>NW_005054423.1:122396-167538 GCF_000277835.1 Geospiza fortis
GCCGTGGGGGCGGGAGGCCCGCGGGGGCGCTCCCTTCACCGCTGCCGGCCCCACGAGCCCCGTTTGATGAGCCGAGGCGCTCGGGGCCGGGCTCCTTCCTGTGACAGAGAATCACAGACTGGTTTGGGTTGTAAGGGAGCTTAATTTTTTTCCTAAATGTACCTCCAACCGCCTCCCTGTGCAGGGGCACATTTCACTTGACCGCGTTGCTCAAAGCTCCCTCCAAACCTGCCCTTGAACACCTCCAAGGATGAAGCATCCGCAATTTTCTCTGGAAAAACTGTTCCAGTGTGTGAAAAATGCGTATTTTATGATTGGCCTTTCGCGAATATTAATATTATATGTGTTATGTTAGAAAGTTATGCTGTATTAATTTTCTTAAGTAGTGTGTTAAATATAGTTTTAGGTTATAACATAATGTTAAAATAGAAACTATGCTATGTGAGATACTTTTTTTAAAGAGAGGACTTGCACTGAGATAGCAGCCTCAGGACACCTAAATCTTTCAGATAAAAAGAATTTATTGCTCCCTTATCAGAAGAAACGAACTTCTTCCCGCCTCACTCAGTCCTGAGATGCAATCAGGATTAAGAGGAAGAAGTTGACACTGAACAGACAGAATCCTGGGCTTGAATGGGAGTTATGCATTATGCATGAGATATATGAATATGCAACAGGCTTTTAAGGGTTAATCCTCTGTTAACCTGTGTCCTTTTTTGGGCTTATTTTGCCCAGAAAGAGGTACCTGGACTGTCCATAACTCTTTGTTTTTTATTGTCTCGTATTGTCGTAAATCCTAATTGTCCACATTTTTATTACTCTAATTATATTACTATTTTTATAACCATTTTATTACTATTAAACTTTTAAAATTCTATAAACAAGTGTTTGGCGTTTTTCACACAGTGCTTCACCATCCTCAGGGCAAATAATTTATTCCTAATAATCAAATCTAAACTTACTCTCTGCCAGTTTGAAGCCATTCCCCCTTGTCCTGTCACGACATGCTCTTTTAAAAAGTCCCTCTTCAGCTTTCTTGTAGGCTCCCTTTGGTGCTGGAAGGGAACAACAAGGTCTCCCTCAGAGACTTATCTCCTCCAGAATGAACAGCCATGGCCCTCTCAGGCTTTCCTTGTAGGAGGGGAGCTCCATCCCTCTGATCATGTTCGTGGTCCTTCTCTGCACCTGCTGCAACAGGTCAATGTCCTTTGTGTACTGAGGACCTCAGAAATGGATGCAGCAGTCCAGGTGGGTTTTCACAAGAGTAGAGTAGAGAGGAAAGGTAGATAAGGATCAGCTTAAGATAAATTAGAAGCAATATTTTGCAATACATCAAGGAGGAAAGAGATTTGCAAGAGGCACTGCTGCTGGAAATGAATACATTTTGGTTTTGGTTCATGACTGGCTATGTCCAGGAGCTGCTTCCCAGCCCTGGAATTAAGCCTAGAGAAGAGGAGGCTCAGGGGTGACCTGACCACTCTGTACAACTCCCTGAAGGGAGGGTGTAGCCAGCTGAGGATCGGCCTCTTCTCCCAGGCCACGAGCGACAGGAAAGGGGACATAGTCCTAAGCTGTACCAGGGAAGGTTCAGGTTGGGCATTAGGAAGAAATTCTTCAAGAACTGGAATGGGAATGAGGTGCCCAGAGAGGTGGTGGAGTTCCCATCCTGTTTAAGGGAAGACGGGACGCGCCCCTTGGTGCCATGTTGTAGTGGACAGGGTGGTGTTTGGCCCCAGGTTGGACTCGATGGTCTCAGAGGTCTTCTGTCACTATTGGACACGAAAGAACGCAAGCACACCACAGTTCTCAAGGCGAAGGAAGAAAGAGGAAGTCTATTTTCTGACTCCAATATTTATAGTTTTCCAAAAGTGACAGTGGATTGGAGGGTGACTGTGACACCTCCTCCAAGGACACTGGTCAAACCAACAGTCCATCAACTTTCTCCTCCTCCGAAAAGAAGACAAAACAATCAGTTATTTACAGAAAGTGTCTGAGAAAGTTCACCACAAGAATGTCAACATCAGAACGCCTAGAAAATCTTAAAAAAACAGGGTGACAGTCTTCTCCAGCCTGGCTGTCTCTGTGAGTCTGTCCGGGTGCCGGTGTCGCCGTGTGTCCGTCCCGGTGCCGCTAGATGGCAGGAACCTCCCTGGCAATGGCTCCGCAGCGCCGGGACCCTGCGGAGCGCTGGGGGCGGCGGCGCACGGCGAATGTCCGTGCGATATTCCATACAGACCCACCATCCCGACCTACGGGAACTGCACTAAACAGCTACCGTCTCTTGGAATGGGAAACCTATGTTTAGAAGCTTATCTTTATTTATTCCAAATCGTCTTCCTTAAGAAAATCACATTTTCTGTAAAACCATTGTCTTCAATGAGACTTGGACAAGAAATTAACTAGCGAAAGTAAGCACAATGAAGTCAATATAGTTGTAATGTTTGAAGCTTTTATTCTCTCTCTCAAGAGAATAAAAAAAATATATATACATATATATTTTAATCTTATATATAATAATATATATGTTATATATTTTTCCCTTATGGGAAAAAGGGGAAAAATACATTATTGTGAGATATCTTTTAAAAGACTTCACTGTAAGCAATAAATAGCTGGTTTAAATATGAATTTTTCCTATATAGTAGGCTTAGACACAAGGCCCGGTAAATAGAGTATTTTGCATTTGGAAGGCAAAAGTAACTTCTGAAATTTCAACATCTCTTTCTTCGTTATAACACAGAGAGCTCAGTGTATTCCATTTGAAATCTGTGGCTAAATTTCCATTGACTTCTATGGTAACACTGAAGGAATAACACCAGTAAAGGACAGGGGAAGAAAGAATGATCACTGATTTTTTCAAGGCTCCATTTTTCACACTGTCGGTACTGTGGCACTCACAGAAATATGCACGACCAAAACAGTTTTATATTTGCTCTTATTGCATTTTGATAGTAATTTAAGAAGAATGTTTAACTTACATGGCACAATTAAATGAAGAGAAAATTTTGTTTACTCCTTTCCAGAGTCAGATCAGTTAATTTTTTTACATTTATTGTCAGCAGTAAAATTTGCATCTTTCCCCTTAAGCCATCTGTTCAGAGTAATTGAAAACTCACTCTGATATTTCAAAGTAATTTTTAATTTTTTGACGTCTGAGAGATTCGGTGTGACACCATACAACAGGTATCTGTTAGCTGAAAGGCTCTGTGTTCTATTTCTCCCTTCAAAGAATGGTCTGTATCTGTGATATGAAATTTCTACTCATCCCTACTAATAGGAATATCTCTTCCTTGGATGCTACTCCTACTTGTGGACAACCAAGTCTTTCTCGACACCTACTCTAAATGCAATAGTTTTAGGGGATGATAATTCTGGTGAGAATGTGAACTTCTACAGCTACTAAATTAGATAAATGAGCAGCAAAGTGACACAGCTATTAAAAAAAAACAAACAAAAAACCAAAAAACCCCAAGAACAACCCCAAGCAAACAACAATCAAAAAAAACACACAAAAAAACCCTCAAAACAAACAACCAAACCCAAGGATTTCCTCATCTGCCTTTAAAACCAGGTGGTGGTGAAGCACAGTACATTGGACTACCCTCAGTTTATACCAGAGTAACTCCAAGTGACCTCTGCCATTTCAGGAAAACTGATAATTTATCTGTGTAAGACCTTGAATCAGTCTCTCCAGCTCCAGCAGGTAGTCAGGGAACTCTCAAGTGTCTGTATTTGAGACTCATCTTCAAGGACATCCTTGGGAGTCTGAATGATTCATGACTCTTATACCTAGTGATAATCACACACATTCCTAAAGCATAGTAACATGAAGAAGCATCAAAAGATACATTATTATAATGGAAACTATTTTAGTATTCCTTTCACTCTGTGGATCCTTTTTATTATAAATACTGCCTCATCCCAAATCTATAGACTTTCATGTCATCAGTTTCACTGAAGTGTAGCCACAAGCTATAAATGATTTATCTCTAAGTACCATATACAGCAAGGAAAAACTGCAGCCATGCTTTTTACACTGTAGTTATGCAGAGAAAAGTTGCAGAAAAAAATTTATGCAGAAAAATGTCTGTAGTATTAATTATACTAAGTAAATTTTCCTCTTTTCTCATTGATCATTCCAGACCTTTTAAATCCTAGGAAGATTCTTCTGCTTTTCCTCCTGTTTCTTACTCAGCTGCTTTCACTTGGTGTTCTGTTTTCTGACTATAGAAAGGCCCACAGTTCAGAACTCTTGAAATCTAATTTCTCTGTGGTTTGGTCACGCCTTTTTTAGCACCTTGGCTCTGGCTTTTGACTGCTCTTCAAATGCTGCATGAGGGAGGCTTCTCAATGCTGCATTTCAGGTGTGGTGTAACACCTCCCTGTGTTTCTTGGGTTCTGGAGACTTGGATCCTTATCTCTGACTGTCCTCAACTGATTGCCTCCTCTGCATCTTTATCCTTTTTCTGCTGTCTTTCTCTGAGCCTTGCCACCAACGTCAATAGGCCTGGAATTTAGCAATCAAAATGTCATGCCTGCACATCTAGTTATAATGCTGTGTAGTCCAGGAATAAAATTTAATGCTGCCTTCAGGGCAGTAGGCAGTGCTGAGGAGAAGTGAGGCAACACAAAGCCAGCAGCCTGCCTGTTCTGCACGGAGGTGATGCTTCCAGATGACCACCCAGGAGAGGCTCTTTGAGAAAGATTCTGTGCTGGGCCTGACAGGAGAAGCAAATTATTTCTGGGAACAGAAACCCACTCTCACAGGTGCAGTATCATGGAGCATATCTTTGAAAGAGCAATGGACAGAGAGACAGTTAAGATCACAAAGGACTCGCAGCAAGTCATTATAAAATACTAGTGCCACATTGAAGGACAAGTTGGAATGAATTCCCTAGCATACTGGAGGAACACTGCTTATAGTCATAAAAATATAAACCAGTCTGTGTTTTCTGTCTGGCTTTGTTTCTTCCTTTGAACTGAATATTTTCACCATATGTCAGTTACTGAATTTTAAAAATATTTTCCCAAAGAGAAGAGCCTGTAAAGGTCCTTTATTCTCTGAAAATTGTGGAATCAAGCGTAGTTTTCTACCAATAGTAAAACAAATTTTGCATTTTATTTATAAACCAGCTAATAGTTGTATGCTGTTAATGTGGTTTTCAAAAATAAAAACAAAAATAAAATCATCAGCAAAGATGCCACTTACAATGAGCTTGCTTTATAATTAATTCTGAAATAATAACTCTGCGTATCAGTTCAGAAAAGCTCTTATGGGAGTGAATAAACATATTCCCTAGTTGCTCTTTACTCCTCTGCTAACATGTATTTCTATTGCCTGAGGTTAACAACTGCCAGCAGAAATGTTTGCTAAAATAATATGCAGCATTTAACTGGCTGAGATCATACTGTGCCAATTCCTGACTTGTAACTTAATTTCTTGAGAATAATACCAAAAGATTTATTTTGTACATTTTCTTCCCCATCTAATAAATACTACATTAAATATCTGAAGTTATCCTTTGGATTTTTATGTTGATTCAAAATATGCTCTTGCTTCCAGCAGAGAGAGTTTATTATCATAATAGCAAAAGGCACAAAGGTGAGCTGAAATTAGTGGTAACAACTCAAGGTTAGTACCTGAGTCCTTGAGGTCTGGGATCTGTTCTTGAAGCTCTAGGTAGATTTAATGTGTGTATTTTTACTTTAAGGGTCCTTGCACAGGTCACAGGCACAGTCCCATCTAACAGATCTGACTCAGAGTCATTATCATAGTTTGAGGGGGAACAGATTTTTCACAAGTGCAGAATCTGGGGAAAGCAGTTGTATTACAATTTGATCTATATTTTCAAAGACTTCCAGGAGGTTTTTCTGTTCTTCAAATAACTTGTTAGAGGTTTTGAGGAGCTCAGCACCATATTGACATTTGTACCACTTTGCTAAGGGCATGCTTCAGTGCTGTGAATACCATAAGCAAAGCAGTTTGTTTTCACTGTGTTCTGCTAAGAATAGCTGTGCCTATAGATTGATGGTTTAAGTTATTAGTATTGTCAGCAAAGTATAACAACTCTGCTCAATTGAACGTGGTGACCAGCCAAGAAAGTCTCTGCATGCTTTCATTTTTTCCATGTCAAGAACTTTCACTTTATACTCTACAAGCTTATTTATGCACCAGTTTTAACTTCTCTTTTATAGGTTTCAAGAATGTGTCTGGGCATGGCCTATATGTAAGCCATAGAATACCTACTTAACACAAGTAAAAGTTGAAACATAAAGAGTCTAGACATTCAGACATAAAGGAACTAGATATCAAAATAGGGAATTTTTATGCAACCATTGGCTGTAGCAAATTTCATACAATTTAATCTATTTATTAACATAAGTAGAAGGTAGCTCCTCAAGACAGTCCTTGTAAAGTATTCTTACCACCTATATGAGTAGAAGACCATATTTCTTTAAACTCAAACATGTATCAATGTCAGTGACATGCTACTACATTTAGTATTATAATTCCAATAAAAAGGTAGTTTGCCTCACTGAGAGTCCATGATAAAAATTCTCTGAGTTGTAAATTTAAATATGCCACAACATCATTCATCTGAAACTCATTCTACATTTGCAGTCCTATGCTCAGTTACAAGAAAAAAACCCATACCAAACCCCCAGTAACTAATCTGTTGGTTTCACCTTGTACTAGAATAAAAGAGGTAAGTTTTGTTAAAAGCCTGCTTAGCACAGGAAGAGCACAATTCAGGTGGTGTCCCACAAGAATTCCAGGTACAGTGTGGTCAGTGATATGCACTGACTTAGTGCAGAAATTAATAAAGATCTGAGCCATTTTGAAGTTTTTGTCAGATATCTCCTTATGTGATTACAATAGTAGTGTAATAATTACATTATTGTGTACTAATTGAAGCAACGTGTCAGAAGATAGAAGAGAACAAATAAGATACTGCAAGGGTTGCTCGTTATACATACAGAAGCTACATTATAGAAACAGCAGGCAGCAGATGACAATTTAGATAGATATTCCCAGGAAATTTATGTTACAGATGAAGTTAGGAATATGAAATGCCATATAAATAGCAGAACTGGTGAGTTTTATTCAGGCATAAATTACCAGTTAATACAGGAATGAAGCAAGTATCATTTCTCAAAGCAATGGTTTTCAACCTATGGACCCTTAGTCTTCCATCGCCTATGGGTTCATGAAGTATTATTTTTAAAAGATAATAATTCTTACTCTTGGCAGAGTTCCAGTCAGAGTCAAGGAGTTTCAATCTCCCCTTGGACACTGGGAGGATCCAGTGTTACTGATTTTTACAGATCAGTAAAGGCTGATCACCACAGAGTAAGTGATCATTGTTCAGCCCTGATGATAAGAGATAGCAGAGTGTTGGTTACTAGGCTAGTTCCAAACAGTCAGATTTTCCAGACAGAGATTTCTGATGTTTTAAAAATATCAAAGATTCTGCTCTGTATCACTCAAACCAGAAGAAATCATCACAATTTTTGCCCAGTCTTGAATTACTGACAGTATATCCCCATTTCATCCCTCTTGAACTACATTAATTAACTTAAACATCTCAGGATCTTAGGATAACCAATTCAGTTCTTACCTTTATCCAATTTCTTGTGTGATATATTAAACAGAGAATGTGCAAGCCAGAGATTTCAAACACTTGTGTTTAGTTTTGTGCATATAATACTGTTGTTCACCTATTGAAATTGCTGTATCAAATTTCACTGAAGTCAGCCACATTTCTCTCTGTAGTACTGATGGGTAAAAAATATCCTGATAAATCAAAACTACTCAACTAGAATGATTTCCAATGCATTCATATTTATGCTGTTTTCCCTTTTTCTTGATGAATGGGCAGTGTGCAAAGAAAAGAGATTAATAACTATATGTAAATATATAAGATATAAAGAATATTTAATATCTGAAATATAGAAATATATATAAAATAGAATTGATTTTCCAAAAATTATTTCTAGCAGTAAGAACATTTGTCTCTTATCAATGCCTCATTGAGAAACTTAGTGGAAATCAAACATTTGTGACTGGTGTGACCATACCAAGCTCTAGAGCTCTGTAAAGACACAAGTACATATTTAAGAGTTAACCCCTTCAAAAGGAAGGAAGAGAAGCTATGAATTCAGATAATTTAAATATTTCAATCTCCATCATGTCTGCAATGAGAGAATACATTCATTTACTGTAATTCCTCCCAGCAAATCCATATCATCAAGCAAAGGATAAAGCATCAGTTTCCAAGGCACCATTTTCTGGCAAAATACATCAGCTCTGTAGAGATACGGTAACAAAGTGAGGTTTGGGGGGCACAGGCTTTCCTTATATCTGATTCTCTTGTGCAGCAGCAGCTGAGTTTATCAGCAGTACTGAAATCCAGGTGATGCCTTAGCCCGCTCCCATGCTACAGGCACAGAACCAATTTGTCTCCACAGACGCTCCATTGTCCAAACTAATAAGAGTGATGCTTTTGCCAGGGCTGCACAGAAAGGAGCACAGCATTTGAGAAAGGCAGCAGCACACAGCAAAGAGGCAACTGCCTGTGGCTTCTCACCAAACACATTTATGACAGCAGACAGCTCCTGTGGAACAGTGGTGATGAGCCAAAGGTCTCTCGCTGCACCCTGCACTGCCCGCATTAGCCAGCAGCACTGCTCTGCCTTTTGTAGGCCTTCCACCTACATGTCTGCAATCAAGCAGATTTCTTCTCCCAGTCTTAGAGAAATATATACATCATCTATTTCAGTTATTGATTTGTTCCATTTGGTAGTGACACATTTAAGTCCCCTGTGCTTCTCACTGTCTAAATAAGCTGCTCCTGTCTCCCCCTCTCTGCAGGCTTTTGGGACACAGTCAATACCTATAAACTCTAAAGATGTGAAGGGAGGTTTCACCTCATTAAAGTGTTCCATGAGAGGAGATTTCTTTATTCCTTCTTGTGATTTGTGTCCACAATTTCTGACCTTTCCTATGCATGTTGTCTCACTCATACATTGTGCGCCCCTAGGGAATGTACTCAAGTATGTCACGGATTTTTGCTTTATGTTGTACACCTTCCTTCTCCCCTGTCAGAGTATTATCTGTTTATAGATTGTGCAATAGCTCAATGGGTAAAATCATTCTTCTAGAAGACCAGGTTCTGGGAAAATTACTTATATTGCTTTCAGATATTGCTTCTCTACCAGATTTTTCACTTCACTTATGTCAATAATGCAATTTTTTACTCTTTAATGCTACAATTCCTCAGTAAAAACCAATTATCTTTAGGAATACCATAGCTGTCAGGGATTTTTTCCCACTATGCTCATCATACCTGAGCTTCTGACTGTGTTATGTTGCTAAGGTTTCTGAAAACTGGGTTATGACTCAATCTCTTTCTCCCTCTTAGAGCACCTCCAAGAGGCTTAAAGTGAGTCACAAAATTAAAAAATACAAGTGAAGGAAGAGTTACTCAACTTTCTATCCCTACACAGAGTCCACATACTTCAAATGTCCAGGGATTGTGGGAATGTGATGACAATAGTTCCCCAGGGCATCCCACTGCTACTTTGCAAGCCAGCAGTGTTGGCTTCAGAAGTCTCCCATGGATCCCCTGCTTCTAAATATTCAAGTTGGTAGAACAGCCTCCCTCAGCTCATGAATGCAGCCCCAGCATAACAAATTACACTTGAACAGCTTGAGAGCTGCAGGTGGCTAAAGAGTCCCCAAACTACCACCCACAATCTAAGCAGCCAGCAGTTTCCAAATTTGTTGTAAATCCTTGCAGCTAGTAACTACAAACATTCCTCCTTTTCTCCATCTAAAGAAATTAGGCTGATGCCTCCTAAAAATGTGGGGAGGGCAAGTCAGAGGAAGGGCTTGTGGTTGAAGGAGCCTCACAGATACAAATGGGCCAGAAGGAAGCTGTACCCAAAGAATTGTAACTCTAAACCATTCTCCATTCTCTGTGTTGCTAAAATGTCATTTTACACATTTTACAGAGAGAAGTGTCTGATTAGGATTCTGATCCTCACCAGAAATTTGATGAAGCCACCAACAGCTTTACTAAAATCCTAATCTTTGAGTGACAGTGCACACTCTTGCATAAAAATGCTCCTTCTATTGACATCCAGTTTGAATATATGCATAACTGGCTCCACATGACTTGGAAATGATCAAGATCTTGGAACAAAAATCAGGAAATGCCAAAAAGAAAAGTGCCATGGGAATGACAACGTTGTATGTGTTTATGAAAATTTTCCATCAGGAAAAGTAGTCAAACATGAGGCAATCCTAGTCTGCTTTTCCATAGGATTTGCACAGCACAAGAGTATACATGAAAACACATAACATCTAGATGAAATAGAAAAGAGACATCCAACCCTTTGGCTGGTATCAATCCATAAAGGGATTGCTCTGCCCCTTTAGGAACTTGGTATGGTCTGAGCAGCACTGCTCACTTGAAACCTTGGCTGAAAAGGTTCATGTTTTGTTTTTTTGGTAACCATTCCAGAGAAACAATGGATGCAGTGAGCTGAAAAAGTTATTATTTTTCAGCTCGTTCAATTCAGTTCAGCTGACTCAGGTGACATTAAATAAAGAGATGTCTCAGTTAAATGAGTGCGCTTTAAAACATTTATGTGTTATATCAATCAGAGAATCAAAATGACGAGGTTGCTTGAAAACTGCTGATTAATTGTAAAAGTTAGTGCTGGAGCAGAAAAGAGAAGCAAGGGATAAACTCCCAACCTTCCAAGGGGAAGTGACTCCCTGGATAAGCCTCTGAATTCATGGGATTCATAGGGTCACCATTTTGTTCAGCAAGAGCATTTGGGTCTATTGCTTTCCTTCTGCTTTCCAGTGCTCAGGGAGTGATTTTTCTGTGCAAATAAGGGAGAAGAGATAAATCCAAAACCTTCCCCAAAAATACTCCTTGCATATTAAACATTTAGGCATATTAACCTGTCTCTGTGCTTGTTTCTGGGATGGTTTCTGGGATGGACCAGCTACAAAACCTGGGCTCAGAATCAAAGGTTTGTTGCCATTAAATTTATCCAGGAGACACTGGTTCAAAATTCTTGTTGAAATTTCTGAATACAACTAAATAAACTGTCTCTAATGCCAGAATACCCTCCTGACTAATGTGAATTTAGTATGAATTCCTTTTAAAAAGCTGAGTGCCACAGAAATGATGACTGTGTCTAATTGTGCCAACACTATGTGGAGCTCAATTGTATGTTACAGCTAGGAAGTCATATCAGATTTGCTTTAATGGATTTTCCAGAAAGCATTTTCTCAAACTGGTGCACAGCTTAACAACCAGAGCTTGTGTAATTCTTCTCTTGGCTGTTTCACAATGTCATTTTTGGGTCTTCTAAACATGAGACTCCAACTAAAGTAACAGAGCAAGTAATGTTGGCAATAGAAGCAGGTAATATGAAATTCATACCTCACACCTGCTTTTCTATGCCACTTTGTCTGTGCCAAAATGCTACTCTCTTGTTGGAAGCTAAGCAAATATCAGATGCCTTTCATTTCCCAGACGTGTGTGCCACATGCCACAATGTGCTCCAAGTCTTATTTGCATTTGAAGAAGAAAGAATCAGTCTTTTGTGTGCTTGTATTGCAGTCATTTTAGTTGTAAGAATATCTTTTTTCTGGCAGGTATAGATTGCTTAATTGGTCCTGTCTGTCCAAGTCTCTGCTTTTTTCTACATTATCATGCTGTTTGTAAGACTTGGGCTACCCTGATTTCTTTTCCTCCTTTCCTAAGCATGTGAGACAGCGATGAGAAAATGTAAGTTAAAAGGACCCCACATTCTGATCCTTTGCAATATCTCTTTCTTCATCTACTGTGTGCTGGCTGTTTTGCTTTGGGGAACACTGGCCTGCACAACTCCAGAAAGTCTTGTATGACTTAAACTACAGTCAGTGCTGTGTGTTATAAGGATGCAGGACTTCCCTGCTGCCTCTTAGCTTCCCTGTTTCTTACAGACACAGGCAGCTGGAATCATCCTTGACTAACTGTTGCCTTCGGATTTCTTTGGTGAAAAATGAATGATGGCAGGAGAAAACTCGCTGAGCACAGTGACATCTCTCTCTCTGCCTTCATTTTTATGAATGAGTTCATTTCTAGACTTCTGCACTCCTGGACAGGATTCAGCTGTCTTTCCATGTGTGCTTAGTGTTATTTAAGAGAGTTGGGTGCATCCTGCCTGCTCTCCAGCTGCCCACCTTGTGGGAAGGTCTAGCTTTTCTCCTAAACCCAGTGCCATATCTGCTAGCCCGTGCAAATGACTTGGATATCCCAAAGTACTTCCTAAGGATGTCTTAAGAAGTGCATTTATATCCTAGCAAATATTTTAATTTAATTGATTGGATGTGGGAATAAGTTTGGACTGATATCACAAAAACCATGGCTCTCTTTAGTAAGGTATTCAAGATTCTGATATTAGGAAACCAAACAGAATTTGGTCCCATTAAGCATCTATCTGCCAAGATCTGCAAAAGAGGAAATGAAAGAATATTTTACTTTTTTTAAAATGTATTTTTCAGTTTTTCTTTGGAGTGTGTGGCTTTTTTTGTGAGTAGAGATCAGCATACTCAATAAAAAAGGATAATAATAATAAAGGATAATAAAAGGATTGAATATGTTTTAATGTTTTAATGTCATTTTCTGTAGTCAGAAAATAATTGATAGTTTGCTTTTAAAATCTTCTTTTATATGGGAGAAAGAAAGATCAGCATTAAGTAACTTTAAGTGAGGAATGCAACTAGATTTGGTGGATTTTCTGGCAATAGGATTTACTCTCTCCTGCTCCAACCTAAGGAGCGGAACAAAAGTAAAGAAATGGCATCAGCCCATGAGTCAGATTTTAGTCAAGTTGACAAATCATCCTGGCAGTATTGCTAGTATTTAGCTGCTGAGTGATGTCAGAATGGCTGAACTTGCAACAAACAGATTCAGTGCAATGGGAGTAGTGAATAGGCTTTAAGGGCACAGAGAGAAGAAACACATCTCTCCTCATTGGACTACTCCCAAAAAGATCTCAGTGTTGTTGGTTGCCACCATGAGAAGTTATCTTGGGGCAAAAGAGCAGAAATGTCCTGATGTGCCTGGGAAGTGCTGCCCTGCCCTGGGATAGCAGTCCTTAACCAGACAGAGGCAGGTCCTGTCCTAAAATGTGTCCACATTCACAGCTTCACAGTTCACAGCCTTCTTCATTTGGCTCTTATCCAGCAGGTTTTTGTTGTTGTTATAACAAAGGATTTAGCTAAACAATCAGATAATTTGATGAAGCACTGTAGGTGGAAACAATATGGGGTTTTTCCACTGCACAGTGCTTAATAATAATAATAATAATAAATCTGATAATTTTTCTTTCTTCCTTTAATTTGCTCAAATGAATGTTTCTTAGATAATTAGACTCCCAGGCTACTTAAATGTGGATCACTCCAGTGGCTACTTCAGCCATTTGGAAGAAGCACACAGCAGCTTCACACAGAGAGGGAAATAATATCAGCTTTGCTATCCCCCAGGAAACAAACACAGATGTTCTCCACTTGAAACTAGAGCAATTTATCATTTCCTGCACACTACAAGACTGCTAGGTAACAAAAGGTAAAGGTGGAACACTGAAACAAAAAGGTAAAAGTGGAACACTGAAATAGATCTGGAGGACCTTAGATGATACAAAACAGAAATTTGTGCTGCAAGGCACACACACAGAACAGGAGTAGTGTTTATTTGCTCCATGTCAGCATTTAAAACCAGAATGACAGTGGCAGTGTACTGGTACTGTCTGGAGGGGGACATTTCTGTAGACAAAGGTAAAAATACATGGTTTAAATCTTTCCAGCTTCCACAAGAAAAACTTCAAAAGATTGATCCATGTTTGGATGAGCCACTTCTAAAGAAACTCATGTAACTAGCTGAATGTAATTGGCTATTTTCTGTTCATTGGCTATTTTCTGCTCATTCATTTCCTTAAATTTACGTGACAAGTTCTTTAGAGCTGGACTGTTGAAATTTGAGCGATAAGATTTTGTAATTGATCAGATTTTTCCCAAGGTATTCTCCAGCTGGGTGACCTAGCTATGAATGCAATATTTCAATTACACAGATGCTTGTGAAACAACAGCTTTGAAATACACTCTCCAAATTTCTCTGCAGGCAGGTAGAAATGTGTGGGGCTCTTCTCAAGTTTCACAGGAAGGAGCCATAAAAGTGAGCTCAAAATTATAAACTACTTCAAAACAGGATTAGGAAAAAGTAAGAATAGGTTTATCAGGGGCTGTTAAGTACAGCAGCTTAACTTCACCTCTGTTCCCTTAACCCTTCACTCCTGGAATAAACAAGTGCATGAGAGGGATCCCTCAATATTTGTAGCTTTCTTGCATTTCATAAACTCATAGAATACCATGTTGGAAAGGACCTCAAGGATCATCTTATCCAGCCTTTCTTGGCAAAAGCATGGTCTAGCCAAGATGGCCCAGCACCCTGTCCAGCTAGATCCTAAAAGTCTCCTGTGCTGGGGAATCCACAGCTTCCCCATGGAGATTATGCCAATAGCTGATTGCTCTCATTGTGAAAAAAAATTCTTTCCAGTCAAAAGCTCTCTAGTAGTAACTTGTACCCATCACGCCTCATCTTTTGCATGTGACTCATTGTAAAAGAATGGAGTCTCTTATCTTTTTCGTAACCACCTTTTAATTACTGGATGATAATGACAAGGTGTCCCCTATGTGGTCTTTTCTCAAGGCTGAGCAAACCCAGTTCTGATTTTCCTCATATGACAGACTTCCCAGTCCTTTGCCTGGTGTGGCTGCCTGGCCACAGCTGAATTTGGAACTTGCTGGAATCACAGCAGGGATGTACTGGGCAGAACTCACCTGGGATCTGGACAGTAACAAAGCACTAATGGGCAGATGTTAATATTAGTGAATAAATTCAAGATGATTTTGTTACTCCTCTGTGCAGCCACACCAGTCTGTTGTGCATATGAAATACGTTCTTTGTGATTTACAGTCATGACAGCTACAGCAAAATCTGCACCTATTTTTTCCCTCTAGTTACCTATATGCATTTTGATATTATGTTTTTTGTGAGGTGCTTACTGCTGGAGAAAAGCTGTTTCCTTCTCTGAGATGCAACAAAACCTTCCTTGGCCTGACCTGTGAAAATCAGGTCTCCCATTGATCCTTGAAGGGGCTGGGTTTAGAGATAGATCTTTGCCTGGTGTGTTCCATCCATCTGCCTCAGTCACTCAGTCACAGGGGGATCTTTGGTATTAAGCACAACTGAGCAAACAGTTCTTTGAGCAGCAGAGCTAATGGTATTAATTTCCTCATGTCTAAGAAGATATAAAAGTATCTATCCAAGTATTTTCTGCACTTGAGGCAGATATAACATTTCTTTTTGTGGGCACTCTAAATTAGCAATGCATTTACGCTCTTCATGGTCAAGTCATTCCTGTAGTAAGGCTAAGAGCAGCTTGTACCTCCCATCCTGCTGCTTATCTCCATTAAACTCATATGGATTTAAATAATGATCTGTACTGTGTGCTTCCAGCTGAGCACTGCATTCAATATAAAAAGATGGGGGGTTACAGGCAGACAGACCCCACATGAAGACAACAGGAACAGCAGAACCTCATTTCTAAGTGAAAGTGAGTTTGAAATGTCACATAAGAGCTGTGTTTTGACTGTTGTATGTAAGCATCAGAACTGCCCCAAAAATTCAGGATCTTGCTATTTTGATGTTAACATGAGATAGCACAAATCTCTGTGCCTGCAGAACCTTTTCCTTCCTTATCTGTGATTGAGTGTGTGGTAATTTATCTCTGAATAAAGATGAAAAGGTTTAAGTCAACTCCTTTTAACTAGAATTTTTTTAAGTGTGTAGAAGCTAGCACGTGCTGCAGCTCTAACTGGTGCTCAAGTTGCAGTCAGGAAAATACTCTTTGATTGAAATTTGGATTCTTAAGTATTTGATGTCAACCAGGACTTGAAAATACATCTCGATGAGCCATTACAGACCTGCTAATTAGGCTCCTGGTTACTCCAGAGAACCCTCTGGAGGGTTAAAAATTAATTGACAGCATAATATTAGTAAAATAAGACTATTTCTAGAAAGGAAAAAAAAATAAAGGGAATGTGATTTATTTATACACATAATTGAAACATATTTTTGTATGATTTTAGCTTCAACTGATCATTTGCAATCTACATATGGAGTGAGATAAGTAATTTACATAGTCATCTGTTGTATGGAGCATTGTGTGGCATAGGTCCACACATTAATAAAAAGACTACCATAGAGAGTCAGGAACTCCTCTGCTTTTCCTTAGATATCCTTACAGTGTCTCAATGGTCTCTCTTACGGCAATTAAAAATATCCAGTGTCACAAATATTTTTAACATCAGCAGTAAGAAGAGACTTCATTTATTGGAAGGAATATATTTCACATTCACAAAGGTCAGGCTCCACTAGAATCACTGGGATGTATCCTGTATCCCAGGATCCTGACCAATATTCTGCTGTACCAAGGGAGGTCACTCAACCCGTGTCCTCTCAAACGCCCTGAGTAAATTATGCCTTGTACAACAAAACCCCTCTTACAAGGAAAAGCCATTGGGATCACACAATAGGCCCTTGACAAGGGTTCCTTCTGTGGTTTTGCAAAGTCAGGCACAGCCCAGCTGTTACCATCTGCTGGGAGGAGTTTTTGGCAGGAGACGCCTCACAAACACCAGTCAAGCACCAGCCACTCAACAAAATGGAGCAGCCTCGTTCTCTGTGGCCAAATCCCTCTGAAGTTACGGGATCTCACTGGCCTGGGCACAGTTGCTGGTGCTGCTTGCTGCCCACCTGTCTCCAGGAGGCTGTTGGATGGGAGGGGGAGACTTTTATGGACTGAATCCATAAAAGTGAAATAGTAATTTTTCATGGGTAATTAGGAAAAGCTCTTTCAAATTTTAAACACAGATACTGTCATCACTGCAAAAGCAACACCTTTTTTGGGGCACTTAATTTCCTCTAAGCCACTTTAATAATCATTATGTTTTATTAAATTTCTAACCCTAGTACTAACTGTTTGCATTGATTTAAAGAATAAATTACAGATTGAAATTTTTTCCATCATGATTTCATCCCAGTCTCATTAAAATACTGGAAACTGTCAAGCTACCAGCATGAAAAATAGTTAATCCCAGTCTAAAATTAAGCAGTTTAATTTATTTGCATAAATATAAATCGACACCTTTAATCCCACAGAGAAAAGTCTGTATTCCCAATACCAGATCCTGTCATTTAAGACTGAATTAGTGTTGAAGTATGGAGATCCTCTTAATGTAGGATTTATTTTAATGCTTTCACTGAAATTATAAAACTATAATTTCTCTTCTACTTCTCTTTCTACTAACATTTCTCTTCAATGGATTTAAGATTTTTTTTTCCTTTCCAGCTGCACATAAATGCCACACAAAGACTCAAAAATGTTAATGCATCACCTCTGGAGTAGTCTTCAAAAGAATAAATGATTGCTCAACTGGCATTCTAGGAATTTGCCTTGGAAACACCCAGATAACCTAATGTAAAATTCAAGAGAAGAGGAACAGTAAAAGTAAAAGTAAACCATGACATAGTCCAAAATGAAAAATTCACCACATATTAAAATATAGATTGATAGTTTATGCCCCCATAACTTGAATTGCTTTGGATTTGTTTGTTTTAAATTACAGAATATAAAACATCAAATTTTGAGCCTTTTTGGGGTATAACACCAGTTGTAAACTCTGTAACTGAAATCTTGATTTAAATTCCTTGTCATTTATATACATGTAACTCCTTTTTGCCTGACAAGTGTACACACTGCTTTGATACTTATATTTGTTCCAGCTCATTAAACCCAGCTGTTGTGTACCTTTCCTCTCTTCCCCTCATTGTTCAGAGGTTAGCAAAACCATTCTTCCCAGGCCATAAGTGAAAAGCAGAGAAAACATTAGCTACAACCAGCCAGGAAAACACTATTACCACTTTCCTTGATTTTCCATGCTTAAGTGTAAATTGATCAGGGAAATACACTCATTGCACAGAAGCAGAGCTGGTTTTACTCAGGAATGCTAAGCCATGCACAGAGCTGTGCTGGCACACTTAACAGCATTGCAGTGATACGTTCTGGTCAAAATGACAATGAAGAAGTTTTCCTAGACAAACTGAGAAATCCTGGTCATATGCCAGCTTACATCCATTACTGACTGTACCACTGTACTGTCCATGCAGTGAAAGCATGACTGACAAGTCTGACCTTGCGAGTACAAATTCTCACATGTACTAATGCAATCCTGTTTTTTCTCCCAAAGGACAGCTTCTTACCTAAGTTTAGGTAGGCAGAAGAGAATCAGACTCATCTCATCCATACGAGCAGTTATGTTCCCCTTCTGCTTTAATGAAAACTCATAAACCCAAGTGGTGTTACTGTGGCATCCCAAGGCTGCCGTTGGTGTTCTAGGACAAGGCATGCCACATGGGCTATGGTCAGATTCATGCTTATGTATCCTACAAGTTCTTGTTAGTTCAAGATCATTAAAACTGTCACTCCTCCCCATGTCCCATTGGGAAATAGGTCTTTTTTCTGTGGTCAATGATTTAATTATATATATTTTTTTAATATATTATATTATATTTTACTATATTTATTATATTTTGTGTGTGACTAAGTAGGCACCTTGTTCCCCTCTCCCTGTGGTAGAAACAGCCTGTTGGACAGGAGGCATTTGTGCACATACATGACGTAAGGAATTCTGCAAAGTGTCTTTCACTCCCCACGAAAAAAAGCTTTCCTCAGAGCCCTTGCACCCGAATGCACAGGTGTGGTAGGCCTGGAAAGGTGGCAAAACAGAGAGATGCTGTGTGGGAAAACAGACCCAAAATCTTGTGAAAGCATTTTGACTGAAGCTTCCCTGTCCACACTGGGTTATTTGTAGTGTTGCCACAGGCTTTTGTTTGGCTTTTACCCACACTGCATTATACCATCTGTCCATAAACATAGACCTTGTTCCAGGCTGCTATTTCAGGCTGCCTGCATGCTAAGACATCAGGGACAATTTCCCTAACATAAGGTTGCCAAAGGCTTCATCCAGCATGGACCCCACAGCCATATTTGATGGCTGTTGCAGCCTACCTGCACCTCTAGCTGAGGATGAGATTAGCAGCAGTCTTAAAGCTTAGGCAGCAGAGGAAGCAGGATTGGATCCCAGTCTTTTGGGCCATTTGGGTAAAATTTAAGAACAAAGCGGAGAAGGCAGGAACGTTATCAGCACTGGAGTCACAGCTGATGCCAAGTAGATGTTGCCTGGAGAAATATTCCATGTAATCCCATGACCAGTGATTGAAATTATTTTGGTAGCTTCTGTTTGCTATGGGATGGCTTTTGTCTCAGTCAAGGGAAGAAGTAATGTCTTCCTCTGTCATCACTAGCAAGAGTAATCCCAGATGGAGAGCTATTACCAAGCCCACAGCTAGGGATTTTTTTCTACTGTAGAAAACAGTAAGAAAATTTCTAATAGTCATTTTTCTACTGGTCTTTAATTTCATTAAAGGCACTGGCAGGGGCTTGGGCCTCTTCCTATTCTGCCCACTGCAACAGTGAGGGGAAGAGCAGAAATAATGGCGACATGTAACCGCATCATTGGAGAGTGATGCACAGGGCTGGGATCTTCTCCACAGACAGCATCACAGGCACGTTGCTGACATTTGCAAACTTTGCTTGCTGGCTACTTGTTTCTAAACAAAGTTGTTTCATTCTTTTTAAACATCCTTTACTTGCTTTAATGAAGACCATAGTTCCACACTCTGCTGGCAGATAAGTACATAAGGAAACACAAGAACCAGGCAGGCTCACCCAAACTTTTAATAGATTTCAAAATTGCATAAAGCAGTTGCCAGTTGGCATGGATGTGACACAGTAATGCAGCACCACATTTCCTTACCCTGTCTCACTGTGCACTGCTGCTTGCCACACAAAGCTCCAGGCACGCAAAGCCCTTTCAATGCCTACCTCTTCTGGACTGCTCCCAGTGATGACAGATGAGCTCTTTAGTTGCCTTTGCCAGGCCTGCAAACTGATGGTGCTCACAGCCTATGCCAATGAAAGCTCTTTGCATTACCCTTGTAAATATTGTGCCATTTACCTCCCACCCCACTACTCCAAAGACCACCAGGCTTCCTGGCACCTCAGCTGGGTTACAGGTAGTGTCCATTTCGCTTTCATTTTGCCTGAAACTGGTTCTGCATCCATTAAGCAGCAGATCAGTGCACAGCTGAGCCATCTCCTGCCAGGTGCTCTCATAGCAGGCATTGGCCTCATCAGCCAGACTAGTAGAGGGTACACTGACCAACCCCCACTCCCCCCCATACATAAACAGGTACTTATATTTTTAAAGGCAAAAAGATGTTTTCATATTCAAATAGTTCTGGGCCACAAAGTACCATGCACACATCCAAGGTATCCCACAGCAGTATTCACAAATTCTCTGCCCATAATAATAACTCAGATGTGCCTAGGAATGCTCCCAGGTGCAGGGGCCAGCTGGCACTGAGTGGCTTACATCTATGCTAATAAATTGCCTCGTCCTCCCAAGCAGGGCTACTGCAAGCAAACCACCCACACTGCTCTGACTGTGCTCAGGCATTGCTCAGAGGTGTCACTGCCATGGCCAGGGACACCTCTGAGGTTTACCAGGAAAGATACTGGGAGTTGTGGGCACGCTGGGCACACTTGGAACTGCTCACACGGGAGCAGCTGATTTTGCCCACCTGGCCAAATAAGCCATTTTCAGTGGTGTTACTCTTTCACACTGATTTGTCCACAGAGCCTGTGTAGCACTGTGGTATTTTCTGGCTCCCTAGGACAAAGGAGGAATTGACAATCTGACTCCAAGTTCTTAGAAGGCTAATTTACTATTATATTATATTATATTATATTATATTATGCTATACTAAAACTATACTAAAGAATAGAGAAAGGATCCTTACAGAAGGCTTAACTTCCAGAGTACTGACACAGCCAGACGGTGATTGGTCATTAAGTAAAAACAATTCAGATGTTGGATAAACAATGTCCAAACCACATTCCAAAGCAGCAAAACACAGGAGAAGTGGATCAGATAATTATTATTTTCATTTTTCTCTGAGGCTTCTCAGCTTCCCAGGAGAAGAGATCCTGGTGAAGGGATTTTTCAGAAAATATGACAGTGACATAGCACAGCTGCTGTCCATATAGGAATGTTTGTAAATGCCATCACCAGTGCTTGGTGAGGAACACACAGGGACTGTCCTCTCCTCAAGCTGGCTCTCACTGCAGGGCTGATAGGAACACCAAACATTCTGCAGCCACAACACTTTAGTAATCACCCCACAAGCTCCCACCAGTACTCCCACTAATCAATTGTTCATTGGCTGCCATCGGAGGGACTTGATGCTGGCTTGTAATAAAGTCATTGCCTGCAGATCCCAATTGTAATCTGCCTGGGCTGGAGCTGCATTTTCATGGTTCCATGAGTTAGTGCTCTCTGTGCACAAGCTCTTCTGACAGTTCTTGCCATCTAAGGTCTGTGGAGTAAACAGAGGCACTGCAAAACATTAAATCAAGGAGTGATTAGTAGTGAGAAATTCCTCAGTCTTCAGATCCATCTACTTTAATATTTCCATTAGTGATTTCAGCACAATAAATATGAGCAGTGTTGGTGAGAATTGTCAAAGTCCTGAACACATGTGGTGACACAAAAAGAGAGGAGGTTTGATATCCTATTAGAGAGATAACTTCAGTACTGCAGTATTAGAGGCAGGATGAATGTCAATAACATGAAAGATTATATATTTGAGAATAACATAAACCATGTGACAGCAAGGCCCTTACTGTTGCCATCCAGAGAGGAAGGCATGTGATTACAGATTGAAGAATGAACCACCATGAGAAGCAGTCATGTGAATAGCAAATGTGGCTGCAGGACATGCCTGCAGCAACAGGGAGTTCCAAAGAGTCTGCTGGGCTGGTCGCTGGCTGGGAGAGCAGTTTGTAGTGGCAGGAGGGGTAGGGGAAGGGCCAG
This sequence comes from Geospiza fortis, assembly GCF_000277835.1. Taxonomy (NCBI): domain Eukaryota; kingdom Metazoa; phylum Chordata; class Aves; order Passeriformes; family Thraupidae; genus Geospiza; species Geospiza fortis. Next base: position 144,520 of record NW_005054423.1, read on the forward strand.
TCTCTCCTGTGAAAGAAGGCTACTGACTTTTAAGTTGACCATCCTAATAATAGGAGAGAGTAGGAGATGTAGCACCCTTGTTTTGTCCATAATTGTACAATGGAGCTGAATCTTTTCCCTCTGTAAAAGGGATAGTCAGTACAAGCCAATGTTTGCATGCTTGGCATAAATACTGGTAGGCTGGAATTTAAAAGGTGCTCCTCTTCTCTAAACCAGTCTGCTCTGGAGTAGCTATTCAAGTAAAGCAAGGATGATGTAAAGGAAGAGGTTTTTATGCAGTGTTTCTTGAGTTCAAAAGAACAGCACTACATACTCACCTGTGAGGGCAGAGAACAGGGCTGGCAATCCACATTCCCACTGCAATCCTTTTGTCCTACAACAGAGAAGCAGTAGTCTGTGCTTAAGTCTTCACTTGTTCCTGTGACCTGGGGAATGCAGAGGGCACCCAGAGAGGCTGCAGCTGGTGTCAGCAGTCTGCTTGCATTCTCCTGAATGGCCTCTGTGTCATGGCATGCCCCACTTTCTGCTGCCCTCTAAGCATCTTTGCCAAATTTCATTTCCTTCATTTGCATCCATGTTTGCATAATTGAGAAGTTTTTCAGTTTACTGCTGCATATTATTAAATTCATTGGTGGAAAATGAGATCTCACAGCTGAAGTGCATTAGTTTGCCATGTCAGAAGGCTGAGATGTAACAGAGAAACTGCACCATGGGAGTAGGGACACCAGAACAGGACCCCCAAAATCTGACATGCCTGCCCTGCATTACAGTAGCAGCACTTTGGACCTGAGGGCTGGTTATGGTTGGGAATAGGAACTCCAGTAGGCTGTTCAGCTAATTTGGTTGCAGGAGCCAGGGAAGATCCTACTTGGTAACTGAAAGGAGACTCTGCTGGGAGCCAGGCTCATGCCAGCATCATGTGGAAGCACTACAAGAAAAGCAAGTGGGGAAAACACCTGCCCCAGTGGTCATCTCTCCCCATCAGAAAGGACCAAGTGTGTCTGAAGGCATAATTGAAAACCATCAGATAATCAGCAAAGCCCTGAGGACCGTCAGTATGAAGTATTATTAATTGATACAAACTGTTTTTTAGGGAGTGACTCATCTGTCATGGCTTGCACAATGCCTTGGAGAAAAAAATCTTTAAAGACAGAATAAAACCACTTGCCATAGTTGTGGAGGAGTGTCTGGAACAAGCTGCACATATGCTTTCTAGCTCTGGTTGATGCCTGCCAGAGCAAGGCTTTTATTTCTGCTTTGCTGGTACCAGAATGGATGTGAAGTGAGTAACCACCCCAGCTGGGAACTGATGCCAGTTCTGGCAGGGAGGGATGCAGAGTCCTAACAGCAGAATCAGGTGCATTGACTGAAATCCTCTTTGCTGACATGGACAGCAACACAGACCCTTCTGGAGGACAGCACCCACAGTGGTCCTGCAAGGAAAGAGAGGGAATGGCACTGCCTGGAGCAGAGATCCAGCTGGCCAGGCAGTGTTGCACTGCTCTGTTCCCCTGTGCTCAGGGAGGACAGTGGTGCATGGCCAGTAATGGTGACAGGCTCAGTGCTGCCCATGGGCCACCAGCTATGGCTGTGTTGAGATGGCTGGGGCAAGGAAGGAAGTCACAACCAGCTGGGGGGCTGAGCACAGGCTCACCTCAGCTCAGGAGTGAGAGTAACAAGCATGTGCTAAGTAAGGAGAACTAACAGAGAGAGACTACTTCAGAAAATCATTCATTGCAGTCCAGAGGAAAACATGAAGGTTTTTAAGCTGTGAATTGAGCCGGCAGCCAGCCTTAGTCATAGGTGTCTGTTTCACAAGGGACAAAGTACTACTGAAGCACCTAATTGATCCCAAGCTTCACTCTGAGAGGGAAGCCTGGAACTGAGGACAGCAAATTTTTTTCATGCACTCCTGCTCCAGCTTCCAGATCTGACAATCAGATGTGCATCCTGGAGAACTCTACTAACCAGCAATCTTTTATCATTTCAGTAACACACCTGACATTTTTTGCAGGTAACTCTTTCAGGTCTGTAACCCAGCTGCCTCACTAGTTTTTCTCTGAGAGGTGAAGCCTGTCTCAGATAGTGGTGGCTCTAATCAGTCACTGCTTTCTGCAGAAGGCAGGCAATTTGACTTTGAAGACTGCTCCAAACACACAAAAAACGTTCAACTAGTGTTAAACTGGAAGTCTTAAAATTTCTGTTGGTTTACAGAACCAATTTTTCTGGATGGAGGCAGATAGTAATGTAAGTTTTGTTACTGATTAAGGCAGGTATTTGCATGAGAGTCTGTTTGTCACCAGGTTGTCCCCAAGATGAACATGCACACATTTGTTATTAATCTGGAACATGCTGCTGCCCCTCTTTAACTGCAAAGATAGTCTCCAGAACAGATCTCTTACTGCCTGTGAGGGATTGCTTTCTCTTTTCCAGCAGTATCAGCTGGGCCTGAAGAGAGAGGATGAGGAAGAGCAGAATGACTGAGGATATGGCTTCCCAGAGTAATCCCTCCATGGTCAGGCTGGGGTAAGTAGTTCCCTCTTCTCCCTCTCAATCTTAGAGAGCCCCACCATCCCCTCAGCAGTGTCACCACAGGTCCCAGTGAACCAGATGGACAGATGGACCAGGGAAATGATCAGCATTAAAATGTAACCTTTTCCTAGTGAGACCATTTCTGCCACACCAGCTCACAGGGTCCTACCTGAGAGCATGACCAAGGCTGCCTTTACCGTCAGTGCACGTTCACAGGTGCCTGCCCTGCTGTTCCCCCAGCTGTGCCACCCTGCTCTGGCCCAGCCCTGCACCCTCACCCCTTCTCTCCCTTCTCTGGCAGCAGGGGAGCCACAGTGGGCTCCAGGCTGAGCCAGCCCAGCTGCCACCAATGGAAAGGAGCAGGCAAGGTCCATCCCCGATTTCCATTCTTACAAAGAGGGATGGGAAATCCTGAAAAGATCATGAGTTAAATGAAGGTTATGCTGATGTTTGTTTTAGACTCCTCAAGTGAGCCAAATATTGCGGTTTTATGGCAGTTTAAGGTAAAAGGTGGGAGGGAAAAGACTTTATTTTCCCCTTGCTCACTGCCACTCCTGTGCTGCGGGTACCCACAGATCTGACAGGGGAAAAATGGCTGTTTGGAGGTGGGAATTATGTAGAATATGTGTGACTGTGCAATAAATTACAGCTTTCTATCATAGATAAGTTCTGGATAACACGCACAGCACAGGGAAATGTTAATCAGATTTCTACTTTGCTGATTGTAGGAAATCAGAGATAACATATCAGGGCTCAGTATATTCCCTTGATCTTGTGTGGGTGAGGTCAAGCTACCATTGCTGATCAGGAGCAATTACTGCTGCAAAGGGAAAACCCTTTTCCACCTACAGAGCTGTGTGTTGTTGTAAGCTAAGGTCAAGATTTGAACTTAAATTGAACACACCAGTGAGAAACGTGCTAATATAAATCAGTCCTCACAAGCTCAATACAAATTGTAACAGCAATCATTAAAGCAACAGAGAGTACAAAAATATTACAGCTATGAAACTGCATGTTGTAATTACTGGTGTTATCTCAGTGCTTTATATTCAAAGTTCTCTGTTCTGAATACTATTAATGAATATTGATTTGGAGAACAGAAGAAGAACTTCTCAATATTGAAAATGGTTTAGCTGTATTTAAACCGAGACAGTTCCTTTTTTTTTTTTTCTGCCTTGGCTGTATCTTTCAACCCCCATCTAACAGCAGCTGTGATTTATTTTTAGCTTCTTTTTTTGCATATTTAAAAGGGTGTTTCCGTATGGTGTGAAGCATAAGCTAGTGCAGCAATTAGCTGGCAAAGAGACTGAGCTTTACAATTGCAAGTAAGTCAGAAAATAATTTTTGCTGTGAATCAAAGACATCTACACAAAGTGAACAGTATGCCTTGACTGTACACATACACTTTAGATCTCTTCATTCCATGGGCCCAGTGGAGTATACAAACTGAATTCAAAGGAGGACATCTAGCAGCAAGTTTAAATGCCTATAACACAAAAAATATTGGCTGTGTTGTAGAGCTGCCTTTTAATTCATAACATATAAATAAAATGTTGCAGAAATCAGCAATATCCTTTCAGAAGTACTACCCTGTACATCTAATGGAACTTGATCCTAAGGCTACATTTGCATCTAAACACAATGATCCATGCAGAAAATATCTGGCTTTTATTTATAAATTGCAATTAACATTTCTTTTTTCTACTCAGAATGGTTCTCTTTAAAGAAAAGGAAGCTCTGTCTTCCAAGAGATTATGAACAACTGATTTCTTATTGTTTGGATAAGATGCAGTGATCCTGTCAGTCAAGACAAGTTACACATAAGGGGTTGTAAGTCTGTGACCATATAAATGGCTTTGCCCTGCCATCTTCATCTAGGGAAGCAGCCTCCAAAAAATAAATTATGTGGCTACAGAGCAAACTCTTTTTACACTGCATCTTAATTAAGAATTAATTAACAAGTCTTCATAAAGAAATAATTAATTTCTGGATCTTATTTGCTTTTCTGTTGTATGATTCTAAACAAATGTCCAGAGTTTCAGCCCTAAAAGACAAAAAAAGGCTTTACAACCAGAGAGCATTTTGGTCTCTTATTGGTGTGTGTTAGAATTTTAACAATATAAATCAGTGTTTGGGTTTTTTTTTTTTCCCCATAGATATAAAACCCCTCAGACTTCTCTGTCTGGTATTTCTCTTTCAGGCAGTTAGTTTCTGACTTCAGTGGCCTCATCAGCAGGGATGGGGAGGAAGGGCTTTTCTTCCCTATTCTGTTTTGCTTGTTTATAGTGGTTTATTGGTTTAACCCGGCAGGCAGCCAAACACCTCCCAGCTGCTCCCTCACTCCCCACCAGTGAGATGGGGGAGACAAAAGGAAACAAAGGTAAAAGTCATGAGTTGAGATAAACAGTTTAATAGGACAGAAAAGTAAGGGAAAATAGTAACAATGATAAAGGAATATAGAAAAGGAATTATGCATAATGCAATTGCTCACCACCCACTGAAACAATGCCCAGTGAGTCCCCAAGCAGGCCACCTCCAGCTGACTCCCTCCAGTTTTATCACTCAGCAAGATGCCATATGGTGTGGAATGTCCTTCTGGCCAGTTGGGGTCATGTGTCCCAGCTTCTTGTGCCCCCGCTCTCCTTCCTGTCAGGGCAGAATGAGAAGCTGTAAAGACCTTGACTTAGGGTAAGCACTGCTCAGCAACAACCCAAACATCACTGTGCTATCAAAATATCCTAAATCCAAAACACAACACTCTATCAGCTAGTAAGCAGAAAATTAACTCTATCCCAGCCTAAGCCAGGATAACCAGCACTTTAAAGCAGTTGAGCTTCTTCTCAAGGCAGACCAAGATTATTCTAGATCGCCTTCAACCCTTTCCAAACAGGACACCTTTTTACACAGCCAATTAATAAAGCAGCAGTGGAGCCTGCAGAGACTCAGCCAGACACACAAACCTGCCTTCCACTCAAGCTCCCTGAGCCCTCAGCTATCGCTTCTGCTTGGCCCCTCTCCAGGCTGGGTTAGATGCACCCAGCAGGGCACACGCACTCTGCCAGAGCCCCTCCACTGCTGTGTGGCTCAGACAGGGACAAAACAGCCAGCTGTCTTCAGTGTGTAAAAATGAGGAACATTTTGGGGAAACACCTCAGAAAATACTGGGTATTAAGCAATGAATTGGCTAGCATCATTGTAAATCCCTGGCATGTGGGATAGACTCTAACTCCTTCACTGTTTGCAGCCGCTCCTCTTTTGCTGTTCTGAGTATGTCTGCATTGCAGTCACTGCTCACAGAAACACTGCCAGGCTGAGTTAAGCTCACTCAACTCCTGCTAACTGCTGCTGCAGCAGAAAAACCTCTGTTACAAATTCTGCTTCAGCAGATTTCTGCATGGCTTTGTGTGTTAAACTATCCACGGTGCAATTAGTCAGAACTTTTAAAAGTGCAGGTCCATAACCCATCAGCTGGGCTGAGAACCCTGGAATTCAGATGATCAGTCCTTAGATGCAGGTATTTTATTTGGGCATCTAAATAAAAGACCCAACCAAACCAAACACAAAAACTAAAACAACACTGGTACAATTTTGTGAATTTCTGTCTTTGAAAAGGTAGCAATTATCTTTGGTAATTTCATTCCCATGGCACATACTGCCTTTCTGCTTATCTCTGCTGAAATGTATTTTCCTAAACAAAACAAAGCTATTTTATATCTCATACTCAATAGTTTTCAGTCTTGATCTTCAAGGCTAAAGGTGAATTTGTACACACTGCTCTCCAAGTCTCTATCTCTGTCATTACAATTCTGTTTATCCCAGGCTCTTCAGGGACCTGTTCCCTATTTTATTCCCTGTAGTTCTTCTTTGACAGTGGCAGGAATGAGAGAAACTCAGGAGAAAGAATTGGGATTTTCTACCCTAAATCCAGGGATTTTCTACCCCAAATCCAGGACAAGTTTTGATTAAGTTTAGACAATCCAGGACCAAAGTTTCTGTCCTCCAGCTGCAATACCGAAGACCTCCCTTACTGCAGCGGGAGGACCCCGACACACTTGCCAGATTTCTGCAGAGGATCGGGTTCCTACATACTGCTTTGCATCCCTAGCAGATTTATTGCAGGCTGAAATTCCTCCCCCAGCACAGCACTGTGCTGCAGGTGTGCCATGGGACAGGCAGCACAACCTCCATCTCTGGCACATCAGTGTCCTGCCTTGTATGCATTAAACTTTAATGTATTTGCTGCCTTCCTGACATCAGCCCAAGGCACAAATGTGTTGATCCTGCAAACATGAACCTTCAAGGTTCCAGAAGTAGAGACCTGCTCTGCATTTAGATTTCAGTTTGAATATTTCACCCTGTCTTTCTCACACTGCATAGTCTTGAGAGAAGTCTTTTTATGGAGCAGCCACTGCACATAGCAGTCAAAAAAAGGACACTGCTTTCTTCACCTTTTTTGTGAACACATGCAGCATTCAGGGCCAGGTGAGGACACAGAGGAGGAAACTGCTGCTACATTGCATGAGACAGGGGCTGGCAGGGGCATGCCACCTCGTGAGCGGAGCCAAGTCAAGGGCACGTGCACCTTCATAGCAAGTGCATCCCAGCGGTACATCTGCCTTGGCACATCAGCTACTTCAGCCATTCATGTCATCAAATAACAACGGCCTGGTGGATTGAAAACTTGTCTTTGTGCGCATCTGGTAGCAACTTGTGTTGCATGATGTAACTCATCACTTTTGCTCCTTGATTCAGACAGCTGAGCAGAGGAACCTATAGCTGTGTTGAGAAAAAGTGGAGCAATATTCTGCTCCTCTCCCAACCAAATTCTCCCACACAATATCTGTGGCACTGGTACTGACCTGCTGTTGTTATGTACTGATGGGCTTGCTAAGGAAATGAAATCTCTTTACTGTTGAGAAAGTTTTCCTCATTCATTCCTAGGTGATTAATTGTTTACATGGTCATCAAATTGCCCTCTGAGTGTGTGACAGGAAAATAAGTCCTGATGATAAAGTATACTGTCAAAACTGTCCTCATGTAGTTTTAATTACTTAGGGTGTTACAGCAGACAATTATTCCACATAGATTTTACTGTGGATCAAGACGTACATATAAAATTAATTGATTCAAAATGGAATACACTGCTTTTGTTAAGGAGTGTGCTTTTATCATTAAAAGAGGGAATAGAGCTGAAGTAATTTATTAATGACAGCTGGAATATAGCATTTAATAGCAATGTGTGGAGCATGCTAGATACTGAAAATCAGAAAAATATTTTGATCATCTCTTTGCATCTAGGTGGTGGCACTGTCAGGAGATATTCTTTCATCCTTGCCGTCACTTAATATGCAAAAACTGAATTAATGTCCTGTTATACAATTTCATCTGTGGGAGAGCCATGCCTATGCTAATATAATAAGAAAAGCATACACTTCATCATTTCTCTCTGTGACTTAGTCTGGGAAGGTAAAAATGGCACTAGTTCTCTGTGTACTATGCTACCCACAAAAAAGAATTCCTAGCACAGAGATGCCAAAACTCCCCACCCTTGTCAGAACACACATAGCATCTTACCAGCCACTAGGGCACAGCTTCTCCTCAGTGGGCTGGACCCAAGCTACTTCTGTCTTTGTTGGGTTTTTTTCATCTTTCAGCCTCACAAAAGAAACTCTGAAGGTAGTGTCTCCCAAACATCTCTCTAGACTCAAGACATAAACTTCTGATGTCATTTCATAATCATATCATAAACTATGTAAAAATACAGCTTTTTCACATGATACGGACACAGGATCTCCAGTGCCAGCTGCTTTGCTGTACAAACCATTCTTACTGACTGATATCACAGTCTGTAGCACATGGACAAGTCAGCAGCAAAACACAGAAATCTGCTGTGCTTGCATGTCTGAAGAGAAACAGAAATTTATAAGAAATAAATGAGAAAAACCACAAGCACCATGATCCACCCTCACCCCATCTGCTACCAGGCATGCTGAAACCTCCAGCACTGGCTGCTTCTGCTCCCTCACTGGAGGCATTTGCTGATGGTTTTACCCCTCTGTGCCTCTGCTGTGAGAGCCACACCAAAACATCAAAGGAAGGAAGACAGAAGTGACACTGCTCGAGTAGGGATTCTAGAGAGGCCAGAAAATAGTGCTACTGTTAAATTTGACTGAAGCTTTCTCAGGATGAGGTAACCTACAAGGACTAGCCCAGAAAACACAATGCTAAATGCATTTAGCTGTCAATCACTTACATGATTAAATTATTGGTATATTCCTCCTCATTGACCTGTTTTTTGATTATTATAATTTTGAATTCTTTTATACCTAAATTTGTAAGAGCAAATCAGGACATTAGGCCTTTCTTATACAGTTAGGATATGATCTGCCTATAACCAGAGATATTCAGTTCCCTTGCTGTCTACCCTCAATTTTAAATGTTTGCAAAATTGCAGCCGGCTTAACTGCATTTTGAATTACACAGCTGTGTAATTCAACTACACAACATGTTAGAAAAAGGATCCTCTAAAATAGTTGAGCAAATTTTAAAAATATGTGCATCTTCCCTCAAGCTTTTTCTATTCCTCTCAGAAGTCCAACATGCCAGAGCCTCAGGAGAAAGAAGGCTTAATGGATTAAGTAGAACCATCTTGATTTGGCTGCTAGCTGGGTAGCCAAACTGGCAGCAGTGACGCTGAACTGCTCCCAGACAACTGCACAGGTTTCCTAAAGGTGTTGTGCGTGTCCCATCCCTGGAAGTGTTCAAGACTTGGCTGGACAAAGCTCTGAGCAACCTGGTCAGTGAAAGGTGTCCTTGTCCAAATTAGGGGGGTTGGAACTAGATGATCTTAAGTCCTTTCTAACCCAAACCATTTTACTATTCTATGCTATGCATTTTACTATCTGCTGCCAGAAGACAATTGTGGTGTTTTGTGTGGCAGTACAGCTTCTCTATCCTGAATGCAAGGTTGCAGCAGTTCCTTAGAGTAAATGCAGGGTAGATGAGGTTTAGCAAAGATGATTTACCAGTGATGCTGTGTAGGGCCTTACATTTGCAGACAGTGATCTGATGAAACTCTTAAAAAACAGGAAGATCTGGTGAGCAGGCAGCTGTTATGGTGCAAAAAACTTTTTAAAACACACAGACAAGGTAAAGATCACCTCAATCCCTTTCCTGGCAACAAAGTTAAACTCTAGGTGTTGATGGTCACCCCAGTGTTTGCTAACTTGGAAGAATCGTGGAGAAAATCTCTTGTTTGAAATATGTTTTGTCACTGAATTGCTGAGCTCTGCTAATACACAGGGTTTCCTGCTTGATAACTGGAATTAGATGGACAAAAAACCAAAAAAGATAATATAATATAATAAATATAATAGAATAGAATAGAATAGAATAGAATAGAATAGAATAGAATAGAATAGAATAGAATGGAATAGAATATAAATTTACACAGCTTTATCCACATGTTCAGGGGGTGGGAAAGACTTCTATATTATAACCTAAAGCCACTGATGCTCCATAACTGGTTGGATGCTTCTCCTGTGTGTTGCATCCACCAGCTGATGCTGTCCCTATTCATGTAAAATCCCTCCCATAACACAAAAAAACCCCACTGTCTGATGCTATTCATTCTGGTAACCATTCCCAGTCAACCAGACAGGTGTCAATCAAACTAATGCCTCTCAACATAAAGCCAATCTGTCTAGGGTTGCAGGTTTTGAGCCAATTTAATTTAATTTATTAGAGTTGAAAGGAACCTTTGCCTCTGTGACAATGGGTAAGACAGTTTGTAATCATTCTCATTTAATTGATGAATGTAAATTTGGCACTTGACAATTAACCAGACACATTAAGACACTAGGGATGAAATCCCAAGAGGATTTCACAAGCATCCACATGTTCTAAGGTTTACTTTCCTATAGCAAATTCATCTGCAGCCTTTCTCTGTTGGCAAAGCTGGAGCCATTCAGCTGTGTCTCACAGAAACCGGCATCCTCCACTCAAAGAAAAAATCCTGCTGGGAAGGAGAAGGACCCAAGTCTCATCTCTGCTTTCAGTGTGTGACTGTGCTGAAAATATACAGCCTGATGGCAATTCTGTAACCCCACACAGGCTTTTTTGCAATTGATGTACTTATGCACAAGTGAGGAACTTCTAAGTATGCATCAGCCACAAAAAGCCCACAATAAATTAATTATCTTACACAGGGCTGGTTTGAAAGACCAATATTTCTCACTGGAAACACTTTTCTGTCCCACATATTTTCTAGTGCTGAAACTTAGCCTGTTTTTATAGTTTGTCCTTTATGGTTGCCTGATTTACCAGCCCACTTTGATTGGCTGGTAACAGTGTTAATTAATACACATTTGCAACCCTTCTAATCACATATTGCTCAAGGGTGGGTATTCTAAAGTCACAGATTTTAAGTCCAGAGTTCATCATTGCAGGCTTCAGCATAACTCTCTAGAATTTTACCTTTTGCCATGGGAGCAGAGTGCTGAACAATTCTCTGCTGACTGAATGTGAGAATTTTTTTAAGGAAGGAAATCTAATCCTGATTTAAAGATTCAATGCGAGAGAGAAGCTAACCACATCCTGTCATAAGGTGTTTCATGGTCAAGATCTACATTTTACTTTTATCTTGAACTTACCCAGCTCCAGCTTCCACCCATAAAGCCATTGTTGGAACTTTGTTTTCTGAACAGTGTTATTTATAGCCTGTGACAGATCACTTCAGCTATCTCCTCATTTACAAGCTAATTAGATTTTTTATAGATATTTCTAGCTCCGTCACCCAAAGAAAAGCCTTGGAGGACAGCTGTGATCCTCTCACTCATGCCTCTACCTCTCAACAGTGTCATTTGATCTGCACAGAAGCTGCTTCTCACCAGCGCAGTCCCCTCTTCATGGGAGAAAACCTTTCAGGGCCATCACACTGTCACAGCCCTGAGCACAGCCTGCTCTGCTGATCGTCCCAGCAGCATCAGCAAGGGCTCTCTTGCCTTTTCCCACCACCCTCCTGATGTGCAGCCTTTGAAGTCTGGATGTTATTTGAGCAGTGGGTTGGTTACTGCTGAGTTTCTCCTGTCATCCCCTGCTCCTTGCAGCCTGCTGTTAGTCCTCTGAAGCCATGCATCCCACCAGGAGCTCGTGTTTACCCATCACCTAAGAAGCCACCCAAATCCTTTGTATAACCCCTCATCTCTCCATCAGTCCCCATCTGAGGCAACCTATAGTTACTTGGATATTTCTATTTTTATTTTAAGTTATTGACACAGAATTTGCCTTTTTTCATCATGTTAGTCCAAGGGTTTATAGCTCAACGGGAACTGCTCTGAATGGGACTCCATGCAGTATATGTGAGTTTATTGTGCTTACCCCTGCTCTGTTCTCTGGTGTCAGTTCAATCTAAGAAGGCTTTAACATTGTATTTAAAGTGTTTACATGTTCCATTATGTAATGTTTGCATTCATTCTGACATACTTCAGATCTGCTCTCCCTCCTTCCCTCCTTTTCCCTTCCCATTTCTCTGCCTGCAGCCTACGCTTTCTGTCTGCCAGCTATAAAGAGATTTCAGAATTTTAAAAATAGCTATTTAAAAGCAACAAACCAAGGCTGAAATGAAATACAGCAGGCAAGAACTGCTCAAGGGAAACTCACTAAGTTAGAATACACCAGGGCTTTCCTGCAGGGTTTTAATGGTGATTTTGTGTAGCTGCTTAGACCTAAATCTACACATTTAGCTGAACCATCACCATGAGAGGTTTGTCCTTTATCTAAATAAAGTTAATTGCAGGTTTACTTTGGGAAGAGGAATTCCAGATATAAATTAATTTAAACCATGTTTTATTCTTCTTATTTATTACATATTCTTCTTACCATGAAATTTTATTTTCCCCTCATGAGATTTTATGGGATAATCTGGATTTAGATGCCTCTGTTTGAACAAACAAGCTCAAGAGATTTGGCCCCGTGGTATTTAATGAAAAAGAAAATGTCATGAGGCCCTACCCTTTGGAAATAACCAGTTGAGTAAAGATTAATGAAGATATATTCATGTCCACACTGTCCCCTGCAGAGAGGTCAGGAGGTATATTCATCATATACATCAGGATTAACTCAGTTTCTGCTGTGGCATTGCAATTCTCTTGAAACTGTATAGCTACTGACCTACTTTTCAGGTGGTTTGGTGGAAGTCACTACAAATCCTTCTGGCATTTCAGCACCAGCAAACTACAATGTTTTATAGGGATAGAGCATCTTCTGAAATGGCAAAAACTGAGTCACAAAATAGAAATTGAATTCTCAATGCTGGGAAAAACAAGGATAGTTTTCATAACAAGCACACACAAGGAATGAGCTGACATGGAAATGCCCTACAGGAATTTTTCTCAAAGGGCAGTCTCTGCAACCCCAGATATGTTATAATCTTTGATGACCTTGTGCTGCTCTTCCTCTTTTTGCAAAAAAAGTTACTGGAAGATTCTTTTCTCTTTTCTTTTCTTTTCTTTTCTTTTCTTTTCTTTTCTTTTCTTTTCTTTTCTTTTCTTTTCTTTCCTTTCCTTTCCTTTCCTTTTCTTTTCTTTTCTTTTCTTTTCTTTTCTTTTCTTTTCTTTTCTTTTCTTTTCTTTTCTTTTCTTTTCTTTTCTTTTCTTTTCTTTTCTTTTCTTTTCTTTTCTTTTCTTTTCTTTTCTTTTCTTTTCTTTTCTTTTCTTTTCTTTTCTTTTCTTTTCTTTTCTTTTCTTTTCTTTTCTCTTTCCTTTTTTCCTTCTTTCTGCAAATAGCAGCTCTACTAAACCCAGGCTTACATGTGTATAAAATTACACCAGCTAAGTGTTGTACACCACAGTGTGTCTCAGTTGAATATACAAATTCTTGAGGTTAAAATAACACCAGCTTTCTCCATAGCCCTTGCTCCCAGCTAAGGCAGCTTCTCAGGAAGGGAGTGTTGGAATATTTACCAGCCCAAGAGGAAAGTGGTAAAAGCCCAGGACAGACCCCTGTTTGGCACCTTCCAGCACTGTCTGCCCCTCAAGCTGTGCCCATGGTCGATGGATGCTGTCAAACAAGGTGGTGCAGGGCACCAGGCCTGGAGACACAAGCTTTTCACTCTGAAACAAAGACAAAGCAATACCTGACTCTGATCCAGCAGACAGACATGTGAATTTATACAAAGCAAATCCTTAATCACTCTCTTAAACACAAGAAAGACTTCTCATAAATTAAACCCAACCAGATTATCATCTTAAACTCTTTAAGGATTTGCTTCTGATTTCATAAAATCAGCCTCAAGTGAAAAGTGGAACAAATTTTCTGTAGCTGCATTGGGAAGTCCTGAAGGATGTTATTTTACAGCAGAATCTTGGGCAGACATTGTAACTGCTCTATCACTACCACTGGAATGGTAAAATGATCTCCTGCATTGCTTTAGTCCTTTGAGGACTCGGTGATTAGAGAGCAGGTTTCTGCTTCCCTGCACTGGCTGTACAAGGGCTGCCCCAGAAAAGGGGATGTGAACAAAACACCCAGGCAGCTCAAAGCCCACATTGATTTGTCTTGGCCAGTCATTACATTAACATCTCTGTGGTATGGTTATACAGTGCAGCCAGTGGGGAAGGGAGGAAAAGGATCTAGTGAAGAAGACAAGACACAATTCAGCAATTCAGCTGTTACACTGCAGTTTGACAGATACATAAAGAATTTGTTTCTTCATGAATGTTTCTTCATCAGCTCTTAAGATGTGGTCACCAGTTTGAGGAATTGGGGACAGTAAAATAATCCCATTTTTAAAAATTATTATTTGGGCTCATTGATATAAATGCTGTGACAAGTCAAAAAGTGGTGGCACCAGCACAGCACTGAATAAGGGAGCAGAGTGTTTCAGCACTGCTGAGGCTTGCTGCAACTAGAGGGAAAGCCTCTGTTGCTGTGTCCCCATTGCAGTGGATAGGACCATTGACTATGGGGGAGAAGGAAGGTTTTCTCTCCCTCTGCCCCTCTTCCATTGTTTCCAGGCCCTGTCCACACTATTGCTGCATGGAAATTCATCTGCTAGTAGGAGAGGTGTTAAACAGAAAAGACAAGAGGGGAACAACCACCGTATATGGCAACTGGATTACAGGGTTGTAGGAGTTTCTCTACGTTTTTCTTCTGTTACTCTATCTTGTAGTTAGAAAAAGGGAAATCAGATTTTACTGTCATTGAAACACCCAGACAACAGCCCCCAAAAAGTATCCCAGAGGGTACCCCATGGAGCAGTAAGGTGGCAAAGGAAGGAGCAAGCTATGCAGCCTGTAAGAAAACAGTGTCTGAAGATGTCAAAAAAAAGGGGTTGCACACCAGGATTGTTCCAGCCAACACAGGACAACTGATCCTCCTCTAACAGGTCCCCTGGAAGTGAGATAATATTAACCAAGAAAATAACTTGTCTTACTGTTTTTTATTTACCTTGTTACAAAAAGAAGAAAAAAAAAACCACCAAAAAGAGGGCAGCAGACATTTTTGAGAGTGAATGTTGCATACTAGTATAGGGTAATATCTGACAGTAAAGACACTTCAGAAAATTGAGGATTAAACATCTTTACTAACATTAACACTGTACTAAATCAAAAGCTTTACTCCTCCTCCTGTATAGCTTTAGCCATATTACTGACCAGATGGCCTTTGAAACAGAAAGACCCTTTTATCAAAAAGGAAATAGTTCCAGAGTTTGCCTGAGGCATATGTCCTTCCACAAGATTTAGAAAGGTGGGAAAAGAAAGTAGAAAAAGAATTCATCTAACTTATTTTAAAATAACATATATATATTGCATTTTTGTATTTCAAATAATGACTTGTTTCAAATTTATTCTGTCTATGTAATGGATTTTGTTTGCTTGTCATTTTAAATACATCCTTGTCTTGGAGCACCTGAGGTATGCATTTAGTTCAAAATTAATTTCTGCAGTTTTAATTAATTATGATTCCTGTATTAAAAGTTAACTTCAAGGTTATTTTTTTTAAACTATTTTTCTTATTTGTAGGACACCAACAGAGACAGAAGATATACATATCTGTAAAAATCACTTTCGACGTTCAAAAAATTTGTTAATATTTAAGGTCTTCCAGGCTTTACTTCTGATTGCTTGACAATTCAATGCCATTTGAGAAGTCTAAAAGAAAAAAACAAAACCAAAAACTATTGCAGACTTCAAAGGTAGAAAGACAGCATGGAGCTGGACTCCACAGTATCACAGTTGGGGCTGCAGCTGCTTTCCATGAGCTGCTGGCCCTGTGGCCACTGTCCTCACCTGCAGCCCTTCGGGGGTGCTCCCTGTCAGGCACACAGCCTGAGATCCACCCCAGCCCTGGTGTTTAGTGTGCCATGGAACTCAGCACCTCTAATTTGACCTCCAGCTTCCTGGAAAGAGAGGTGGGAGAGGTCAACTGCTTCGGGCTGCAATCCTTCAAACCTCTTCCTAAAGGCAGTCAGCTGTGAAAAGAAGTCACGGTGGTGAAGCATTTGTCATTCAAAGGGAGCATTTGCCTGAACTTCTTTCACTAACCCACTCTTCCCCCCAGGGCCTGAGCCCTTACTTGCCCAGACCTTGAACCACTTAGACAGATCCTGCCCCTTCCTATTTGGGGTGGGAAGGGGTTGGATTTCTATTAATTTCTGGTCTCAGAGCAGGGCAGTATTCAGCTTGAGAAATGTAAATCTCTTCATGCACCACAACAGCTCTTGCTCTGGACCTCAGCACTCCTTCCTGCTCTCCATATTTTTCTGGTGTGTTTGTGAGTAATAATTAATCATTCTTAGCCTAAAGACAAGGAATTTGTTCTAGCCTTTGCAAGAATCAACCTTTTACCTCAGTATGTGAGAGAGTGACGCTGGCATTGATTTGACTTTCAACAATGTCTCAAGTTTGGTTTTGGGGTTTTTTTTGACAAAAGACTGCATTAGAGCATTAATGATCACAATATGTTCAGGTTTGTTACACTTAGCAGGTGGGCTATTAATTGAAATGAGTATTAGTGAGTTTGAAAAATCTTTTTTTTTACTCAGTTTTGATTTGCTTCCAAATACCTGCTCTGTGGTCAGACCACATATTTGTAATAGGCTCCTCTGTAGTAATGAAGCCCTTGACAGGGTTTTTTGTATGTTTTTAAAGATCACTTCAGCCTCTGTACAGCAGCATCTCTGTTCATATTTAGCAATAGGAAATCAGTCCTTCATTTCCCAAGGCCAGCAGAATGTCCTGAACTTTGCTGCAGCAAAGAAAAATTTATAGCTACATATACAAAGAGTGGGAGCTCAGACAAACGAAATAATTTGTAGATTCAAGCATGATGCTTGTGACTGTCATTAGAAGCCAGTTTGCCATCCTAGTAATTACATTCAGATGGGTTTTGGGTCAAACTCACTGTATTGCTTCTTCTAGAAAATGAGCTCTATG
This sequence comes from Geospiza fortis, assembly GCF_000277835.1. Classification (NCBI taxonomy): domain Eukaryota; kingdom Metazoa; phylum Chordata; class Aves; order Passeriformes; family Thraupidae; genus Geospiza; species Geospiza fortis. The sequence continues at coordinate 161,487 of NW_005054423.1, forward strand.
AGCCTATATATTTCTGCCTAGCAGTTTAAAAATATTGATGGAGGATTATATTACAGCAGCCTTAAAGATTTTATTTAAGGTAGTTATGAAAAAAATGAAATAATTTGTAACTGTGGATATAGATTGCAATTATTTTTAACATGAGCAACCAATTTTCTGACTGAATAATTTTTGTGTATATTTCTAATACTTGTGGAGAAAAAAAGCATGATTTTGATGTAATTTTCTGAACCAAAATATTTTTTCAATCTGATACAGTAATTAGTTTTAATTTCTTATTTTCGTTCTCTTTCCCAGCCATTATCTACAATCAATACTACAGATGAATCATTAGTACCACTTCTCCAGTTTCCTAGTAGAAGTCTGATAGATCAAAGTCCATTCAAGGGTGCAAATGTTTCCCTTTGTCTCATCCAGGCCATTCCTGAAGCTAAGAAGAGGTAAAATATTAAGAACAGCCATATTTTTCAGCAACAAATCAAGATACAAAGAACAACTAAATACTCCTGAATAGCAATTCTGCAGCAGTGTCAGCTAAAATGCTGCCATGGACACCTGCTCACTTCCTCTAAAAATACATTTCTGGATTGTGTCACCAGAATTAATGAGCCTAAAACATCTAATGTCTCATGACAATAGGATTCCTGGGTGGAGAGCTGTGTGTGGAAAGTGCTGGGCAGATGTACAGCAGCCCTTGCTCTGCTGCCCTGCAGCTGTGCTGCTGAGCAGTAACCACAGCCAAGCCAAGGCACTCCAAGGCTGGCAAGGTGACGGAAGCCACAGCTGGGTCCCAGGCTGGGAGGAGCATTATTTGCTGAGACTGAACGTGGGTCCAGGTGCTGCTGAGCAGATAAAACAACTTCTCTCCTTCCTCCTTGGTGGAAAGCATGGAATTGAGCTACCCCCAGGGGTGGCATCACCAGCAATGGCTTTGTCCATTTGTCACCGTCATATTTTCTGAAAAATCCCTTCGCCAGAATTTCTTCTCCTGGGAAGCTGAGAAGCCTCAGAGAAAAATGAAAACAATAATTATCTGATTTCCTTTTCATATATTTTGCTGCTTTGGAATGTGGTTTGGACATTGTTTACCAACTGGTCATTGTTTGATTGGTTTCATGTGAATTGTTTTGACTTAATGACCAATCCTGGTCCGGCTGTGTCAGGACTCTGGAAGGAGTCACGAGTTTTTCATTATTATCTTGTAGCCTTCTGTAAGTATCCTTTCTCTACTCTTTAGTATAGTTTAGTATAGCATTCTTTAATATAATATAGTAACATAAAATAATAAATTCGCCTTCTAAGAACACAGAGTCAGATTCATCTTTCTTCCCTGAAAATACCACATCCATTTGATACATTTCTCTCCTTTGGAGGAAGCCTTGGCCCAACACTTCAGGCAGAAAACAGTTTCCTTGCCCCCAAGGCCTCAGCATTAACCAGGCAACAGCACTAACAATGCCTGTCTCACTCAGCCAAATCAGCCACGCCAGGAGCCACTGCTTTGACAGAACTATTTTACACACCTCAAACATAACGTGATTTGTCATTGCTTTCAGAGATGTGGTGCGCAGCCATCCAGGCTTTCACGGAATTTTTTGGCCTGTAAGAAAGTTCTATCAGATTATTTACTCCCTCCCCTTGACTGTGGCAGCTTCTCCCTGATGTGGTCCTTGAATGGAAGCAATGCTTTCCCACAAGCCCCCATGCTTTCCTTCACATCCTCTTCTTGTCCCTAATGGCTTGATTTCCAGAGGGGATGCTATCCTCAGGCCCTTCTGCTCCCTGAAGAAGTAGGACTGCCCAGGCCTCTTGAAAACCAGGCCAACAATATAGAGAGGAGTAATTGCTATCTTTGTGGGTAGCTCCAGGCCATGCCATAATACACTCTGTTAAGTGAGGACAAAGCCCATGCTGGAGGGATGAGCAGTTAGAAGTGATGCAGGCCTGGCATGAGGAAGGAAACACATCAGTCTATTTGAACTTTTTTCCCAGTGTGTGGTGAGAGGGAGCTTAGCAAGGATGAACATCTTCCCTGTCTTAAGGCAGGTAGGACACACTTCATCCCAGGAACTGGCACAGGTGAGGGACATTGAAAATGCTCATTTAAACCCATGGTACTGCTCTGCATTAGGAACTCATGGGAAATTTACACTTGTGTGGTTTAAAGATGCATTCTCTTTATAATGAGTTTTGCCTATACTATGTACAAATGATAACTGGGGGACATACCTCAATATATCTTCAAAAGGTACTTGTTTCCTCAAAGTGCAGAAGCCTGCAGGCTGAGAACTGATTTTTCTCCTATTTTATTTACTAAAACTTCTTTAATGACTATTTCTACATGAATAAGAGATGTGGAACTAGGATCATGTTTATGTAAAATAGGAATGAATTTAGGGATTGTAGCAAACTGCAGTGCTTCCAGCTCCTGCTCCTGCAGAGTTTGTGTTTTCCTGGTTTAACACGTGTAAATTGACCTCTCAAGCTGCACCTGTGAGCACCTAAGCATATCCAGTGGCTTGGTCTTGCCATAAGGGGGAAGTCTTGTTCCTTCTTTTCCTTCTCCTCTAACTCAAACTTCTTCCCAGCCAAAGAGCCTGCCCCCTCATCTGTGGTGGCTCTGGAGTTTATTTGATTTGCCTGTGAGCTGATACAACTCAATGACACAGCAGAAAACCAGAAACCAGCTGTTTCTTTCAGGGTCATGTTTCTGCTTGGTTAGTGACCAACACTGGTGACTGAAGGGCTTCATTCACTCACAGGCAGCAGGGCTGACAGAAGAGAGATGATGGCATTGCATGTCTGGGAACAGGGCCTCCTCACTCTGGTGGAGGTGAACTGCTGGCTTAGGGATGGCCATCCGAGGAAAATGAAACCTAAAGTGTCCAGCTTGAGTACCAAAATCCATTTTAGGCATCTGAAAATGCAGTTTAGTAAAACAACCTGCTTCACACAAGCACAGCTGAGGCCAGTCCTGTGCCTATGGAGCAGAACATCACCAGCAGCTTCTCCAAGCCCTGCTGCCCCCCTGCCTGTCCCTGACACTCTTCCCACGCAGGCTGGCAGAAATTTGGGTGCCTTCCCCGGGAACTGGTCCAGCTGAAAAGTAACTTCTGTAGCCAGCTCACTTGCAAAGAGCTGTGAGAGTGCAATGCAGGGCAGAGCAAGGGACAGAGATGGGCTGTTCCAGGCTGAGTCAGAGCAGAGCCTGTACATGTCCAGCTGCTCCTTGCTGCTGCTCTCACAGAATGCTGCAAGTCAAAGGCTGTGACCCCTAGCAGCACGTGCTGTGCTTCAGCTGTGCCTGTGCTAGCCTTCTGCCCTAACTACCACCAACAACAGGCCCTTGGACAAGAGGTTAAATGGGGTGCTTGGGATTTCCTCATTCTTGACTGGGAGAAAAAAGACAGTGGAGATGCCCGAGATGGAGGGTGGGTTGCTGCTGTGTGTGTACATTACTTGTATGTTATTTACTTCTGATATAACTGTGGCATTACAAAACATAAAACGCAATGTAGCCTTCCAAGGCTCCAGTTGTCCTTCCTCTCCTGGCCTTGTACAATATTTTGTTACACTCCTTTGTTGCATTTTGGGTCATGTTAAACTGTAAGCTCCTTGTGGCAGAGAGTGTCACTGGTGTGAGGCACAATGCCTCAGATAATGGAGCTCTAGCAGCAGTGGGGGCCTTGGGGAGTGCCTGTCACAGAAATGACAGGAAGGAAGAGTTTCACTCTTGTGGAGTGCAGAATTAGTCATGTCTGAGATTGCTTGATTTTTGCCAGCCTTTTTGAAGGACTTCATCTTTGCCTGTTGCCTATGCAACTCCTATCCCTCCATCTCCACCAGCTACCCATCACCTTTAGACCCCCCTCCTACTCGTCTGTTTTGATTCCATGCCTGATCCTTCCCTTTTGTCAAGAGATCACAAGCTCCTGCCCCTCATTCTCTGCATCTCTCCTTTCTGACCTCCCTGACCTTCCTGGCCAGCCTCTCTGCTGACTAGGACTGCAGATAAAGGTTAAGTAATAAGCAAACTCCACTTCTCCAGATTTAAAAGAGAAACTTCCAATATTGTCTTCTTCTAAATGCAGAGGCAGATAAATTAAACCAAAAGGTATTTGGAGCTGGAGGGTAAAGGGCAGATGAGAGGTGGGAGAAAAGAAAGGGAGAGGCCAGCAAAAGCCACCCTCTCCTTTGGAACTGTCTTTGGCTTTGTTTCCATTTTAGCAGGAGTACAGGTTAAGGTGAGAGTCCAGATTGCTTTGGTAATCCCCTTTTATACCGTATGTAATGACTCTTGCTCAAAAGCAAGTATATGGACTTGATTAAGCTTATGATTGTTGAAAGTTTTTTTTCCAACTAATTAAATCCAAATAAATTAACTATCTGGAGGAGCCAGGAATGTCTACAGTAGGGTTAAAGAGATGGAGAGCTCCTCTGGGTTTCAGTGTAGTGGCATGCTTTGTGCATCCCTTGTACAAGACTCAGTGAAAACTGTATTTTGCTGATGACATCAAACTGTGCCAAAAGATACAGATGAAGGGGAGTAGCTGCTAGAACATTTGTTTCCAGTCTTTTTGGACCTACAGCCTACTCTTAGCCTCCAAAATTTCCTACAAATCACAGTTTCACAACTCATACTTTAAACTGAAAACACTACAGAGGCACCAAATGGCAATGACAGCCTACCACTCTTTATAGGACATCAACAAGGCTTGAGTAGAGCAGGAGAATCACTGGTCAAGAATGAAGGAATGCAGAGGTGGAACAAAAGTGCTGATTCAAAACTCCACATGTGCAAATCTTCACTGACTACAGAAATCAGCTGGAGGTGAAAGAGTTAGTCTCTGGGGTAGTTGGGTTCATTGCAGACTCACCATGTGGGATGTGGATACAGATGTTAGGGGTTTCACAAAGCTTTCTTGATTCTAACTGAATGATTTGATGGGAACTTTCTGCCAGAACTGCAGCTAAAAGAAACCAGAGAAACAAAGTCTGAGAAAAACATCATTAGGTCAGCTACAGCGCCCGTATAGTGGCATGTCAGGAACAGAGAAGAAAGGCAACACCAGACTGGTAAAATGGCAACCATCAGCTGGATATTACAGGAACTGGCAGGTTACATGCTAGAATAATATGCATTTTGTGGCACGGGCCACGTGGACAAACTGGGATGGGCTGGACTCTGCTAATCACGGACTATGTCACCCAGTGCAGACAGAAGTTGTTGGATAAAGAGCTCAAAGAAGGTTAAAAAAAATTTTTAAAAGGTTAACAAATCAACAGAGGAACCCAACAGCTGGCAGTCATGAAAGGTGGGATGAGGAAAGGATCAGCTCTGAGGATTCATTGGATGGACACACATGGAGATAATACATTGAGCTGTAATCATTGAGCCAAAGATTAGGTGAAAATGAAAATGCTGGTGGTACTGCTGTATTTGGATTTCAAAAAAAACCCCAAGCAACCAACTAAGCAACAAACCAGGACTTTCCTGGAAAGGCAAATCCTTGCTTGGAAAACACCAAGAGCAGATCTAGACTCAAACCTTGAACGCATCTGACGGCACTGCTACTGCAGAATGGCATATGGGGCTTAAACTTATTCTCAGGAAGAAAAAGCTCACTGGGTGTTAAGTCACTCCTTACATATGGGTGGAAACTCGTAGTAATTGTGCAATTTCCCTAAAAAAATCCCCAGAGATCTCAGTTCAGTATTTTGCTTTTGCAGCCTTTCCTGCCTTTGCTGTTACAGCGCTCTTCACTTGCAGTCCTTGCGCTTCCCTATATCATGTAAAAATGCGATTATTTCTTTTGCTTAAAGACCTTGGTACAACACTAAAAGGCCACCAGTAACTATGCCGAGGTTCCTTTTGCCAAAATAACTGTCTTCTTCAGTCACGCTCACTTAACGAGGAAAAAAAAAAAAAAAACAAACCAACACCAGGATGCTTCAATTCCTCCTTTTTTCTCCTTTTCAGGCCGGCCACCGGAGCATCCTCCAGCTGCGCAGGCCCCCGTGTAGCGATCGGGGCGGCGGCCGCAGCATCCTC
>NW_005054423.1:168271-195891 GCF_000277835.1 Geospiza fortis
AGCTGTGCGGATCTCCGCGGCGCGGGGTTACCGCGCCTCCCCGCTGCTGCCAGCCAGCCCCGTAACCCTGTTTCCATTGAAATCCTATTAGGCAGTGACAGGCTCCAGTTTGTGTCACTGAGGCATCTGCTCTTGGCTTGGAAAGTCTTGTGGAGGACGGGGTCGCTGGGGCGAGCGGGGTCTGCTCGTCCAGCAGAGCTGCGAGCGCAGATTGTCCCTAACGCCCAGTGCCGGGCGTGCTGCGCGGGGCTTGCGGCTCTCGGTGCTCCGGAGAGGGAGGGGAGAAACTGACCCACGGTCACAGCAGAAAGTTGTGCAGCTTGAGATGCGACGGACGCTGATGGGGCAATTAGCTAAATAAACAAACACAGTGATTTATAGGTGTCTGAACTATAGCACTTTGAAGATAGAGCTCTTTAACCTTTCTTTCTCATCTATCCTTCAGAGATTTGGTTTTAAGGAGAGTAACATATCGTGTGTGGTGCTGAATACACGAATTGATTACATTTGTGAAAGGAACGGCCTTTGAAATAATACTAAGCCATTAAGCAATAAATGCAGAAAAGGAGTGAGACAGAGAAAGAGCAAAGAAAAAATCTTGGCAGAAAATATTTCCCCCCTTCCTAGCAGCCTAGGAAGCCTAGCAGCTGTGCTTGATTAACTTTTATCCAGAGTTCTTATTTTATGAAATTAAACTTCAAAAAAACAAGCGCGCTGTGTGAAACCAGAGGCAAATCCTCCTTAGTCCTCTCAAAGTCTGTCTGTGTTGCAGATAAATGATGATTGGAGCAGCATCTGTTAAGAGAATTTGTAGAAGCAAACACTGCTAAAGATACCCAGTAGGTAAATGGAAGTACTTTGTTATTGTATTTGTTTCTCTTAGGCAATACAGAACAAGACATTTCAAATTCCAGGGGGTTTTATTTTACATCTTTAAAAATTTTTCAGGTGCACAGCTTCATTATTGCAAAAGTGCCTTCCCTAATTGGAAAAGTGATTTATTCAGGTCTTATTATTTAACAAAGGCCAAATTCTGCAGTCTGTGGGGCATCTGCCTGTAAGGGGTGAGTGTCTTTTGCACTCATTGAAAAATGAAATAGTACAGCATGTGTAACACCATGCAGGCCTGAAGTACTAGAGCAATTTTATATTTAACCAGCATTTCAACACAGATTTTTATTAACATAAAATCAATATTCAGGTCAGCAATTGGGATCTGCAACTTCCAAATGAGAACCTGATCTGGAGGCAATGCATTGCTCATATGAGTAAAAGTTGTGGGATATGACAGTCATCAAACCCACTCATCTTTCCTTTTATGAGATGTCATTTAATGAGGAAAAGAAACAGGTAATCCACTGTGTTTTAAGATACAGTGATCTTCATATGTCTCATTGCCAGGCATTTGAAAGTGAATGTGGCTTTAGATCATGTATTGTGTACAAATGACTACTACTAGATAACTAAAGTTCTGAATTTATTCTACTATTACAGTTCTATTGATCAGAAAGTGGCAACTGGATTCCAAGTCCTAAATAAGGATGATCTGAGAGTTAATTTATATTTTAGGGACCACTGAGGAGTCCACAAGAAAAGCCATCAAGTTTTTCCTGTTGGATGTGCAGTGGCATTTAGTTTAAGGAACCCTCTTTCTTGGGGCACTGGGAACTTCATTAACACACAAAGGAGTTAAATGAGTTGATCAGCTCATTGATGCCCGTGGTGAAGTGCTGCAGAGTTCAATGGCTGGAACAGGACAGTAATTTTACCTCCAGTAAGGATGGGGATGGAGAACTGAGGAGCTTTTTCAAAGTAGTTCCAAACCCATATAGTTTAAAACTGTAAAATAAAATGCAAGAATAAGATTAATAGACCAAGAGGACTCAAAACCATGTGACAATTAAAACAATAAATCATTCAAATAACATGACCCGTGCTCCTGCAACAATGCCTCTGCTTCCAGGTGTTGAGAATGGGGCAGGATTCAGGCAGAGGATGGGAGGGTAGCTCAGCCCTGGAGCAGCAGTGGGGAGGGAAGGTGTCCTGGAGTGTGGTGGCTGTGCTGGGGCTGGGAGGGAGCCCAGGCAGGGTCAAGGGGAGCAGAGAGCTGCCACTCACCCTTATCCCCAGGCTGCTAAGCTGAGATGGAGAGTGGCCCCCTCCCATGATTTAGGGTTTGCCAAATGTATGGTGACTGCTGGCCCTGGCCCTGCATGGAGCCAGCAGGGAGAGGTGCTGCATGAGGCTCAGGTTGCACAGCCTGTGGCTTGCAGGCAGGCTGCCCTGGCTGCTTGCTGCCCATCCCAGCATCCCAGGGATGCCATCAATACTGCTACTGCCTTATACTGTGTATAATAATGCCAAAAAAGTTCTGGTGAGGCAAGAAGCTCAAGTTTCTTCCATGGGGAAATGGTCCATTTGTAAATGTTCATATGATAAGATACTGCTTGCATGGAGTGAAACGTGGAAAGGCAAGCAGTGTACACTCATTTGTGCAATACTGTGAGAAGTAAACTCTAAATTTTGAAATCACTATGCAGTCATGTGGGCTCATGGAGGACCTGTGAAAGCTGCAACACAGATGAGGAAGCTGAATCCTGATTTGGCTGCCAATTTACTACAGGTAGTTGAGATGTCCTTGGTTACTGTTCCCCCATCTCCATCCTGGTACCCATCGTGCTCTGAATTGCTGTGCTGTGCCAGAGGTTCTCCATCAGTTACTCCTTCCCCTGGTCCCTCACCTCCCAAGATCCCCATGTGCCATGCCAGCAGTGGTACCCTGCCTGTGAACTGGGGTGAATGGCAGCCTGCAGGTGTTCAGGGACTCCTTCAAGGCCCCAGACTGCAAAGCTCTCTGCAGTTTCATTCTGTTTCTCTTCTGTGGTGAAGCAGTTTTTTTGGCAACACTGTTCCCTCAGTTACCTGGGCAGGGGTGGGCAGACTGCAGGTGGTGGGACCTCCAAAGCTTCTCCTGAGAAGGTGCACCAAGCACAGCTGTGAGGTGGATGACGAGTGACAGGAGGTGTGCCTGTGCTTCATGGATGTGATAGAACCCAGTTTTAATTAAAGCAGGCACAGCAGATTATTAGGGTAGATAAATACTGCCTTGTTACAGCCCTCTTGGGTCGTATGTAAGCAGTATTCGTTTTAGAAAGGATGAATGAATAGTCAGTGTGAAGGATAAAGATCAGCATTGTTAATCACTCTGGAAGTCTTCCGTGGGAAAGTGTAAACTCATGAGGAAAGACAGGGCCCATAAATGTCATTTAAATATTTAAATAACTTGAGGATAAAATTTTGATAATAAAGGCATGCAAGTACCAAGTTATGTTTGGGTTCCTGTCTAAGATAGCTGGGACTTGTACAGTTGGCCTCAATCATTGATAGGCTGTGCTTCTGCTTCATACTTTGCTAGCAGTAATGAAGAGCTCATCTTCGATGCCACCTGTGGGGGGAAAAAAACCCTAATTTTTCTTGTCAAAGTGCAGAGAAAAACTTCAGAAACTTGGGAGGCTATGTTTGCTTAAGATCCTGAGCTTCAGGAGGGGTTAATGCTTCCCTTGTGGTGTTTGTGTCAGGTGCCTTTATGGGGGCTTGAGTCAGGGGCACTGAGCATCCAGCTGCAGCTTGTTGCTGTTGATACATCTGCAGGGTGAGAAGAATGACTCCAGGTGGGGAAGAGTGGGTTTCCACCTCCATTAATAAGCAGAAATTGTGCATCTACTGTTCCTTGATTTTGTAATTCTCACTAAAGTTTCTTTTGCCCTTTCATACCTCTCAGAATGCCTTACAACTGTTGGGAAAAAAAAAAATCTGTGTGCTTTCATGTAAATGCGATGAGGATGAGCCTTTGAAAATATATCTAGCTGATGTTGATGAATAAACAAACGTGGCCAGGGTAAATCTTTTCATCTAACTTCAAGAGCCACGCTGTAATGAAGTAAATATAGATGTACTTAATGGACTTCTTTCATCCAAATATATAGCAAACCCTTTAAAGTAATGCAAACAAATCTAAAATGGATTTCTAAGTGACTTTTTATTTTTTGTTTTCTCAATATTGGAGCAGTTTAGTCTAGCCAGGCTAGGCCAGGAATGGAGCTTGCTCCTGGAGCTGTGCAGATGCTGAGGTGAATGCTGGCCCAAAGGGGACAGGGCAGTGGGAACGTGAGAGACCCAGCTCTTCTGCTGGGGTGTTGTGCAGTGAAGGCAGGAAGTGTGCATTCCATGTGGAGTTTCAAATGTCTTCTTTGATGAGTCTCCCCTCATTTCCCTTTGGAAGGCGCTTGCAGATGTGGCTCCAAGAGGCAGGGACCCTGCAGGGCCTGCTGTCTGCTCCCCCTTGGCTGTGCTCATTCCAGGCAGCACCAAGAGCTCCCTGAGCTCAGGATGGCTGGCTGCCTTCCTCTGGGGCCACCTGGGCATGGCAGGCCACTGCTTGGCCAGGCACAAACCTGGCTGTGGGGCTGCTCTGCAGCACACATCCTGGACTGCCCTGGCTCCATCCTGAGCATCCTGGGTCAGAGCACCTGAGCTGGGAGGGAAAGGTGGCCTTGGGGCCATCAGGACACTGCCACAGACAGTCACTGAACTGTGGCTGCAGTGGTGGTGGTGACTTTGGCAGCATCCTGTTGATTGGAATCTGTGGGAAGCTGGAGCTCAAAGCACAGTTCTGCAGATCTGGGCATTCACTGCGTGCCAGTGGCTTGGGTTTCATTTCAAGTCTTGCAGGATGACTGTTTCCAATGATAGCATTTGTAAACATTAATGACTTTTTGTGCAAAGCATGTCTTGCACATACAACTGTTTGGTTTCACTGCCCTTGCTTGTAAAGAATGTGTAATGTTTGCCTTTCCCATATCATGGGACGAGTTTTCAGATCTTCTCTTTAAAAAGCACAGTTGTAAAACAATTTTGTTTTAGAAGGAAGTCTTTGTTTTAAAAAATATTAAACCCTGCTCTGGAGAAAAAGACCTTTACTTGGTCTTACCTTTTCTTAATAAGAAAACTTCAGATCCATTTAATCCTGTTGTTGAGTAAAATCCCATTCACAGCTGGGCAATATGAGAATTTGAGTATTAGACTATTTAGACAACTGCATCAGTATAATTACAGAAATTCTTCAGGATGAGATTTTTCTTTGCTGAGATCTTGATGAATGGGAAGTACTGTAAAGAATGATTTCTATGAGTCTTAGAGGACTTTTGTGAAAGATATTTAAATCTAGAAGACCGCTGTACTTTGAAAAACATAATGGTGATGTACTAATGTCCAGACTGAACTCACTGTTTGATGCCTTGAATGATCAGACCAGTCCAGTTTAGCTCGCATCTCGTTGTGTTGGGCCGTGTGTACGGAAGTGAAATGTATTAAAAACTGCTCAGCTTCGGATGTGTTCATCTGGGGATTTGCTCATAAATAATTGATAACCCTCTGAAACAAAATCTCTTCATTACTCTGTAGATTGCCCACCTCTTCCCTCCCGCGCTCATTGTTCTCCCAGGCGGGGGAAGGAGGAGGCGCTGCTTTAATGAAGGTGCACATCAGCCTCTGCTGCTCCTTCCAAAGGTCATCCAGCTGAACATGGCAGTGAAATACTTGACAAAGATAAACATTTTATGGAGATAGGTGGCATTCCAGTGTTTTAGAGGAGCCACTAAGCTGCTGTATTTAAGGCTTCTTTGCATCCTAGCATAGTGGCAGCGCGTACATTGAATTACTGAGTTAATGAAATGTTTGCATCTCGTGTGCTGCAGGACAGGACATCAAAGTTAGGACATCAATTATAACTGTAATATTTGGGCTTGATCTTTCATGATTTTACTGCTAAGGATACCCTTAAGTATCCTTGCTCAGACTGTTTGCTGCAAATGGGACAAGTCTTGGTGAGCAGTGCTTTCTCATTGGAGCGAGAGTGAGTTCCTGTCTAACAGACACTGATGCATAGTGATGAATTTCCTTTTCTGCAAAAAGAGAACCATTCTGTGTCCACTGACCTAAAGCCTGAGTTGATCTAATAAAATCTTGTTTTAATGGAAAAAGTGTCTTAATGTAAGTTCAGTTCATCTTTTGATGACTTGATTGCTTCAGAGTTATTAGCCAGATTCTCTAAGCCTTTAAAGGTGCTAACACTTGCTTGCATTTAATAGCCCTAACTATTGCTAATGTACAGGAAATGATCAAATCACATAATTAAGAGAGAACCCTGACAAATCTTAAAGCCATTTTAATATGAGGTTTCAGATGTTACTCTTTTTAATTGAAAGGTGAATGCTGTAAAGGCTTTGTCAGACTGCTGTTTCTAGATGACAGAACTTTCTATGGACTAACTGGAAGTCCTAGGGTGCTGATCCCAGCTTTCAGCTTCAGGAGTCATAGCTTAAACTCTTCCTTTTTTACTTGGCAGAAGCATGCATCTGTGGTGGTGTCTGGATTTATGTCTTCCAAAGAAATATTGGATCAATCAAAGAAAATGAAAATGATTTTCTGAAATGGTAATCACATTCTGGCTGGTACTGGAAAGAACGGAGTCTTTGCTCCTTCTCTAAACCACAAGATTAAGCTTGCTTATAAAGGATTAACAGAGCTCTCTTCTGTTAATTCGTAGTGGTGTAGTCGAAGTGCTCGATTCTACATCAGTGGAAAATCCATTATCAATCAATGGGAGTTTTGCAGCTGAAGCCAAAGGGATTAGAGGCTCATGGTTCTGAAGTGACTGAGGGAGAGAAAGCCCTGGATATGCTTGTTGCCACACAGCTGTGAGCCACTGCTGGCGTGTGCCCACGAAAAATGGCAAAGGCAAGTGTTCAGCTGCCTCAGATGGGCTCTTTCCAGGTGTGAGGGGGCTCCTGCCACGGGGCAGGGCTGCAGAGGGAGCTTACCTGGGCTGCTTCTGACAGTGGGCTGTTCTTCACGTCCAAGCACGGTGGTTTCCAATGGAAAAGGCAGAGAAGGGTGACCTGAAGCCTTCTCCTAGGGCTCGTGCTGTGGCTGGGGGAGAGTTAATGAGGATGTCAGTGAGAGTAGGAGTTAAGAGCCATGGAAGAGGAGTTCAGGTTTGGGCAGAAGGGGTGCAGAGGAGCACTGGTGCCTACACCATGCTCTGACACCTGCACTGCTCAGGCTGCCACCCAGGCATGCTGGTTTAGGAGACTGGGGTATGAGGAGAGACAGGAAGACAGCTGAAGAGGTTGCTAAAGAATTTGCTGCTGATGGTGTTGTGGGTGATTTCCTAACAAACTGCACTGTCTCCAGAAGTTTGTTCCTTCAATGAATAACAGCTACTTTTCATTCAAGCAGAGTGCATAGACCAACATCCAGACTGTCAGAGCCTGCAAACTAGAATGCCTGTGGTTGCAGACTTACTTTAGTTTGGAATAGTCACCAAGCACATTCCAAAATATAGTTTCACTTTCTTTTGAAATGCTGTCAGAGAGGTTAGCCTAAAGATAGCTCTGATCCCGGGCCTAGCTGTGTAGAGTAGCACAGTCTCCATGGCCTCTACTGCAACATTTGGTAGTTACTTTTCCACAAATGGAAGCTAATGCTTCAAAAAAAAACTATTCACAGTAAAAATTACAGAGTAAAAAATTAGGTTTTACAACAACTTGGTAAATGTGCACATATTGTTTTGATCTGTTGTAATGGGCAAGGTTGTGTCATTTAGTTTGGCAATTACAGAGATTAAATTAGTTTTCCTTTACTCTTGTTAAATGCAAAATAATTGAACACATGCCATGGAAGGTTGGGGCTCTCATATTTGTAGCTTCATCATTTATTAATCTAACACATTAAATGAGAGGCTCTATAGATTTGCTTGCCTAAGGAAAAAGAAGAAGAAAATACAGAAAGGCCAAAGTGGATGTGTATGTATTCTGTCTCACACTTTGATGTGCTGTCAAATATTGCCTGATTTTTAGTACACTTTGTAAGAAAGGACACTGCTTTGCCTCCAGAAAGGTAAATTGTGACCTCATGTTTAAATAGTCTGAGTAAGCTCATATTTGTGTAGGCAAAGTCACTTGTGCAGGTCCCTTCACACTCTACATATAGGAATGTAATGCTGTAATCAGACCAGCAAAATAAATTTCAAATGAGAACCCTGTAAAAAGGTGTATTTTGGAACTATCTTGGCCATCTTAATTGACTCCCCTGTAGTTATAGGAGGGGCTGTCCCTTCCCCTAGCTCAGCCTTTTCAGGAGATGGTGTGGCAGCAGTGCAATAACAGCTCTGTGGGGCAGATGTGCTCTTCTTTCTTACCTTCATGTAGCTGGAGGGGATTTGAAAATTGGTTATTTCTCTCTGTCTCTGCAGCTCCAAGTAGCCCTGACACTGCCAGCCATGGATTAGTGAAATAAATCCCTCATGTTTGTACTGAAGTGGAAAGAATAAAGAGCATTTCCTGCCTCTTCCCCCCTTTTTAATGTGTCATTTGCTGGCTGGCACAGTGACCTCCATTTCGTGACTTGTGAAGGGACTTGTCACAGAGATTGCTCTGTGGGTGAATTAATCCCTCAAGGGAGCAGCAGCATGTGGCATCATGCATGGGGACCTGAGGTAAACAGTTACCTATGGACCACCTATACTGAATGTGTATTCAAATATTATCTGCTAATGCACTTTGACTTTCCTAATATGATTTTCTTTCCCTTCTGTTTTATCTGTTTTCTTAACTATGCCCCTTGGTAATCAAAAGAGATGCAAATGTCTAGTCACCTTTTGGTGTTTGTGACTGAATTTGGAAGAAAATATTCCTGGCAATTTAGTACATGAAATTTGCCAGTTCATTGGGAAATGGTTTTATGGTAGTAATGTAGAGGCACAACAGTTTGGTTTTCCAGGGTATCTAGGACAGTTTGTCAAGTCTTTTAAATTGTTCCAGTCAATTATATTGACTGAAGTGCAAGAAATAATCATCAAGAATTGAAAAAAATAAATTAATTTTATTTCATACTCTTGATTTACGTTTTGGTATCAATTGTATATTTTAATTTGTGTGAGCGAACCCTGAAGCTCTTACTCACTTGTGACTCCATCTTTAATTTTGCTTGACAAGTCCATCTCATTCCTAGAAATCTAATACACCAGGAATTGATTAGCATTAACAGTCAGGGGGGTGATAGGGGAGGAGGTGATATCTGGGTCTGGTGTGGGGCCTGACCAGTTATGCTGATTTAATAGATGCTGGTTTCCAGGTGATCCTGTTATCATTCTCCTCAGCAGGTTTGGCTAAAACCACCCCTGAAGATGAGCTGGGGAAAGCAAACTAGAAGCAGAGGATTGGTTTCCCCCCAAAACAGGAAGCCATTATTATGAGGCATAATTAGCTATATTATTTACTTGTCAAAGCAGGCAGGCAGCAAATAACTCAGCATTTCTGTGTTTCATGTTTACTCAGCACTCAGGCACAGCATGTACCAGTAACATGGTGCTGCTGGTTCTCAACAGGCACAACATCTGGTCTGGGAAGAGAAGACCAGGCTGTGAAATGGGTGATGGAACTTCCAAATTCCTGTAGGAATGGCCCCAGGAGCTGGTTGCAGCTACCCTGAGACATCAAAGCCCTCGAGGTTTGGACCTCAGGTTGGCAATCTGGGAACCTGGAAACCCTTGGTTGATTTTTGTCACTTTTTGCTTCTCCCAGCTGTGGGAATTACTGAAATAATAGTTCTTGGACAGTGGTGAAATTAGCACAAGTTGTTCATTTTAATCAGCAGTAAATGTTTTATTCAAGAAACATAGTAAACAAGAAAACTTGTTTTCATTTGGTTTTCTGAGCTAGGCAGAAATTATACATTGCAGTGGTGTGATTCCCTGAGAAGCAGAATTTCAAAGTCTTGGCAGTTTCCATGTTCCAGCCAGCATGATATGTGCCTTGCTCCACGGAGCAGTTGTATTTCCTATATTAAGTATTAGCTTGTATAATTAATTACACTGGTCTTTAAAAACAATCAACCACTTTAAACACCAAAGGCTTTCTTTCATTAGATTCTAGAGAAATGAGAGAAAAACACCAACCAACCAAAAAAAAAATACCAACCCCCAAAACCAACCAAAAAAGTGCACACAGAGAACCCTTGGGAATTTCTGGGCTTTAGCTATCTGTCCATAGGCAATAGGAAATTGATTTTATGAGGTATAATGCTAATGTTTTAGTGTTCATCATTTAATTAAAATTATGCTCCCTGCGGTTCATCAGCAGCTGGCACTTAAAAAGACTGAATTCAGAAAAAATAAGTGAGACGATTGCTGTGGGTGAATGCTCAGGACAAGAGCTGTGAGATTGATACCTTTTCAACACCTGGCTACCTGGTTTTATTTACACTCCAGTACCTGTGGTGGGTGTCTGCACCAGCCTGATTGCATGCAGAGAGGAGCAAGCTCTTGCAAATAAATAAATAAGCCAGTTGTATGGTAAAGAGAGGTTTTGGTGTCAGGGAGAAGAGCAGTGCTGCCTTCTCTTCCTTCCTGTGTCCGATTCCTTCCTGTTTCAGTTTAGCACAAGAAAAGTGCTGGGGCTGAAACTTAAATGTGTGTTTTCTCACCCTCCTGCTTGATCTTCTCCAAAGGATTATTGTCCCTCAGCTCTGGAAGTGATGGTGTTTGGTACAGGAAAGGGTTAACTTCCAGAAGGACAGCCTGGCAATTCAGTGCCTCTGGAGCTTTAAATGAGGAGATGCTCATACAGTGCAGGCTGTAGGGTGGGCCCTGCTGGGGCATACCAGGAGCAAGGATCACAGGTCCTGAAGTGCTGACCAGAGCCTGCCTTCCTGCTGTGGCTGGCCCCAGCTGAGCAGCGCTGGCTCCAGGGCATGGCACCTTCTGCTCTGCTGCACAGAGAGCAGCTTGGAGTTATCCCACATCCAGAACTGAGCTTCTGAGTGATGGGTGCTGGGAGCAGGGGAAGTGCTGAGTCCTTTCCCATGGGGAGGAACACCCCCAGGCACCAATATGTGCAGGGGGTGACTACTCTGAAGGCAGAAAAGGTTCTGGTGGACGCCAAGGAGAATGTGAGCCAGCAAATGAGCCCTTGTGGCAAAGAAGATAAAGTGTGTCCTGGGCTGCATTAGACAAAATCTTGACAGCTAGTGGAGAAAGGTGATCCTGCCCCTCTTCAGGCACTTGTGAGGCCACACCAATTCTGAGATCCCAGGTACCAAAGAGAAATGCACATATTGGGGGGAGTCCCACAAAGGTCCATGAAGATGATTAAGTGACTAGAAATCTCTTATATGAGGAGGTGCTGAGAGTACTGGGACTGTTCAGCCTGGAGAAGAGAAGACTCAGGGGAGAATGTTGTCCATTTGTAGAAATACCTGAAGGGTGGGCACTAACAGGACAGAGCCAGGCTGTTTTCAGTGATGCGCAGTGAGAAGACGGGGGCAATGGGCAAAACCAGAAATACAGAAGGTTCCTTCTGAACACCCACAAACACTTTTTCTGACTGTGCAGGTGGCTGAGTACTGGTTTTCCTGGGAGGCTGTGGAGTCTCCATCCTTGGAGGTATTCAAAATCCACCTGGATATAGTCCTGGGCAACCAGCTCTGGGAGGCCCTTGTTGAGCAGGGATGTTGGATCAAGTGACCTCCAAAGGTCCCTTCCCACCTCACTCTGATTCTGTGACAGCACCAACTGCACTCTTTAGCAGCTGGGCTGGATGGGTGGTAGGGACTACGTCTGTACCTCCTTCTTTGCAGACACAGGTTTTTTAAGAGAGCCTGGTCTAAAATAACAGTTCTCTTTTTTCTCTTTTAAAAATTTGAAAAAGGTTCTCCATTCTCACTGAAAAAAGGATAGTGATACACTTTTCAGTTTGTTCCTAATTCTTCACCTTCCATTTTTAAAGTATAAAATATTTTACATGTTCCCTGGATTGTAAAGCAAGGAGCAGGATCTGCTGTCTCCTGTTCCTGCAGGATGTGTGCAAAAGAGCAGTTACTTGTCACAGTTTTGAATATGCAGGTGAAAAATAGGGGAAAATCTCATTCTTTGCAGAGACTTGAGCCTGTTGGACAAATAATGCTTATTTTGCAAACCCCTTGTCTTGCTTTTTTGAAGTGTATCCTTTCCTTTAAAGCCTATTGCTTACTAACTGTTTTCAAGCAATTTGTATTATGGCATCATGTCCTGTGTGCCTCCACAGCATAGCAGATGAGATGCTGAGGTTGGCTGTCATATTAATAGGCCCTCTAGCAGTATCATACCCAGGACTCAAGGCAGGAGACTTTTATCAACACAAGCCTTTTGTAAACCACAGTGGTTAGGTGTTCCCTCCTCCTGGTGAGTTAACACCCCTGGAAATGAACCCCACCAAATGTGCTGCTTTTGATGCACAGGGGAGGAGTGGAGCTCTTATCAGTGACCTCAGCCTCCTCTCCTTGCCTTGCAAGCTGATTTTGTATTAATTGCAGGCATAGCTTTAATCTTTGTCAACAGGATAGCAACTGTAGTGTTACCCTTGGACTGTTGATGTTCAAATTGTCTTTATCTCCTGATTCTCTGAAAAACTAGGACTGAAGTATTTTGCATATAAATTTACTTTGCATTCATGGTTTTTAAAATTCGCTGAAAGCCTGATCTTAGATATATGAGTGCTGCCTTCTCAGTGTAAATATTATTGCTCTAGTGCAATCCTTGGAGACCGTGGTGGCCTTTCCAGCTCGGGGATAGGTTTTTGATGCAAAAGAGTAGCAGTCTTATGATAAGTTGTGTAGTTCTCCCAAAGGAGAAGGAGCCTTACTATCTTAGGATAGTATGAAATCCCAGCCTTTACATAGGTCTTCCTCAATTAAAGGTGTTCACAAGAGCGTATGTACTATTTAAGATTTGAATATACTTGCAATAGCAAAGACTTCAAAAGAGAAGCAGCTGCATGAGTGACAGAGTGGCCGAGATCTCAGTGAGCTGCAAATGGGTGACAACTTCTTTTTACATCTGACCTAGGAAGTGGATGTAGACTTAGGTAGGAACAAGTTTAGCCAAGAGAAATATCCCTTCCTCCAGAAAGGAGATTTTGTTCTTTGGCTTTGGTACCCAAAGTGGAGTATATAGTAAGAAAAATGCTTGGGAGAATTGGAGTTCATACCAGGTATTTTAGTTGATTTAAAAACACTTAGGAATGTTCAGAAACAGACTTATTTGTTAACCACAAGGTTGCAAGTGTTGACAGGCATAGGTGTACATGAGCAATAGCTACTGAGTAGATTTCCATGATAATTGAAAATGTAGATTTCATGTCACTTTTTAATTTGCATTTTATGCCCTGTGGTGGCTTTGGGGGGATTATATATATGAACCCGTGGTGCAGAGAGATAACTGCATGGATGAAGTGACCCTTGGTGCTACATTTGCTCTTTATTATACAAGAGGTCATGTAAAACTGCTGCCGTCCTAAAGCTGAGAAGAAATATTTTGGTATTTGTGTCTTTTTATTGCAACCAATTGATACAAGTAAGACCTGCTAATATCTGTAGCTAGTAAGAAAATAAATTGTTTTTTTTTTCCTGCTGTATATTTTATTTGCCTTATGTGGCTGCACATGTGACTCAAGCAGTGAACTCAAGAATAACACTGCTGTTGCATTTAGGCAAACCTGTAATACAAAGAAAATGCCCTCCAAGACTTTGAAGAGTTTCAGAAAAATTTTGAATTAGTGTGTAAAAATGTGTCTTTTAACCTCAAGGGCTTTTTATACACTGAAGTACTTGTCCCACACACAACTAACAGCAGATCAGTTGAAAATAGGAGAAAGCCAGAAGAGAGAAAATTAGTATCCTCAGGCTCAGCATGGGAAGCTGCTTAAACACATTGTAAAAGTCACTTAAGGCATGTGTATGTAAGCAAGCAGAAACAGTGGTCTGCTGAAAGCACAAATGTTAGGATTTACTCAGACTACAGAAATATCCTCGAGCAGATGGGTATCTGCCCCTAATGATTCCAACAAAAAAACCCCAGCCAGACTGTGTTGAATTGGATGCAAGCTGAGCATGAAGATCTGAAAAAGACTTTGAAGAGTAAAGAGTTTGCGACATAAAAGAAAATGATGAACTGTGTATATATCTATGAAAAGGTTGATACCTGTAAGAGCACTGGAAGGCAAGCAGGGTCACCAGGCAGGACATCAGAAAAAAGGACTCAGTTGAATTGGTCATTGCAGGAGAATTTGGGCAGGTGTTGTGTTGGGTAACAAAGATGAGAAGGTGTCAAACTGCTGAGGTCTGACAACAGAAATGCTGAAGAAAGCCGGAGAATTGAAAATTGAGTACAGAGGTGTGACCATGTGTTGTGCAGAGCAAGGCCAATGCTCTGAAGAGGCATCACTGCTAGCAGAAAACACACCACACGTGTGGATGCTGCAGCTGTGATTTGTGAATATGAGCAATGGATTTCATTTTTAAAACCCTGAAATATTTGATTAGGTGGTGGTTTTGAGCAGGCTGGCAGTGACAGTCCTGGGAAGCTGTGGATAACCAGGTGGACAATTCCTTTCCTCAGCCCACTCCAGCTCCTTCCTTTTGACTTCTGATGCTTCTCTTCCAGGCAGGTGAGCACAGCAGCCCTGCTGCCTTCTGTTCTTGTTGTCCCACCTGCAAGCCCCTGACTAACTCCGCACTCTAAGTCCATCCTCCTCCAAACCTAACTCATTCTTGATAAGATATTCACCTTCAGTTTCTCTGTGATTTGTGGAAGTGCAGAAAAATAATGTGAAAAATATGTGCTTGGCCTTCTGGATATTTCATGAGAAGGCTGTATTATTTGTAAATAATTTATGACTTTGAAGCCACACACTTTCTCCCCAGGTTATATGTCTTGGATAACTGAACTGTGTGATTTACCTTAAATTGCCCATCTGCCATGCATCCTGAATCTCTGTAGAGTGCTGTTTCTCCTCTCCTGTACAGCCTTCACCCATGGATGAGAGATTTGCATAAAGTGATTTCTTCATGTAAATGTGATCAGGCTGCAGCTCCAGCATCTTCTTGTAATGGATGTACCAATCCCCTTGAATTGGGCCAGTGTCTATCTTGGTAATTGAATCTATTTGTTTGTTGCTGTAGTTTTGGGAATTGCATGTACTGACACACTTTTGCTGCAGCCTTCATAGCCTTTCCTGATCATGAGGCTTCTTTGCAAAAAACAAGAAGCGAGCATTGGGATGGGGGTTGGTCATGCTGCAGCTCAGGCAGGGGCTGGGACAAGAGCTGGGGGGCTCCCTGGGGACACCCTGGTTATCTGTGCTGGTCCTGAGCCAGGAAGCTGTCCCCCCCTGCCCTGCCTTGTGGGGACAACCTTCCCAGGGCTGGGACAAGCAGTGTAATTGGAATGGTGCATAAGCCACAGAGATAAGGAGCTCTGCTGCTTTGGTTGGTGTCATTCAGGCTGTGACATGGGCTTGCTGCAGCCTCTGAGGTGCCAGACTGTGTGAAGCCTCTGCCTGAGAATAAAACAACAGAAGCATCTCACAGATCTTTCCTGCAGTCCTCTGCTCCCCGTGCAGACTGTCCCCCATTTGTTTGGTGTTTTTTACCCCTAATCACTGGTGCTGGCCGACTCTCTTCATTCATGGTCTCACGGTCTTGTTTCCCTTGCCTCACTTTTTTTGCTTTGCTTCCTTTCTGTTCTTCCAGCTCCTTCTGTACCAATCTTGTCCCAGCTTCTGTATTCTTCCTGGCACCCCCTCTTTCCCCTCTACCTGCAGCATGAATAACTGAGATAATGAGATACAGCACTTCCCAATTACTTTGTGTATGTATGCATATGTATGGCCTCACCCACTGCCTTCTCTCTCATCCTTCTGCCCTTTTCTACAGCAGTCTCTTGAGGATGGGATTATCTGTGAGTGTGTATTTAGCATATTTTCACTGCCACAGTGTGAATAGCATTGAGTAATGGTATACATGTTTTGAAAACCTAGAGCTGTGCTGTAGTGTTCATAATGCCTGACAAGTGACCAGGCAGCCTAGCTTGCCATCACCTTCAGTAAGTTGCTTTCCTGCATTCAGGTTGTCATTGCATAGTTTTATATTTTTGAAGTCGAAAGGGAGGATAAATTAATAGTCTGTATTTTTCATGCTTTTTCATGCTTTTTATGCTAGTGTTAATGTGTTCTGAATAATGGTTTATGGGAAGTGTCTGTTAATTTAGGTAATGGGGATGGTATTTTGATCAGGTGTGTGGTAAATGCAGAAGTTGGAGGGTATTTTTTGAAGGCTTCTCCATCTTTCTATAATTACCAGATAGATAATAGGAACTTGCCAGATTCAACATGCTAATGATTGCCTTCCAGCTTTGAGAGAGGCAGAAATTATATGCTAGCAGTGTCTGAACGAGATGCTGCTGTGGCAGTGTAATAAAACATACAATACTGTGCTCTCCTGCCATTGTGTAAACAGCCATGAATATGTCCTCGCTCTTTCAATACAGAAAGTAATGAAGATGAAGCTAAATTTACTTTGGGAGTACTCAAATGGCTATTGATGGCTTAGGAATGCTGGGTTATCAATAGTAGATGAACTGCTTTGTTGTTGTCTGTCACTTTGCAGGGCTGCCTCATGAATCACGTTTAGATAAAAGGTAAATGCTCTTATGTCCCATTTTGCTGTTTTAAATTGCTACCTCTGCAGCCTTGTCCACAGATTCCCCGAAGCCAGGGAGAGCTTGCTGCATCTCTGGGCCTGAGATGCAGGGCATTTTCTTACTGGTGCCTTTTTTCCACTGGCTCTGGACTGTGCTGCCTGATTAAAGGCAAGTCTCCTAAGATCCCAGCATGTGACAGTGATCTGCTGTGCTGGCTGTTCCACAGGCAGCTTAGCACTGCTTTGTGCTGGGCCTTTAGGAGCACAGGAAAGAAAACTGTGTGTGGGCACTATTCTTAAACATACCCTTGGTGCCTTGCAGCTGGGTCTAGACTAATGGGGAAGGGAGCATTTTGGGTGTTTTGCCAGCAGCTGCTCTATTAGTTGCCTCTTGCTGTGTCTCACTTTCAAAGGAATGATTTGCAGCACATGAATCCTTCTGGGATGAAGAGAGTTCTGTCCACTATTTTCTTCTAAGATTCAGTCAGTGTGGTGGATTATTACAGAAGAACATGGAGACCTTTAGTCTTTCATATTTATTACCATTGCATTGGGAATGTGTAAGCAAAGCAGTCTGAGGTAGCAGATAACTGAGCAAATGAAAAAATAATAGTAAATGGTAAAAGATTCAGCAACAGTGTTTCTAAATCTGCAGGAAATCATCTAATCCCCAGTTAATATAAAACATGTCTAAAATCACTGGCTATTTTGAAGTTGGTGTCTTTGTTTCAGAAGTAAGCTGTGCAGCCCCAGGTGGTGGGAATTTACGGGGATGTTGCTACAGAAAGGTTTCTGGAGATGCAGGACAGGAACCTTGCCTGTTTGCTCAGGAGCTGTGAACCAGATCACATGATGGTGTGTGTAGCTGGTGTGTACTCTGCAGGAAAGGGAGGAAATTCTGGGAGAAAGCTTTTGTAAGCTTATCCTGATTTATTCTGAAAACCCCATCAGTTAGATACTGCTGTTAATGGTGTGTTGTACTGGTCAGTGTTAGGAGTAAGAGGCAAGGCTCTTTCAATAAAGAAATAAATGTCACCATCATTTTTTCCAGGGCTCTACACATCAGTTCTGTGTATTAAAATGGAAGCACAAGGGGGTGGTTGTGTGCCTACAATTGTAATAATTAAGGGCACACTTAGACCAGTGGGCCAGTACCAGATCTGGGTGTACAGTGAGTATGACCCATCAGAGTGAAACTGAGGAAGTGTCCCAGAACTTCTTGTCTCTTCATCCATTGCATCATGGTTTCTGCCAGAATAGTGCCTGGGTGAGGGGTTCCAAGGGAGCCCCCTACACCCCTGATCTGTAGTGACAACAGCACCTCAGTATTTCTGGCAAGTTTGGGGCATTTTTTTGCTTAGGTGGGTGTTTTTTTTCCTTCTATCACAAGCACTAAAAAGATCCTGCCACCCATCTCATGCACTTTGCCAGCTGTGTCCCTGTCTTGTCTAGCAAAAGCTAAGGGTCATTTTTTTTTCCCAACCCTGTGGTAGTACTTGGAAAGCATTAGCTATGCTGGAGGCACTTCAAGGATGGGAGGTATCAGTGCCCTGCTGAGCTGTAGCTGGCTCCTCACAGCTCCTGCTGACTCTGGGTATGAGGGATCACAGGGCAGGCCAGCCTGGTTTTCCAAGGACAGTCATGGCCCTGTGGCAGACTCTTGAGGCACTGGCATATTTAAAGTCAGTTTGAACAAAATCCATAACTCATGTAGATTGGTGTCACATCCTTAACAGGGACAGAGTGTTACATTTCACATTTTAAAGAACTATCCTGTAATATCTGTTTCTTTTAT
This sequence comes from Geospiza fortis, assembly GCF_000277835.1. NCBI lineage: Eukaryota > Metazoa > Chordata > Aves > Passeriformes > Thraupidae > Geospiza > Geospiza fortis. Next base: position 186,642 of record NW_005054423.1, read on the forward strand.
TGCTCTACTGCTTTGTGCCATTGGTACCAGGAGAGATGAGAAATTAGGCAAAGAAAAAAAAATATGTTCTAGCCTGGTTGTCCCTAAAGTGAGTGTATTACTGTGGCTGGATTGCTGCACCCAGTCATGGGTCTGGCTCTGGAGAGGAATATTCTGTTGTGATACAGGCTCTTTTGTCTAGTTCTGCCAAAAGATGGTCTCTTCTGACCTTCTGCTTTTGACTTAGACATGTTTCCTTTCTACTTCTGTGTTGCTTGTCTTCTCCTAAGCCTTATTCTTGAATGTTTTCCTCACACTTACAGCTCTCCTAAGTGTATTTCTCCCTGCAGCCGCTGTTTTCATCTTAACAATCTGTTGTGTATATTTTTCTTTTTGTCCCAAAGGACTTCTGTTACTTTTCTGCCATTCACTTGATGCCCCGTTGCTGCCAGTCTCCCATCCAGGCTCCCAGCTCTGTGCTGCTGCCTCCTTAGCCCTGTGTCCTGTCTCTGCCAACCTAGTGAGAGTCCCCCCTTGTACCAGCTGCATGGTGGATGGGTCTCAGCTCACCCTGTTCTCATCCAAGTAACTCCTGATTTCACTCTCCTTTTTCACCCATTTTTTTCTCCTTGGATTTTGCCTAGATTGACTGACTCTCGCCATCTTTCCTCCTTGCTCCCATGCCCTCTTTCTTCCTGCTTTTCTCCCAGACTCCCCAGCGAAACTTCCTTGCCTGTTCTTATCCATCATCTTGCCAACACATCTCTCAATCCCAGTTTTCCCCCTTTTTCCTTACTTTTCTCCAATTTCCTTACTCTTGTTCCTGTTCTCACAGGAGTACATCTATCTCATTTCAGAAGGCAGTAAAAAGCATTCCTCTGACATAAAGCTTTTTCCTGGGTCTTGTCAAGTCCTTTCTTCAAAGAGAAGAGATACATGAGCTTCTCAAAGAAAAAGACCTTTTAACTTGTGCTGTGAAAAGTACTTTTCTTTGGCTTTTTTTTTCAGAAACATATGCATTGTTTTATGGAGATACCCAAAACTTCATTTAGCACGATGCCACGTTTTTTAACAATTGAAAATTATCAAGGAAGGGGAAAGTGGCCAACAGCTGTAACAGGCTGCTAGCCTCACCTCCTATAGTTATCATCACAAAATGCCAGTTTGAGTTTGAATGTCTTCAAAGTCCTTTTCACAAAATATTGGCAAATACAGAGTCTTGGAAAGAGTTAATATGATGCTGCAAATTTCCCAAGGCTCCCAGTAGAGTGAGTTGCCCAGGGAGGAGGAAGCACATGAGCAGTAACTGCTGCCTGCATTGCTGCTTTGGAAGTGTGAGAGTGGGTGCCCCTCTTAGGAGTTGGGCATGGTCTGTGAGTCCCTTGATGCTAGAATTGCATGTGTGTGTGTGTATCTCCTAATCATCCTTGCTCTAAGACTAATTCTAGAAATGTAAATTTAAAAAAAAAATAGGACCCCTCACAAATTACAGCAGCCTGTATCAGCATAGTCTCAATGTTTTATGGAAGGGCTAGACTGGGATGCTGATATCTGGAAGAGGATTAGTGATATTACAGAAAATACACAGCTGTTGATATAGATATTTGAATTTTTAATAGATAAGCTTGTAGAGCAGCTCTACCAGCCTTATATTGTTCAAGGTCTGCCTCTGTCTATCATGTGCTTTTTCATAGTAGAGTGAAGACATGATCCCCAGGGAGTTAATAATAATTCTTTCATCCCAGGGAAAAAAGTGAAAGGAAAAATGAGCTACATAAGATTTGCCTGTGACATTTAAAGTCCAAATTGGAGTTTGTCTGAGTAATTTATCTTTGGGTATTTGTAGGAGGGAGTGTAGGAGAATATGAATGAGGGAATCTTGGTTGTGTCTGAGCTTTCTGATCATTGAAGAGAATTTTTGGGGGCTCTGTGTGGCTGGAAGGTCTATCTGTGTGATCTCCAGCAGATGGAAGATAACATTAGGAGGAGTACTTTAATTATCAAAGCATGGGAATTACTCCAGTTCAATATCACCCTGAGACACCATTTTCTTTCAGAGTGACAGGTGATGTGTTTCTGGGATGTTAGAGAGAGCTCATTTCCTGCTGCTGCACTGAACATGTGTACACCACATTTTCTCTGGCAGTATTAAACCTGTATCTATTGCTGGTGAGGAAAGAAATGAAAATACAGCATATCCTTGTAGAGAACATAACAAGTACAAAGACACTGAAGGAAGAGGGTGTGTTTTTCACTTTGACTTCTTTCACAATCTGCTTGAGTTCCTATGAATTACATGTAAGATATGATTAGACTGACACAAATTGAAATCTTCCTGCACAGAGATTCTTTCTCAAAGCATGTAGCAATTTCTATTTCCCACTGCTGTTAGACTTCTGCTTGCACAGGTGTTTGTGCAACTTCATGTTTCTGTCAAGACTTCTCTTTGTATTGTGTTGTATGTGAACCTGCCAACAGTCCTGCATCCAGACCTCCCTTTAACTTCTAGGAATAGCATTCATATATTCTGGTGGGTATCAGCGGTTACCTAACAGAGGCACAGACAGACTTCTGTGAATTGCCTCCAACTTGGGCAAGACTGGAGCACTGTTTATTCTTTAGCCTCTGCTTGGTTCTCAGCTTCTTTTCCCCACAGTTACGTATCACAGAGTCACTTGAAATACAGCTTTGAATGTCCAGTGAGGAGCAGCTAAAGACTTTGGGTTTGTCTAGTTTGGGAGAAAAGAAGGCTGTGGGACAATCTCACTGCTCCCTACAACCTCCTAAGCAGGGGAAGTGGAAAAGGAGTTGTGGTTCATTCTACCTGTTATTCAGTTATGGGATGCATGGGAAATGGTTCAAAGCTGTGTCAGGGGAGGATCAGACTGGGCAATAGGAAGCATTTCTTTGCCAAGAGGGCGGTCAAAGACTGGAACAGGCTTCCTAGAGAGGTGGTTGTGATTCTGAATGTCAAACCTCAAGATCCTGTTACAAAGAAGTTAAGATAGCAGATGGGTTATTCTGCAGGATATTATTAAGATGAACATGTTTATTACTTCCAAAGTATTTTCACTGTTTTATTTTAATATTTATTAAGCTTTTCCTGAATTAAGTAACTTTTCTTTTAATACCTGAATGTGGCTGTGTGTAATTGGCATGTGATTAATACATCTAATAGAGTTTCAGTCTTGAATGTGACTCCTTTTGACATGCTTTCTGACTTTTTTCTGTTTGCTATTCATGCTGGCCACCTGAGACACTTGTTGGGTTTGGGTGGGTTTTTTTTGGCATAACATTAATTTTTGTTTCATAGTTGATAGCATTATTATTTTATCAAATAACCTGATAAATTGGTACAGCAAGACTGCAGCAGCAGCAGTCAAAGCACTGATGCTTTCTAATGGTGCACTTTACCTCTGCTCTATTATCGCTGCCCATTTCATTATTTGCGAGTTGATTACAGCTGCATTTCTCAGGGGCTATGAAATATTCAGCAGCCTGGACTAGCCATGGGAGAATTGCAGTCCTTGCAGCTGAACACCTGCCCTCAAAGGCCAAGAAAAACCAAAAAGTTCTTGTGTTTACAAGTGATGGGGACAATCCTTCTTTTCTTTAGCTTTCCCGCAGCACCGACTCTAGGTACATACTAATTAAAAATTGCCACTTTACTTATGCTTATTATTGGATGGGGGGAAGAATAAGAATAAATATACAATATATATCTACTGCATTTCTGCCTTATTTGTCTGGACACAGCAGAGAAGGAAAACAAATGTTGGTATAATTGGTTGCCTGTGTGTCAGTGTGAGGTAGTTGATGTTCAGGGTGGGGTTGGGAAGAAAAAAAAAACCCTCTCTGTTAAGGGCTAAAATGAACACTACCAGTTGTGTTCTCACACTGTGTCTCTCTGGGGGACTTGCCAGCAATGATTGACTGAAATGTGCAATATTTTACCAAGTAGGAAACAGATAAGATTTTTTATAAACAGGATACTTCATCATTAAAGTAAAGAAACAATTGCTTTGACCTTGTCACTGAATGGGTAAGGCCAGCATTGTGATAATTGAGAATGTAGCTAAGCAACAGTTCTCCAGCAGCATGCACTGCTTTATTTTTAGTTGAGTACACTAGTACAGTGGGGGGATGTGGGACACACACACGGGTATGAATGAGCAAAACAACTGAGTAATTATTACTAAAAAGAAAAAAAAATATTTTTCCACAAAGTTTGAGTTGTAATATGTTCTTATGCTGATTTTAATTTGGATTTACATCAAAAGAAAGTAATTGAATCACTATATCCTTCTGTGGTCTGAACAAGCAGATAGCCTGACAGTATCTCTGATTTCTTAAGCTGCTTTAGTAACTTGAGTCTCCTCTGAAAATTAACAGTGTAGAAGAAATGGCACATTCCTTCAGAGAGTCTATTTTATATCTGTTTTCCCTTACTTTGGTGTCAATTGTATTTCCTAATCTTACAGGTTAGTATTTCAGAGCCTAATTTATTTATTGCTCTAATTTTGGTTTAAACCAGTCTTAAATACTCTAGTGAGCTAGCCTGCTGCAAAGTAAACAGTATAAGTTCCTTTAAATCTGAAATTAATGTCCAGGGAGGACATTTAACATTCTTCTAGCTAAGTCAATTTACAAACCAAGTTAGTTAATTTTTCATGTAAGCAATGGGGAAAAAACAAAGTGCAAAGTTAGTAATTTTTGTTATGTAGGCATTGCAGGACAAATTGCCACCATATGGCCCCTCTGTTATCCCATAAACAAAAGTATGTGTTCCAAGGCTGGTGCCAAGGGAAAATTTGCAGCCTCTTTACTTTTCTCTGCTTCTGGTAAATCTCTCGTCACTGACCTGGATGCTTTTTCTTTAGATACTAAACCAGTACAATTGCTAAGTAACAGTGAGTTTCTACATATCAAACCCAAGCAGTTACAGAAATCTCTCTGAAGATATTGTCACTGCATGAGTATAAACCACCCTAACTTTACATATGGGAGCCTTTAATTCTGATTTGTTCTATGACATTTGTATTATTGGCAACATTGCGTAGGTGAGAGAATAAAAATGTCCTAATTCTCAGCCTAATTTTATCAAATCTTTAAAAGCCAAAAGATAGTTTACAGATAAAAATAATAAAAAGGAATTTAAAGATTGTATTAGTTACTCTTGGGTATTTTTAGAATAGTAAGAAACTTTTCATAAAATGCTTTTCTCTGGATGTGATTTTAAACTTGATGAACTGGAGAATGTAATGTATATTTTCATATTCTTAAAGTGTGTCATAATTGAATTTGGGCTTGTGAATTTTTGTATTTTTTTTTTCTGCCTAGGAGGAATCATTTGTCAATACTGTGTCTCACTTGAACATCAAGCCCTACAGAGCCTACAAGGTAATTGTTTATACAACTGCTTTCTGTTTCCTGTGGGGGTCAGCTTGGCTTTAGCTCATTTTGTGAAGACTCCTGTAATTTATGAAGGTGCCAGTGCTGAGCCACTAAAGTGTTTGGCAGCAATGTAAGTAGCTTTTACAGAAACTGATGCTTACAGCTTCACCATCCATGGTGAGCTGGGTGAGATTGCCAGTGTGTGCGTATAAAACAAAGATGTGATACATTTTGAAAATGCCCTTCTTGTATTTGTGTCTTAAGAAGGAGCAGTGCCAGTCCCAGCTGAAAGGTAAACTCTGCTGAATATCGTGTGGGTTTGTGTGTGGTCATTCAGAAAGTTGTTCCTCACCCCTCAGCATCCCAGCCTTTCAGTGGGTTTTTTCCTGGAGCTGCGTGAGGGGCATCCTGTGTCCTGCAGTGCTGACACAGGCTTTCCTGCCCAGGAAGGTGGCTTGGGTCAGTGTAAATGGTTTGGTCAAGCAAAGCCATGACCATCTCATGGAAATCACAGTCCTGGCTCACTTTGCTAAGTTGATGAAAGCTGTTTCTGCTGTTGCAGTTGTGGCAGATGCTGCAGATCTATACATCAACCTGCTCATCTCAAAGCCCATTTGGAAGGATAGCTAATGAGGTCACTATGGGTGTGGACAGCAAATGAACCAAATAGACTGCTGGGGGTTCATATTTCATGGTCAAGTTACAAAGCTCTCCCCCTGTGCTGGGTGCAGAAAAGGATACTGTGGTTAGGAAATTGGTGTGCAGTCTGCAGAGCTGGTACCTCTGCATGGAGACCAGCAACATCCAGCCTTCAGCTGGTGCTGCTTGCCCTCATTTACTAGAGGAATGATGAGATTTGAGCAATACCAAATTTATGTTGCGTTGCCTCTTAAATAATGTCTCCCAACACCTGGCAAAAGGTAAATTTCAAGGACTGGAGTTAATTTGAATTCCAAGTGTCCCAGCCTTTGCTGGGTGGCTGTTACTAGTAAGTGAAATGGTGCCAAGCTGGACTGGACTTGATTGTATGTAATGCACACAATTTGTGGCTGAGTTGAGAAATACTGGGAAGATTTCAAGTCCCTTTCTTAATGCAGTAAGAGCCTTGAAACTTTCTGAGGAATCAGTGCTTTGCTACTGCACACCAAGCAGGTGGTGTTCACTTAATACATATTGATAGTGTTGCAAACAAAATCCTTCAGGGTAACCCCACAGTGCTAACTGACCTTCTGCATGTTCCTAGCTTTTCCTAAAGGAAAGGTGGATTGTTCAGACAAACTTAGCTTTTTAAACGCTAGACAGGTTTAACTTTTCCTTTGCAAAAGGGGAGTGCACTTCTCTGGTAACATATTTGGTTACCACAACTTGTCTGACCAGGTGCCTCCTAAGCCACAGTGACTGGTTGTATGAGTTTGTATGAATACTCTGAGTCCCTCTCTATCTCCTTTTGTTATCTCTGTGTAGGACAGAGATGCTTTTGAGCTATGAGAGAGGCATAAATAAATACAACATAAATATGGTTCATAAAATTATTGCTTCTTGGGAATAGTTGTCTTTAAAATGAGTATAAAAATCCCTGAGCTTGTACAGATACCTTAGAGATAAAATTTATGTGAAATCAATTTATTACCACTCATGCTTCTAGTGTCTTACCTCGTGGAAGCTAGAGGTCTGGGACAGTTGCCTTTAAATCTGTCGAAGATGAAGCATTTTACTTCTGAGCTCTCGTTTTCTGATGGAAGAGAGAAATTTTCTGTGAAAGACACTCAGATCAGGAAATGAAACACATCTGAAAGTTGAGGGTTTTCTCTCTCTTCTCTGTTTGTTATTGCAAATTCTGTTTGCAATAAAAATGTGTTGATGACTGAAGCGTGTCTGACAGACCTGCATAATCTGGATTCTTGCAGAGGAAATCAGAACTTGTGAACAGATGTTATCAAGCCATGTAATCCTCTATCAGCATTAGACAGCAACACAGTGCCATCTGAGGGCAACTCTAGGTCCAGAGCATTATCATTTCAGTTAAAAGCTGGGAACCTGAGAGCTGAGGAAAAAAAAAGTTTTATTTGGGTTCTAGGGTCTTTCAGAAATCTGGGTGCACTTCTCTGATGCATAGATCAGCCCAGAAACAGCTGTTTGGCTGTGAGCAAGGCTGGAAGGTGAGACAGGATCCTCTCTCAACAAGCTGTGTGGTGGTGACACAGTGTCAGTCTTTAGCCTGGCGGATTTTGGGCTGTGTAGAAAAACCAAATGACCCCTCCATGGGTCGCTTGATGGGTGTGGTTTGGAGTACCTTCAGATGGAGGTGCAGAAGGCAAGTGTGAGAGGTGATAAAGGAGGTTGCTGAGCTGAGGGCTTGTTCAGCCAGGCAGGAACCACACCTGCAGGCACTGCACGCACACGCTGCTCTGGTGTTTGTTTCACTGAGAGGTTCCTCCCTGTGGCTTTCAAAGGCAGCATTGAGAGGTTACAGCCAATGTCAGTTTTAGGAAGCTTAATTATTCATTTAAATAGCATCAAAAGGATAAGAAGGTGCAAGCTGAGTGGTCATGAGTCAAGTGTCCAAGGCCAGGTGGTCCTGTCTGCTGGGGGCTGGTAGAAATACATGTTGTACAGTCATTTTTTTAGAAGCACAGGAGTGGCTTCTAACACAGATACTGTGGTGGGGGGGTTGAGGGACATGTGAGGGGTGAAGAGCAGGGTGGAGTCTCTTGGGAAGGTCTCTACAGCAGGACAGCAGAGCTGTTGGCAGTCGTCCCCAGTGACTTGGGTCTTGCAGAGAACGTGCAGGACTGGTTGGTTCCATGTTTGTGGCGGCCGTGGCTGGGCACCACACTGGTCTGCCCATGTTCAGTGTCTCTGCTCTGGGCTGTCTGGCCTGGTGTTGGCATGGCAGAGGTGCAAGGCCAGTGGCTGAAGGACGATGTGTGAGCCAGGTGCCAGCTGGAGAGGGCTTGGTGGCATGGGAACACTGCCAGGGACCTGGCCATGGCCCTCACCAGAAAGGCAGCGAGAAGGGATGAAGGGCTGCTTCCATCAGAGTGACTTTGCACAGGATACACGGTTTGGTGCTTACAGCTGACAGCTTGCCTGTGGTGGAAATTACTGTTCTGCTTTCAGTTTCCTTTCTGGCTGTTTTGCACCAGGCACCCAGGGATTGGGGTTTGTAGGTATTTGGAATCAACAGGGATTCATACAAATGTCAGCCTCAGGCTTCTCCTTTTTGCCTGTGTGGGTTTTGAGGAGTGGGTGTGGGGCTTTTTTGTTTGTTAATGGGCTTTTTTTAGGTTGAGTTTGTTGGGGGGCTTTTGTTTGCTCCTTTTTGGTTTGTTTGTTCTTAGAAGTCCCCCGTTATCTTTATCATTTCACTTTCTTTGAGTTGGCAAAAGCATTTTCTATCAGTGTTGATGTTAATGGGCTCCACCGTGTTGGCTGGTGTGAGCCTCAGGATCCCCCTGCCACTATCACTGGTGGCTTCTGCATGTCTGCAGGTTTCTTTGCCCGAGATGTCAGGTTTTCCCTCTGCTTCCTTAAGTTGCCCTTCCAGATGGCTGGCTCTCCTGCAGGAGTTAGCACCCCGGGGCAAGGGCACTCAGCTGCAGCTCCTCAGCCTGAAAGGGTCATAAACACACGAAATTTGTGCTTTTCATTATACTGAGTGTAGCAGGAGGAGCCGCATTGTCAGCAAGCTCCCATGGGGAGGATCTGCACTAAAAGGTTTGCATAACAGCAGGGGGGTGAAAAAACCCCTTGGAGAGCAATGTCCATGAATGTTGGTGACTTGGAGTCAGGCATCTCAGAGGTCATCCATGGGTCTGACTGCAGCTTGCTAGTTTGTCTTTACCTCTCTGGTTTTGCTGTTTGTCTGGCCATGCTG
>NW_005054423.1:195940-228023 GCF_000277835.1 Geospiza fortis
CTGAACCTGGGGTGCCTGTGGCTTTCATGAGGGCTCCTAGGAGCACTGGCAGCTTGCCCCTTGTCCCAAAATAACCTATCCATCTCCTTATTTTCCAGCATGACATCTATGTTTTCAAGGAGCATGGTGGGAAACTGGCGTTTTTGAGGAGGTGAGGCTGGGTGGGACTTCAGCCCCGCTGGCCATCAGTGGCCTGGGAGGGAAGAGATGTGCTGTCCCCTCAGCAGGGGCTCTGTGCTGCTGCCTGGCACTGCCCAAGCTTTCCTGGTGAGGAAGGGCACATGGAAGGAAGGAAGGAGTGTAGGAGTCAAGCTTGGCCGCCTTCACTAAGGGTTCTCTCTCTGTGGGAGAACAGTGGGCAGCAGTTCTACAGTGCTGCCTCCTGCATGGTACAGTTAACATAACCAGCCCTTCTCGGGCATAATGCAAGGGAATTTGAGAGCTGCCCCATGACAGGAGTTAAGCCTGTTTATTTAGGCAGGTCCTGTAAAAGTGGAGGGATTCAAATATTTCTTGGCAGGTTGGCATCTGGGCATGGTGGGGGACTGAACCAGGCACTGCACTGACTGCAAAAATAGGCTTGTGTTGCAGGAATGACTAAGACCATTACAGAGCTGCATGAATGATTAATTTACCCTGCTTTTGTTTCACTTCTGATCTTGGGTCCTCTGGAAAGAAAAAAAAGGTGATTTTGGAAGATGTTTTTAAAATAACAAACAAGTCAGTTGTAACAACAGCTTTACTACACAGATGTGCACCAGCACCACTCCAAGAGGAGCAGAATAAAAAATCACTTGCTAACATTTTCCTGTAGTGTGAATATTTGAAATTTGTAGACAAATAATCACCAAATACTTTGCAATCAGAACATTTATTCACATTTCAGGAGAACAGTATTATTAATCTTCAAATAGCATACAGAGTGATATAGTAGTAGTGCTTTCTTAATAGCCTTCTTTTAAGCTCAGTATAGAAAGAATTTGTTTTGTTATTAAAATTACTCCACATATTTGAGACAGACTTCAGCTGAACAACTGCCTAATACGTGCTAGACACATATTGATTTTTTTGTCTTAGCCCAACGTTTCCCCTGGGCATCATATTATTTATTCATAAAGCAGAAATGATGTCTGACAGGCAGTTAGAGGGGTGTAGAGCTGTAGGCCAGAAACAATGTGAAAAGCTTTGCAAGGACCCCAAGAAATCAATGTGCTGATGCTAAAGAGCAGCCTTTTAATTCTGAGCACACATTCTTGCAATCATTTAGTGTGGAGCAGGAAATTTAAATAACAAATAGTTACTATTAAAACTGCAGGCCTAAATTTTCATTCATCTTTATTCCAATTATCCGAGCCAAGGTGGAAGCAGGCACTGAAGGCAGCTAGCCAAGCCCAGCCACCTCTTAGCCATAACACAGGCTTGCTGCTCTAGCCCTGAGTTGCACATTTGTATGTAAATTTCTGTTGGAAGGAAGATATTTCTATCAATAAAGATTTAGAACCCAAACATTGTTCAGAGAGCCAAGACATTCCTAAAATGTGCGTGATTCATCACCACTTACTCTGATTGAGTGTTAGGCTGATGTCTGTACAGCAGAGTAAAATAATAAATAGCTGGTATTTTTAGAATGCAATTTTGAAATATTTTGATGAGTTAGTCATTGTGATAGACCTGTCTGAAAAAAAAAAGGCCAAATGAGATTTGTTCTGGTTTTGTTCATTCAAAACTAGATCACAGCATACTATCAAGCAGTATTTGCTGGTGGAAGATATATTTCCAATAATGTTTTTTCTACTGAAAAAAAAAAAATCAAACTATTGGGTAATCTTAGGAAAATTTTAATCTGACCTTATACTTCTTTCAATAAGATAAATAACTACTGAAGTATTATATTTGAAATGCAATGAACATCTAAACATCTGGTCCAATCAGGCCACTATGGAATTTGTTCCTTGTTCTTTAAAGCACAGATAATGCACTCAAAAAATAGCATGTCATCATGTAATTAAATATTTCATCTTGATGTATAAGCACAAGGGAGCTGAACTAAATTTGTTCTGGCATTTCTTGACTTTCTAGGATTTGACTTTGAACCTTCTTCTTCTTTGATATATATTGAATTGGGAATTTCAAAATTTGCTCTGCATATTTTGAGGAGGGAGGGGAAATGTAGGAAAATAATTCATTTCTACTCTATAGACATGAAAATTATTGTCTTTCTTGTGGTTAATAAGAAGGTTGTGTTACTTACAGTGAAACCAAGACACACATTAACCTTGTGAAGCTAAGAAGTTTACGTGTACTCCTTAAACTGGTCTGTAGAACATCTTACAGCTGTTTTCTCTGGGGAAGGCTTTGACCTCTTCAATCGTGAAGAATCAAAAAAAAATTCAATTTTAAATCACTCAACTGGGACAGCATAATCTGAGTCCATCCACAACAAGTAAGACTGTCTGGAACATGCACACATTTGTATTTTTTCCCTGGGAAATGATATGGCTTTGACGAGAAGGGAAAAGCAGTATCTGCTAGGAAATCAAATGTATGAACTTTCACATGCAGTGTTCTGACATATGATGGCATTGGGACAGCATTACAGTGTTTGACTCTGCCTGTCTTTAATGGATTTGAAAACCTTATTTCAGTTGACTCAATCTGGAGAAAGTGTAGCAAGCACAGCATTTTTCTGGGCTATTGTACACATTGCAATGGGCATATTTTTAATGCTTGCTATCTGATGAGAACATAAGAATACCTAATTTCCCCAAAATGGATGCATTTTTATTTGCTCTTGCCAGTACTTTTGAATGCTGCCAATAACTTGCAAGACTTGCTTGTATTTACAAGTAGGTTTTAAACAACAAATTTACAGCATAGCATTAGAGGTGACAGTGTTGTGTAGTGACTTTTAAATGTCACTTTTCCAAACTGGTAAACTACAGCTGTAATAATAATTCTTTTAATCTATTTGGATAGCTGATATCCAGTCAGTTAATGAGGTTTGTTCATCAAAAGCTCATCTGAATTTCTCTGCTTCTCTGAGCTCTTTTCTTGATTTAGTCCTGTCCTTACTGTTGTCAGGAACAATAACTCCTGGCTTTTCACAGCAGGGGAGTACCCACCACAGATAAGGCACTGAAACATGAATACATACATTTTCTGCTTCACCAGCCTGGAGATCTCTTCAGGACACTCAGGCACAGGATTTGTGCACCAGAACTGTTTGCCCAAGGTCCAGCAAGGAAGTGGCTGCTCTTAGGACATGGTTCTTTAAGATATTTTGCAGGCTTATTTAATTGCATGGTGAGTTGTGTCATATAAAAACCTTACAGGATGCAGTAGTCTTGAGTGTAAGGACCCAGTTGTGGGGTGGAGTTCAGTTTCAGGCTGGCACACACTCATGCTGAGTTCCTCTCTGAGCAGCTGCGTGTCCATGTGAGCAGAGCATCTCCCTTGGAGTCAGTGGGAATGTCCTCCCTGTGTCCAGCAGAGCCTGGAAAGCATCACTGGTCTCCCTGAGCCAGGCTCTGCTTGGTGGAATCCCTCACAAAGGGTGAAAGACTGGGCTGGACACAGCCTTGGTGTTAGCAGGGTGTTGGGACCCCAACTGGTGTGCTTTTCCAATCCATTTGTGACAGTGACGCATAGCTAGCTGGTGTGTTACCTCCTGGCTTTTCTTCTGATTTACTAGTGCTGATTTACTAGTTTTTAAAGGACATAGAGAAGAGTGCTAAGCAAAATAAAAGATAGTCCACATTTTTAACAGGCCTTTTGTTGTTAAGGTTTGCATGAATACAGTGCAGCACAGCAGAAAGGATTTTCTAAACTTTGTGATACCATTGTGTTCCTAAAATTGCTTTCTTCTGAGGCTTTGCTGGAACCTTTGATGAAAGGTGGTTCATCTGTAAACCACTGTTAAACAGGCCTTGTGTGGGAAGATTATGTCTGCTGCCATTTTCTATCTTTTACCTTCTTGTTTCAGTAATTTGCCTAATGTGACAATAATTTACCTAATGTCAACATATCTTTGGTACAGCACCTAGCCTTACCAAACAAACAGGTGTTTTCAGAGGCTTGCTAAGAGGATGGCAAACACCAGTCCATCTCATGGTCAGTTGGACAAAAGGCTGCACTGCTGTTGAAACTATCATCTGCTGAGAGGAAAATGTGTTTTAAGACCAAGGTTTGCTGCTGAGCTCAAATGGGCCCCTTAAGCCACTGCTCTTTCAACTTGTAAGTGGCTGAGCTAAGGAGGTGACAGAAAAAATACTACCTTAAATATTTTCTAACAGAATTAAATAGCAAGTACATTTGTAAATCAGTTTATAAAAGACCAAATTAGTTAAGGAATGCAGAAGTTTCCAGCTATTACATAGAGATATTTTAGGAGTCATTAGAAGATAGTAACTCCTTAAAACAATCAACATAGTAAATGTTGTCCTGATCTTAAGAAATGAACCATGAAAGTAGTTGAATAAGGTGTTCTTTTTCCTCCAGAGATGTCTGTGACTGAGACATGTTTAGGAGCCAGCCCTAGGGATGCCTGTGGCCATGGAGCAATGCCATCCTTCAGTCCAGCATGGTCTGAGGCTTTCACATATGGCTTATGTAACTTTTACCTTGTTCAAACCTGCTGGTAAAAGAAATTTGTTTTCTTGTGAGTGTTTCTGTAATGTTCATGTATTTCTCTTATAATAATAATGGTAGGAAGAAGCAGTCTGGTTTCATATCTAAAGCTCTTCTTGGTGCACAGCCCTCCAGTTCATTTGCAATACCAGCTTTGTCACTGACCTGCTGTGTTTTCAAAACAGCATCTGCAGGCTTTATTCACTGCTACACTGAAGTTAAGGATGAGCTGTGGACAGACATCAACACACTTAACCTCATTTTCTCCCTTTAAATCCCTTCTTAAGAGTCTCTTCTGCCATAATCCCTGAAACAAAAAAAAAGGAGAGAAGGAGGTTAGTGAGGTGTTATAGCCACTGCCTCTTGTGTTGACTGATGTGGTCTCTTTGTTTTCTCCTACTTCCTTGTCAACAATCCATATCCTCTTACTTGATTTTTTTTTTTATGTTTAAATGTGGCTTTCCAGGCAAGAATTGTCTTTTTTTATTCTCACTGAGCAGAGCCCTCAGTGTGCTTCTACCCTACCTGGGACTGCAGGATGAGGTCCCCAGCACAAGGGCCACCAAGTTGATGAGGGAGATGAAGCACCTTTCCTGGGAGGAGAATCTGGGAGAATTGGGATTGTTCAGTCCATAAAGGAGAAGGCTTCAGCATGACTTAATTGTGGCCTTCCAGTACCTTAAGGGAGCCTGCAAAAAAGATGCAGAGGGATTTTTTTTACAAGAGCATGTAGTATCAGGACAAGGGCGAATGGCTTCAAACTGGAAAAGAGTAGGTTTAGATTAAATATCAAGAAAAAATTTGTTACTGTTGGGATGGGACACTGAAATAGGTCACACAGAGAAATTGTGGATGGCCCATCGCTGGAAGTGTCCAAAGCCATGTTGGATGGGGCTCTGAGCAGCCTGGTAGAGTGAAAGGTGTCCCTGCCCATTGCAGAGGGTTGGAACTAGATAATCTTTAAGGTCCTATCCAGCTCAGGCCATTCTATCATTCCAGGATTCCATGTTACCCTAACACAGTGAAGAGAATGTAACTGTGATGGCTTAGTGCTTCACAACTGTCACAAACTTTTTTATAGCACCATGTGAGGAAAACAAATATTATCATATGGTAAAGGTGAAAAATTGTTGTTTTATGTACATTTACAACAATACTTCTACATTACAGTAATACATTATAACAGTTACATTACTACAACATCTATCTCTTCTTGTCGAGGCGGTCACAACACAAAGCAGACACCTCAAATGTCCCATTATTACTAGTTGGTGGCTCACCTATTTCCAGGTGTCTTGATAGGAGAAATCAGGTCTGGACCTCCTTGTGGCTTCCACCTGCCACTCTCAGCTACACCAATGCTGCCTCCCCCACTCCGTCCCAGTGGGTCACAGTTGCCCTATACATTTTGCAGCAATACTTACACATTACAATAAACATTACAACAACATTACAGAGTCCATCCCCGCCAGGGGCTTTTCCTGAAGCACGCAGCCAGAAGCATCTGCAGCTAATCCAGCAGCAATCCAATGAAGGATATTGCTGCTAAACTGCTACAGAGCCCTGGCACATCCATAGCTTTAGAGTCCATCGTCTCCTTGTGATTCTCCAATCCTCTCCTGGGGTCTACCCTCTTCTGGGATTAGCCCCTCCAGGGGAACTCACCATCTTCTTCTGGGAGTCTCTTGGTCCTCTCCTGGGGTCCTCTATCCTAGTCCTTGCAGCAGCCTCCTCCTGATTCTTGCAGTCCTCTGACTCTTACTTTGACTCCACCCTTTTATGCTACTTGTTCATAATTGGTTACAGGTGTGATTCTTAACTGGCCCCAGCTGCAACTCATTGGGGGATAAGATTACATACTGTGCCCCCCTACAATTCTCCCTACAAAAAATGATGGCGTATGTCCTTAATAAGGGATGTTCTCAAAGATTTCTGATAATTATGAAATATCTAAGCTGAAATGGAAATCTCATTTTTTTAGGAACAGAAGGACTTCTGGCATTCCTTAGTATTTCAGATCTCTTGGAGCTTCCATGTACAGGTGTATGTTCAGCACTGCACATCAGGAGCTTGGGAAAAGGAGGTTTGAGTATGGATGGGACTTTTAGTCAGTGTTTTCCCAGGCATCCATAGGAGCTCTTTGCCAGAACCTATGTTCAAGTTTAATCCTCACACTTTCCCAGGTCTCCTGTGGTGATGACTTTTTGCCTTACAGATTATGGAAGAAAGGGAGCACAATCCTATGGGCTGGCAATACTCAGGAAATTAGTAATGCAGAGCCTTCCCCTGCACCACTGTGTGGACCAGCAGCTTTCCTGTGAGGGCAGGGTGTGTGCCTGGGCTCTGAGGGCAGGCTGAGGCAGCACTGCAGGCACCAGGAGCTGTGTTTTCAGGGCAGTGTGGGTTTTGCCACATTCAAGCACGTGTTTGGCAGAGTCATGGGTTCTGTGTGTTACCCCACCTTTTGAGAGAGCATCAGCCTGTACAGATTTTGGTGATTTTGCTCTGGAATCACAAAAAGTTCCTCCCCACCTACAGCGTTTACGGAGGATTTTACACCAGTGGTGTTGAAATATAAGTAGAAATATATAAATACATAATTTTTTTTTTACATAAAAAAACCTTACTGCTGTTACTACTCAGTAATTTTCTTAAACATTTAGTTAAATTTTTGTATCTTTTTTGATTTCAATAAGGGTTATGTTAATTGAAATAGTATATTTAGTCAGCAAATATTTATTGAGGTTATAATAGCCTTCGTGTAGCCTTCCTGTGTACTCTGTAGTGTGCTGTTAAAAGCATTTGCTTCCTTTTATTGAAATGTAAGGCCTACACACAATACATGCCAGTGTAGGATGGGATAAAGTTTTAGTTGCCATTTGGGATAAGATTATTGTAATTGCTATTGAATAATTTTTTTTAATATCTCCGTTAACAAATCTGGGACTTGTGCTTCTATTATACAGGGCTCCCTTCCTGAAATCATCCTAAATCTCAATATATATCTCAATATTTTTTTATGTGTATACGAGCATCATAATACAAAGGAGAAACTAAAGTTCCTTTCCAGTGGTGTAAATCCTCTTTGTGATATCTCTGGAGGAGCTGTTATTCTCTCTCAGTGAAGGAGGTACTGTTGGAAGCTTGTGTCTTTGGCATGGAGAGTATCTCCATTTTGCATGACAGACAAGAGGAATGCATCTGTGGCAAGTGTCTTGGTTTGAAAGGACAGGTGTCTGCTCAGGAAGGCAGGAGCCTTCCTCGAAATGGAAAATGTAAACCCCCTCCTTCTGAATTATTATAATTTTTAAATTAAGGGGCTCTCAGGCAGAGATATAGGAATAGGAATACCAGTTCTTTATTAGGAAAATTAAAAATGCAAATGCAATAGTACAAAAAAAGAAAACAAATCACTGACAGGGTCAGAATACAACCTGACTCCCTGTGGGTCAGGGTGTTGGTAACAGTCCCATTAAATGGTGGCTGCAGCCCTCCTGCAGGACAGATCTGATCCTGTAGAAGGGTGGAGTTCTCCTCTGAAGGTCCAGTGGTGGTGTAGATGGGTCTGGTCTTCCTCCAGAATCCAGTGGAGAAGACAGCTGCTCCTCTGGGAATCCAGTGGGAACGGGCTGCCTGTGGTGTTCCAAATCTCAGATTATATCCTGGTAAGAATGCTTGGCTCCACCCCCTGAGCAGAGCATCTCACTATGGGATGATGTAATTTTATCAGTCATGCAGTGACTCAATGGCCCATTTACAGAAGATTTCTCCCTGGAGGGAGGATTGGTTGTGGAAGAGATAAAGAAAACTGCCCAATTAACAGAAGATGACTGCCCCACCTCTAACAGATGGGAAATAGAATACACACCCCCAGCTACACCTTTCAACCTAAGACAGTGAGATGTCTCATTTGATGATGGTGGATTGAGGTTGCTGGCTTATGCTGCCAGGAAAGCTAGTGAATGGGAGGAGTGCATAAGCATTATTTTCGTGTCTTTATGGGGTGTTTGTCAATATGTGCACCCATACTGCACTTCTAATTGGTGCTTGAACAAGCATGGAACAGGCTACCCTATGATACTTTGTACTAGAGTGAAGGAGGATGTAGAATAAAAAGTTAAAATACACAAAGCTCAATCTTTAAAATTGATTAAATAATCCATTTCTTGTTTATTGAGAAAGTCATATAATTGGTCTGGAAATGGAAATAATTTCAACCCACAAAATGAGAAGAGGTCAAGCTTTCCCAAACTGAATTAAAACATATTTGAAAGGAAGATCTCTAAGATGCAACAAATTTCATTTCTTTTTGTTTCTCTGGAGAGTCGGAACTGGGCATCCATGTTCAGGGTTGAGTTCAGTACCTGTGGGGCTCCAGCTGCAGAGGCTCACTTCCCTGCAGACACTGCCAGCAGGGCTGCCCATCACAATGGCACTTTCTGTAGTGCTCACACTGGGCGCTCTCTGCCCTGCTCAGAGCCTCTGTTCCATTTAAGCAAACATCAAGTCACAGCAGCTTGGGTCAGCAGTGATTTGACCCCTCAGTCATGTTCAGTGCTGTGACTAAAGCCTACTGTATTCTCTTTGAGCTATTGTATACATGGCATAACTGCCACTTGGGAATCTAGAGTGACTGTTGTTTATCACTTTAATCAGTTAAATAGCCGCATGATATTTACCTAGTGCTTCTAAATAAAGTATTCAGCACTCTGTCTCTGCTTTGACACCACGAGGAATGGGTGTGGGCTTCAGCTTTCAGCTTTACCTCTGCATGTTCTTATGTCTGCATATTAAGAGACTATCTTGTCCAAAGCCATCAAAACCTTTTAATTTTCTAACTGTATGACCCTCCATTGAACAGAGAAAGTTGCAAACATCCATTGAATGTAAACTTTCTTCAGAGCTAACAATGGACTTTTTTCAGAGCTACTGAAGCTGTAGTCTGCAACTTGTTTTGAGCTAACAGAAAAAGAGAATAGTAAGAAGGAGACCTATCAATATGCCATTGCTGTATTTCTATTGAGAGGTCTTGTGAGTATGCCTTTGCAAATAATTGCCTTAAAGCTTTTAATGTTCTCGCACTACAAGAAGCTAAGCAACATTTTCAGTGCTTGTTCACAGTATATACTCCTGACATGTATTCCTGCAGTCCACAACAGGCAGAAATCCCCCTCAAATTAAATGGGCTTTTTGCCCAATACAGTCTCTCATTCTAACTGAATTAGCAGTAACAGACTTAACTATAAATTATTTTTTACTCTGGGCACATTCTCTAATAATTACCCTCTACTACTAAATACTTCACTGTATCAGGGAGATACAAAAGTTTTTAGTTTTTTTAATTCTGCAACTCTCTTTAACTTCAGAGCTGGTTCTATTGGAAGGGGAGTTAGGTTTGTTTTTATGGTGAGAAAGATCACTTTAAAAACAAACCTGAGTGTATAATTAGAACACTGCTTTATGAAATTACTACCTTATAATATGTGAAATTTGAAGTTCTTCCCCACTGAACACCTTCTGCTTTAGAGATTGGGGTGGCCAGGTCTAGGAAGGCTAGGTTTGTGGTGGTATTTTAATGCCTTTTTTTTTTCCAGGTATGCATTAGTATTGAGAAGAGGCTGATTCGTGCTAGACTTCATTTTCAGTATGGATTTAATTCCTCCTGGAATCAGAGTAGTGAAACGTGCTGCATGGCAGCTGGCACAACAACATTTTTAATCAAATAATAGATTCCAGCTGGTGGGGAGTCACCTGAGTTCTGAAGCGGACATGACTTAATGCAGATCTTCCTTATTTCTGTAATAAAATATGAAATCAGTGGAAGAGGAGAACTGAAGGAAAGCAGGTCTGTAGGTTTGCTAGAAACAAAACTAGCCATTATAACCTCATAAGTTGACTTCAACAAGGGCTAGCCTGAGGTTCTGAGGTCAGAGTGGCGAATTAACTTGGGCTCTTCTCACATATCATGAAATGATTTCTGGTTTGCAGGTGAGCTTGTGACTGCAAGGGTCATTTTCTGGGCTCTCTCCTTGAATATTGCATTTTGTGCTCTACTGTTGTCACTGTCACGAGGAATCGTCCTCACGTTAGTTGTCAGCCTCTTCCCCCTACTTACCTGGCCAGGTTACAGTGCAGTGGTGTGAACAGTCAACCCCAGCAGCTGAGTTGGGGTCTTTCTGGTGTCACTGAACTGAATATTGTTTCAGACAGACATTTTCCTCTGCTCTCTTGAGAAGGGTAAAGATTTTGATAGAATTCAGATAATGAAGATCTTATCGATACGTGGAGCCAGAACTGTAATTGTGCTGCAAAGCCGAGTGTAATGGTGCTGGAAAGGTCAGCGCATGCTGGAAAATGTCAACAGATGCTGCATTTTCAATTATTTTTCTTGTTAGTTTCTGTCCCACTATCTAAGCTCAGTGGTTAGCCAGGACAAGCAATTCATTCTTTACTTGATGCTTACTGGGTCTTGGTTCATGCTATTGAAAGAAAAGTCAAAATCCCCATACATTGGCTGGGGCTTTTTCTGCTGGTTTTGTCCCTGGCTGAAAGCTGAGAGTGCTCCATGCTGGCTACTTGGCTTTCTGTTAGTTCACTGTTGGGTGTTCTGCAGAGAACCAAGGTGAAGCTGAGCAGCACCTGCCAGACTCAGCAGGTCTCAGGGGGAGCAGGTGTCCTGCTGTCCTGTCCCCAGCTGAGAAGTGTGAGCCTTTGAGGAGCTGGGAACTCCCATCCCATCAGCTGGAACTGCAGAGATTTGATACTTCATGCAGTCCAGCCTGGAAGTAAACAGAGTATGAAAAGCATGTCTGATGTGAGGAGACTGTTTCTAAGATGAGTGATCCCCATCCCCTCAGAGCCTCCTCCAGGTCACTTGGTTCAGTCAGGAGCTCCTGTGTGATAGCAAGATCAAAGCCTTTGGAAGCAATCAGACCTTTTTGTGACATTTGCTGAAAATGTGCTACAAGGTAAGTTTTCCCTTAAAAAAATAAAGTAAAAAATTTCTTTTTACTTCATTTGTGTGGTCAGAATTTCATCCTCAGTAGAAGTCCTGTGGAAGAGAAATACTAAGAGGTGTTTTTATGTAGATGTCTGCAATTAACATAAATATACCAATTCAGGCTAGCAAGAGAGAATATTGACTGCAGTGTTTTTACACATCCTTCTGACAAGTCTGAAAAGTGATGAGAGAAAAACAAGGCCAAATTGATCTCATAATTTCAGTTGTCTTGAAAATAAAAGTAAATATTCACATAGCTTCAGTTTATTGCCTGTGTTATTTCCATGATGTTTCTGTAGTTACTGTCTGTGGATGACAACATTACAATATATTTTAGAGACCTTTTGTGTTACATTTTGGTTTTGTCTGTCTCATTCCTCATGTAGCTTATTGATGCCATAAAAAACCCCTAAAATCATAAAAAATGTTTCTTAATGTGGAAAATGCACAGAAAAAACAAAAATAATCTATGTATGGCAGATACTAATCAGAGTTTGGAGGAGATAGGTAAGTTTTTTTATTAAATGTTATGAAAAGCTCCTATTAAGTTTCTGTGGTGCATCGTTAGTTCAGGGGATGCACTGGAAGTCTGATTGTCTGTGCTGTGAGCGTTTAAACCCCACAGTTTATTCTGGTGCAAAGTGAGAGAGCTGAAATTTGCAGGGTTGGAGTTTTTTCCATACAAAAACAAAACTGGACCTTTTGGAAACATTAACAAAACAATATGGAGAGAAACTCTTGCCAGAGCAGCCAAGTGTATTTTGGCCAGGAACTTTCCTGTAGCAACAGGAACCCAGCCTCAGGTCTCTTGTCTGACACATCCTGGGCAAATGCTGTTTAATGCACGCTGTCAGTGGCTTTTGGTCAGGAGCCTGCATCTCCCTGCTCTCTCTATTCATCTGGAAATCTTAACCCACATCTGGGAAGTATTTCCACATCAGCTTTCTTAGGAAGTGACATGGTAGTGCAAAACATTCCAGTCACCTTCAGTTTCAAACTGTATTTGATAAATTTAGAACCAGCTTTTAAACGAAGCAGTGTGAGCAGTGGATGTGTTCACATTTTCAGAAGGACCCCACGAGTTAACAGGCTTTACATTTTCTAAGGTGTGTGCTGATGCACATCACACAGTTGAGGTTGTGATGACCAGGATAGAGGCACTAGTTTGCTCTCAGCCTTTTTGTCAGCAGTAGACTGATTTTCAATTGGATATGTTGAGTTCCATGTGCAAAGATCTGTGTGACATTTGTTGGTTTTAATGAAGTAGGGTCAGATTCATAGGATGCGTTTAAATGAAAATGGTAAATGGAGGTTACCAGATTGCATATCGGCCATGTAGTTTAAGAAAGCAGCTATTTCGGAAGTAATCAGCCTATTTATGAAATAAACTAATAATATGGAATGAATTGGTAGATTCTTACAAATAGTGTTTGTGCTTGTTGATGACAATTGCGTGAGTAGACCTCTGTACTTTGCACGGGCAGAGTTATGTTTTTGTTAAGGTGTTTGTTGCATTCATGCCAAAAACAACAACCAGAAAACCTCATTAGGTTCTGATCCTTCAAACATGCCTGTGCTTAACGCAACTGCTCAAATGATGTCGCTTTGGCAGGGTTGATTTCAATACTTTGATCATGAAATAGCTCGTGTAAGGTGGTGGTGGGGGGGAATTTATCCAGCAGAAGTGTTGATCTGAATAAACAGTCATTAATGAGTACACGTTGCACCCTTCCCTGGAGGCAGAAAACCGTGTTTCTGCTGAGCTGATGAGTAAAATTAATTTGCTTACTAAAGATACTTACTGTCTTGAGATTCAGTTTGCTGCTGCTATCTCAGCCCAAACTCAGACATCAGAGTGGCTGTTTCTGTTCTTTGCTGGGCAGAGATTTCTCTGGTGTTCAGGCATTTACTCCTGCCTGCTGTATGTTGGCTGCACCACCTTCGCTCAGTTCACTGGGCTGGACTGGGGATAGCACAAAGACATTTATAAAGGTAAACAAGGGTATTGTTTGATTTCTTTACAAACAACAGAAGATAATTTGTTTGCCCACTGGAAGGGGAATGTTTACTATTTAGCAAGGAAGGAAAAGTACTATCCCTTCAGGCTTTACAGAGTAGAAAAAACTACTGCAGCTTAAAGCTGACTGGAACCCCTGAACCTCTAATGTTAGACACCAGCAAGTCCTCAGCTGAGATTTTGGGATACCAAAGAAAAACCCGGGGATCTAGCAGGGAATGAGCTCAGGTAAGACTAAGAGAGAAATATGGGAATAAAACTAAAAAGCCACATAAAATGCATAAATGAAGCATGGGGAAATGAGATCAACAAGGAGATAGCAAAGGTAGATTTCTCTGGTTGTTGCTCAGAAGAGTGGCTGGCAGACATTCAACCTGAGAGCATTTCATATGGATTTTGCATGGCCAAAATTTCGTTTATAATTATAACTAGATATTTGAATTTCTTTACTACTCCTGTGTGAAGTTGTTCCTGCATTGTTTTTCATATATTTTCTCAAAGGAGAAAAAAATGTGCAGGCTCCCGAGATATTCTGAGAAGAAAAGCCAGCTGTTTATTTAAACTGGCTCTCAATACACAGAAAGTTGCCTCCAGAAGAAAATGCTAATATTTGGCTTTGGACTTGCCTGGGAACACAAATAAACTGTTGTTTATTTTTTGTCTTTGGAGGTTTTGTAGGTGTTTTTATTTCTTCCTTGTTCTTTTAAGTCTTTCTACTTATCTAGCATCTTGCATAACTTTGATATTTATCTTTGCAGTACAGTAATTTACATGAAGATATGCAGGATTTTGAGGTTTTTTTTTTTTACCGGTAGACAGAATAGGAGGCTAAAAATCATCTGTTTTCCATTCAGTATCTATTTTGCAGTACATGTTGAAAGAGACATATGCTGCTGCATGTCTGATGAGGCTAATTCTGTCTTTGCCTTGGTGGAGTTGTTCACACTGCACTTGCATTCTGATGCATTGGATGAGAAATTCAGTGTTTAGGTTCACAGTGGGCTCTCAGGAGGTTGCTTTGTTAGAACAATGACTTGGCTCAAAGCTATGCAAAACTCACCCAGTCTCAGGTCCCCCCCAGCCTTCTGCTGCCACTGTGTTTTCTTTCCTGAGGGCCATCCGGGGGAAGCTAGGGGTGGTTGGAGGCTTCAGGAGGCTCCAGCATGGCTTTGGGTAAGGCCTTGCTGTGAAATTAAAATTGAGTCATGGTAAAGTGACAAGTTGTCTTGTAGGCAAGTCTATCATAGCACTCTCTGTGCATCAGAGACTCATGAAACTAGAACAACTGTAAAGGTGAGAGGTTTTGAGTGGGAAGTTCCTCCTTGACTCCAGAGCATTTACAGATTATCAAAGTCAGGGATGTTGCTGAGGGCGGGCTGTGGCCATGACCACATGGTCATTTGACTCTCTGCATCTGAGCCTCAGTGAATGGCATTGAAGGATTTCCTTTTAATGGGCATGTTAAACATGGGACAAATTCAATTTTAGCATTGTCATTTAAAGTAATTTCTGATACAGATGATTTGCTGGCAAATGAGACATTAGGTCTGCCATCATTTGGGGCTCATCCAAGTTTCTGTTCATCTAAATGCAAGTGATCTAAGTGATGGCTCAGCTGTGCACAGTGCTCTTCAGAACTTCAATGCAGATGAGCTGTTCTGACCATGATGATGAGTGCAGTAGCTAAAACTCCTATGCAGTAATAACAGAATATGCCTGCCATCACCTCCTTGAAAAAACCCTGAAATCCCAGCGTGGTTGGCTGTTAGTTTCATCCACTGTGAGTGGAAGCTGCTTAAAACAGACACACATCTCAAAGTTTCCCATGGGCATCTTTAATGCAGAATATAGTATTGAATATCTGAAAATACCACCAAAAATTTATTTGAAAGAATAATTAAAAATTCACAGAAAATCTAAGCTGTTATCAAACAACTAAGTCTTGAGTAAACCCTGCTATAATGAGGCATATAATAATTTATACAGTAATCACAGTGTACAAAATATTCTGACAAAATTTTCCAGTTCAGTGTGGGCTGGTATGTTAACAAAGATACTTGTCCCAGCTTTCCTAAAGTAGGGGTAGTACAATTCTTGTAGAACCTAAATGTGTTGTGCATGTAGAGTAGAAATGTCTATCACGAGACTACACTGCACTTAGGTTCATGATGACCTGTCTTTTCTCTTTACTTTGATTTCCCCCTGACTTGTAGCTACTGAAGTCCCCAAGGATTACAGGGGCAGAATGCCTAAAAGTGCTCTTTAATGCTTGACAGCATGGCTCTGACAGTGTTAGACACACACTTTAAGCACGCTAACAATTGAAGGATAACGCTGTACATAGTGTAGCGGGTTTACAGAAGAGGCAAACAGGGATTTTGCAGTTTATAATAGAGAGTCTTTGATATAACTGTTTCAAATATTAGATTAGGGTGTATATAATTTAAAACTCCTTTCCAGTTGTGCTGTAAATTTAGTGGCAGGATTTGGTTGGAATGAGCTCTTGTGGTCTGCAAGGAAGAAAATCAATCAGGATGCACCTTATCATTTTGCCATATCGTTGGTAGGGATGCAATTAAATTCAGTCTGAAAGGTCACAGTGTGGGGTGTGCATTAACCTTATCCTAACCTGGTGCATGATGCTGCCACTGAGAAGGAGTTAATAATGATAGCAGTTGGAGCTGCACATTTGTTCTCTCTTTTTTTCAAACCTGTCTGTGTTCACGCACACTTCTAATTACGTCTTTGTGCATAATATTAGCAGATATCTGGAATATTTGCAGGGCTGTTAATTAGGCTGTAGACTAGTGTACAGTGGAATGTACAGCAGAATTCCACAGCTGGTGGCCAAACCCACTTAAACTCATTTGTTGGAGTTCATGTTAATGCAGGAATATGTCAGTGAGACAGGACTTTGTTTTGTTTCCAGACTCTGATGATATTTAAAGCAGCAGCTGCAAAAAATGGGTTTAGTTTCAAAGTGCAGTAGAGTTTCTGAATGCCATTTGCATTATACACATTTGCTCCAGATGACAGAAATTAAATTTCCTATTGAGAATTGGACAAGTACTTTGGTGGTAAAGAGGCTCTTGACCTTTTTAACCTAATAAATTAAGTTATGGGGAGGTATTTGATTTTAGGTTTGATTTGGGAGGCCTCTTTAAAAGGAATCAGGTTTCCCATATTAGCTATTGAAGAAAACCAGTGTAGTGCAACATTAAAACAGCAGTGGAGTTTCACAGACAAGGCATAGAAACAATATCCATCACTTCTTTTCCAGAGGCTTGCACTGAGACGTCATCAGATTTTTACTTCTAAAAAGCATTTTTGCTCCTTCCTGGAAAGCCATTTTTGTTACATGGGATTGCAGACTTTTTTTTTCTTAATATATTGAACACTGGGGCATGAGAATGAGAAATATAAAATGTAAACTTCAGATTTTGAGATGGTTCCAGGGGAAGTGGATTTGGCAAAATAACAGCCTGTTAAGGCAACCTCTAAAATACATAATATTTTAGAATGAATGTTGAACAACATAATAAAGTCAGGGAAGCTAATGGAAAATGGGATAAAGTAAAAAATTATTAATAAATATTTTTGTGCCAAGGTTGGCTGTTTCATATTCTTCAGTCCTGTTGCTAAATAAAAGCAATAGATGCAATTCATCTCAATCTTGATAAAGAATTTGAATGTGGTACCCACATGGAGATCTATCAATATGGCAAGAGAAAAAGAAGATTCATAGAAGAAATATTAAATATATAGAGAATTGAATAAAGAGGAGAGGTCAATATTATCTTAAAATTGTGGGAGTGTTGGGCCAAAGGGAATCTGCTAATTAAATTCCTCAAAGGAGATGAAGCATGTTTCATATTTTCCTATCCTTGTTGTAAATAAGCAGCAGTATGCTTATGAAGTTGACAGGTGACAGAATTCTTATGAATTCATAGGTGACTCAAAGGTGTAAGAGTCACTGGCATTTCAGAAGAGGATCATAGCATCATACAAGGATTATGTTTTCTTCTGAGTTGGTGTGATAGATATGGCATAAAATGTAATGGTGCAATGCCATGCTTTTTACTCTGGGTAAAGTGAGGCCAGGCAATAAAAACCAGTCCCTGATTATCTCTGAGGTTTGTTAACAGACTTTTCCAGATGCAGCAGAGGTAAAAATAAAGACCAGCTTTAGGATGGAGCATCATGGAGTTCATAGAAGGGCCTTGTAAGTTTCCTTGCAGTCCTGTGCTCCTGTATTTATTTGATGTGTTTCTCTTGAGGAATGGGATGTGCATGTGCCTCTCTGTGTGTGGATGTTTTAATTAAATTGCTAGCTGCTTCCATGTGTCTGAAGCATTCCCCAGTGGTGTCTGTGTCTGTGCACTGGAGCAGTGGGAAGGATGATGTGTTCTTGTGCACGCAGCTGCAGCCCAGCAGGAAAGGGGGAGACTTCAGAGAGAGCAAACTCTGCAGCTCCTGGAGGGGTGCTTGTCAGTCACATCTGCCTATCCCAGGCCCTTTGCTGCTGGGGGAATGTGCTGAGTTTCTGCTCCTCTTTGGATCATCAGCCATCACTGCTCATAAGCACAACCTAAATATTGGCCTGCCTGCAGAGAAATAGAAAAAATCCCTTTTTATAGCACAGAAGTTTTGCTCTTGGAAGACAAGAGAGAGCCGTGTCCTGATGGTGAGGTAAGTGCCACGTCCCACATTTTTGCAGTTCCCAAAGGCAGGCTGGAACAGTTCAATTGATTGTTTGGTCAAATTGACTTTCTGTGCCAGGCACACTATGGGTAAGTAAGGGCAGGCATATACAGGTACCTCTAGGGTACCACCACTGTGCTCTGGCCAAAGCCTGGATTCTCTGCTGCTTGGATACTGCCATGGGGAGGGGACCTTGGTGCACTGAGGAGGGACCTTGAGTGTCAGAGGAGGACCTGGTGGGCGGTTTGCCGGGCCCCAGGACCAGCCTGTGGCTGAGCTTGTGATGCTTGTGTTGGGTTGGAGCAGGTGCTGCTTCTTCCCCACTCTTGTGGCTGCTCCTCGTCCCTCCTTGCACATGTTCCTTTGAGGTTTGTTGGGCTCTGTGGATTTCAGGAGGAAGCATGTGTCACTACTTCTGTTATCACTAATCCTGAAAAAGCAGAATTTCAGATTTCACAGAAAATCCAGCCATTAGCTTCATTTATTCATATGTTAATGCTCATTTTGCCTTAACTATCACAGAGTGGAGATGATAATTTACTCCACTTAGGGCATACTGGTTTTTGGTTTAGCCATGACAATGGTTATCGATAGTGGGATTGTATCCTACAGCTTCTGGTTCTTTTTCTTTTCTCTTTTCATATTATTCTCACCCATTTTCCGTACTTGCATTGTTTACCCTTGACATGAATGATTATTTCTTCCAAATATATTAAACACATTAATCAAGTTTCCATGGCTGAAGCAGATTTAGTATGCATTTTTAGGAAAGTATTGGACAGATTTCAGTGTTGTTATTCCAAGAATTTTACTTGCTGATTTACTGTGCTTTGAGAGTAAGATTGTCTTTTGTGTCAGACGTGCAGCATGGCAAGCCAACAAACACGAGAACCAAGAGTGACTTGATGCTACAGACGAGAATGTGTGATTTTCTTTCTGTCATCTAGTTCTGTTTAATACCAACAGAAATGGCACATCTCCCACTTCCTTGTGAGTACAGCTTCTGCATTTCTGCAGTGAATCCAGAAAAGTTTGAACAGGGCTTTCCCCAAGGGGACAGAGGAAGCTGTGGCACTGCCCACTGTCCCCCATTTCTCTGAGAAAAAGCTTCACAGTCCAAGTGAGTGAAAGGGTTTTATTTTTCATGGCATAAAGACCTATGAATGTGCTCAGGGGCCACACATTTCACTCTATAATTTTCTACTTGATTATGCCTTTAAATTGCAGAGCAGTTGTATTATTTTTATATAGCAGTATCATGAGGGTTCAAGAATACTTCTTAACTGGTGTTGAACTTTAACCTGAACACTGAGATTCATGGGTTTATTCTCTTAATATCCCTTGATAATCACTCCCTGCCTTATCACTGTCTCTTCTTGAGGAAGGCAGAAAAAAATACAAACCAGTTTGTTCAAACTCATGAGATGAAGTGATGAAGATCCTTATAACCTTATTGCATAAAAGGAAGAAAACTGGACCAGAAGTTCACATCCTAATTATTGCTAAAGTTATAATATAGTGTGGAAAACTATTCTGTTCTAGGCAATAAGGGAACACATGCTCTTTCAGTCAGAGGCATTATTATTTTTGCATTATTTCTATCAGCATCACAATTCTGCCAAATGAAAATACGTAACCAGACATTACATGGTCTTCTTGCTTTTCACAGTTCATTTTTTCTGTCTGTTGATGTGTGCAAGTTCTTTCACCATGATTTGAAACTTCTTAATGGTGTCGACAAACAATTGTGTATTTCCACACTGTCAAACAAGAAATTTGTGGTTCTTCTTACCCTTGGGATAGGCAAGGACCTAAGAAGATTACATTACAAAAGATTGATTTCTGTTCTTCATGTAAAAAGAAAATCTATTTCTAATCTGGTTTGGGATGAGAATTCATAGTGGCCATCTGTGTGAATATTTTACCCATAGTAATTTAATTTTAAAAAACAATCTGGCTCAAAAAATCAGTGCCTTTTTTTGCTTTTATTTTTCTCTCCCTGAGTAAGGTTTCCTCGTCTGGCATCTCAGGGAAGAGCATCTGCTTCAAAGGATGTCTTTGGAGGTTCTGAGTTCAAAGATGTCTTTGGAGATTCTCCTTACCTTTTTAACAAATATTTCCATCATGCTGCCTCATACAGACAGTAAGAAATCTCCAGCTGTTATGGGCAAGGTCTATAGTATAAACATTCATCTCACTTCATCAGAGATACAATCATGCTTCACTCCTTAATATGAATGTCTTGTTCATCTTATTCCTTAAAAAAATTAATTTGACATCATGATTTACATTAATAATTCACAATTTTGACAGAATCTTTTTATTAAAAAAGATCATGCCTCACATTTCAGCCTATTAAAAACAAAATTACAATGGATTTAGACAGAAGGCTAATAATACTTAGGAAGTCCAGTATGCACATGCATTTTTCATTATGATTGACAACCTGTTTAGAAATTCTGTGTTTGTAAGTTCCAGCCCAGACTTTCACTAGGTCTTAGTGAATATTTATTGGAATTCTCAAATACTTCATAGTTAGGCTGCATTCTGTCCCCACGGGAACATTTTTCCATTGGACATTCAGATAATTATCCTTTATTCACATAAATACTTTTACAAATATTCAACATTCACATTGCATGAAATAGTGTACTTACATTCATGTGCTGTGTTGACATTAATCTCAGTACAAATGTAAAATGTTGATTGTTTGTGCTTGGACATTCTCACTGCAGCACTCTATTAGGTTAAGGATGCTACTGGGTAGTAGAGGGGAGTGCTGCTCTCAAAATTCTTTGACCTGGTTCACTGCAAGAAAGCAGTTAAAAGCCAACATGGAGATGAAAATATCTTTCACAGCTGTGACAGCACAACATGTGTTAGTACTTTGTGTGAAAATGAGCAGAGACAATTTAAACTCTGCATTTGGCCAATTAGTCCTATGGTATCTTTTCTTTTACAATAAAGATGCCGTTGGCAAAGCCTAGCCAGAAAGGACAGAGTGGGTATTCCTGCAGAGACTGCCTAGAAGATTGGAATGCTTCTGGCATACAGATAGTTGTAGCAGATGTTTCCAATTAACTGTAATAATTTTGAAAAAAAAGTGAATTTTCTTCAGGATCTCTTTGATGAATATTGATGTGGTGGCACTCTCCTCAGCCTGGAAGTGCTCACGGTAGCAGTGCTTGGGACGGAAAGGATAAAAAATTGAAAAGTGATGATTTGCTATAAAAGCTGAAGATTCAGATCCTTGCACAGGGTAGAATTAGGAGAGGGCTTTTGTCTTAGTTTCTCTCTCTGTTCTGGCATTTTCCCTCCAGCCAGCCCTCCCAGGCAGTCAGCCCCCCGAGGCAGGCCTGTCCGTGAGACACCGTGCCAAGGGGTCACACCCAAGGGGACATCCATTGCTACAGGACAGAGTGGATGGTTGTGTTGAGGCCCTAGGTGAGCTTAGTGCCAAAAGGGTTTGTTCCTGGAGTGCTGGGATTTGTGAGAAGCACGATGCTGGTGGAGACATGCCAGCTCTTCAGAGACCCCATGGCGCTCCACGTGGAGCCGCTGGGTTTGCCTGGAAACACTTTCAGCAATGTACGGAGAGCTGAACTTGGTGTGGCTGTGCTGTGGGATACAGAGTGAGCATGAAGGCTTCTGGTACAGATTTTTTCAGCACTTCAGGACTCTTGTTGTGTGCTGTCCACAAACAGATGGCGAGCTCTACTGTTTAATAAAAAAATAAAAAAATAAAAAAGGCATTGGGGCTTTCACAACTTGCTGAGAATTTAATATGACTTTATTTAAGCTTATTTCTTGTTAAGTCCATTTTGCTTTATTTTCTTCCTTCTAGGTGTATTTCTTTTCATACCTATAGCTAGTCTAAGTAGTTTTAATTTG
Source organism: Geospiza fortis (assembly GCF_000277835.1). Lineage (NCBI taxonomy): Eukaryota > Metazoa > Chordata > Aves > Passeriformes > Thraupidae > Geospiza > Geospiza fortis. The sequence continues at coordinate 218,176 of NW_005054423.1, forward strand.
AATTTGATGATTTATATAGTTTTAATTTTTTGAATGTAACAGTATTTTTACCAGTTCTATTTGTTACTCTCTTCATAGCTTTGTTGCAAGACACATTTTTGTGGTGATTTCACATAATGCTTTCTACACTCCTAAACTCCTGTATTTATAGTTTTTCAGATTATATGGTAACTTCCATGTCTTGAGAGTGATGGCAAGCATTGCTAGTGTCATATCTTTGCATTTATTTTTTGTTTGTTTCAAAAGCTAAAGCTATGAATTAGGTTATTTGAACAAGGCATGCTGTGTTATATGTTTTTCCCATTAGCTCTCCGAAGCCTCCTCATCTGTAGTGCTCACAGGGTGTCCTGTTTGTGGTGTCACGGAGTCAGGGTCTGGTTTGGACCAGTGACCAAGTTAGTGATCAAAATTTTCTGGCTGGTGCTGCTGCCCCAAATACATGCCTCTTAGCTGTAAAACCCACTGGGAATAAATCTTCCCTTTAATTCCTATGTATTCCTCCTACTCTTTATGCAGTGAGGGTATTAGTGTGGTTGCAATGCAGACCCATTGTGCGGGGTCCTGCCTGCTGCTGTCCTTTGACACAAGCCTTCAGTTACTCCATGCTGCTTCTTTTGGCTTCTAGAAACTCAGCTTCACAGGCTGTAGAGGGTCTGTGTAGTGTTTCTTTAGAAAAAGCCCAACTGACTGTGTATAATCCTAAGCCACTTCATTTTCCAGTACTTTACTTAACATTATCTGCTTTCTGTAGAGAATTGCATGTTTAAGAGACAAAAACTTAAATGCTATCAAGTAGTTCCTTGATAGCTTTTTAAAGGGAATTGTTTGCAAAGCAAATTTCCTTGCCCATTGTCACCATTTAGGAGTGTCTCTAGTTTACTGCCGAGTCAGGGAAGTGCAGAAGATGGGCTCCTAGCAGTGATAGGAACCCTTCCTCTCTCACATGTGCAGCTCTGTTTTGTTTTCACACATTTATCCACCCTTCAGACAATGAAGTGAGAAAATAAAATTATATGGAGGGGTAGGGCTGTTTCTTTTGTCTTTTTTATGTTAAGGCAAATTGAGGACAGGAGGATGATGCTGAGTCAAAATTATCTTCTCTGTAACTCTTTTAGGGCTAGCACTAAAATAAGAATGAGATGGGACAAGAGGTATTGAACAAATGGAAATTATAAAGCTGAAAACACAAATGTGAAAGACAAATGGTTCCTGTGAGCTCCCATCTGTATTGAAAAAGACTGTCAAGAGCAGGGTTTAAAACTTTTTTGGCCACATACTTGCATGGGACAGAATGTATTTAAAACAATTCCTGTCAAGTTTCTTCCTAAGCAGGCGTGTCTAGAGAAGTAAAGGACTGATGCAGCACTGCAGGCTCATGGTGGGTGAAGAGGTGTTGCTCCTGCACGCAGGATCAGGGTCTGGCCTTTTCCACCTGCAGAAAGCCAGAACCTTCCTAATGATTTCAACAGAGCAACTGCACAAAGACAAAATAGGATTGGAAGTGGCAAACATGATGGGAATACAGTCTTTCAGATTATTTGCTGTGATTTTTCACCTTTGTTTTAACCACCTCCTGGCTAGAGTGCTGCAAGAACAAAACCATGGTCTTCTAAAACAAATTTTGTAGGCATTTTAAGAGATGCTCTTGCAGCATAGATGAAGCATTAATGTAGCAGTGCTTTGGTGTGCCTGGGGGATTTATGTTGTGTTGATTCAGTGATGAATCAAGTAGGCAACGTGCAGTGCTGTGAGATGTACTGCTAGTGCTGCAGCAAAGGGATGGCTGAAGAACAGGAGCACAGAGCAAAATTGAGAGAAGGCAGGTCACAGGTAACAGCAGACCTTGACTGGTCTTGTCTTTGTACCCATGAACAGTGGTTTTGCACAGTGGTTTTGCACATAGTTCATAGTGGGTGGTAAATATGAACTTTGTCTGGAAGCATGACTTCAGGCCCTTATCCTTTTATGCTCTCCCCTCTATTAAATATTGTTATAAAATCCCCAAACAGCATAGGGAGTGGTTTTTGGGGTTTTTTTTGTTGTGTTTTTCTTTTTTTGTAAAGGCTGTCTTGGCAATTATTATTATATCAGTAAGGAGCAACATAAAAGTCAAAGCATTTGATGCCTCCCGTGCTTGCTTGACAACATCAAATTACTGCAAAGAGTGCCCCCTGTTTAAATGAGCAAATATGTAAATTTTATGTAAACTGCTTAACTTATTCACGTTTTTGCATTAAGCTCTTCTTGTGTTTTATGAACTTACAATCAAGCAGCAAAAGTTTTATTTTATCAGGATTTGGAATTAATGGAAGACTGAAGTTGAAAAACCAACTAACCAAACAGTAAAACTGCTTGATGGAGGGAGGCAAGGAGATTTCTCTGTGTGTACAAGACTTGTAATTTTTGAAAGTGTATCTGCCAGCCCACTTATATCTCTGTCCTAATAGGATCACTTGGAGAATATCTGAATGTCTGGTATTTCACATTCTTAATAACTGAGTTTTAGTTTTGAAGTGGCTGGACATCTGAAATAGCAGACATGCACATGTGAAATACCCTTATTGGAGTGTACTTTCTTTGTGTAAAGTAAACCTGTGGAGAGATCCACATTAGTTGGGATTATTGGCTGAGATGCTTCCCATGTCAGGAAGAACTGATTTGTTTCCCAGGGCCTGCTTTCCAGGCTGATGTTCCTAGGAGATTTGCCCAAGCAAAGATATTCAGGCTTTTACTCATGGTGAATTCTGGTAACTGGTAATGCAGAGAGGATGCTAACAGCCACCCAAAAATTGGATTTTAAAAATGATGGAAAAAGGGAATGAATGTTTTGTTTTTCGCTTCCTCAGTTATTAAAAGCAAAGGTGGAGAGGGTACAATTACCATTTGCTGAACATTATTCCTGAAACACTTCAGAGGGGGTGAGACTTTCCTAAACATTCTGCATGATGAATTTGTTTCTTCTGCCCCACTGAATTCAAATGAAGTGCTTCTCCTTGTTGCAGTGTGTGAGCCACCCTCATGTTGTCCCTGCCTGGAATGTGAGCAGCGCTTTTCTGCCCGGATTCCCACGGCAGCAGCAAGCAATCTTGTCTGCAGTTAAGATGCTCTCCATCCCCCTGGGACTGTCACTGGTGTCTCAGAGGCAGCACTCAGGGTCCCATGGGGAAGCTCACAGCTGGCTGCAGCTGCTCCCATGCTTTCTTCATGGAGCGAGGAATGTACGTGAAAAAGGAGGAAAACTGTAATGAAATCCATTAATAACTGCTAGGAAGGAAGCAAGCTCGTGCTCCTTCAAAGCAGCTGATACAAAGCCACCTTTTGTGTTGCAATAACTGATGGCTATGCCGCAGGGTGACCCCTCTTCCCAGGGCCTTGCTTGATGGCAGGGTGGAGGTGGGGACCCCCAGTCTCCTTCCTGCACCCCAGGTGCAGTTCCTGGCTGTGGCTGAGGTGCTGGCAGGAGCACTGCCCTGGCTGCTAGGCCACTGCTTTCTCCATGGCCAAAGGAAGGGATCTCTGTGAAAAGAAGGCTCACAGTATGGAGGGGTGGGATGTATGCACTGGACTTGGGGAGAAGCACGTGGGGGCTTCTTTTCTTGTTCATCATCTCCCCTCAGGCTTAGCAGAAAATATTTTTCTCACATCCTGGGCTGTCCATCTGGCTGCTTTGGTGTGGGAGAAAACACATGCTGAAGCCCATACAATTTGCATGGATTTCATGCAAATATCAAAGCAGAATTTCAGGAGTTGGTTAAGTGTGGGTTTTTTTCTAAAAGGCTAATGTAATCTTCTGTGGTGTGCGATTACATCTTCTGGCAAAGCTTGCTTGATTAAGCAAATCCCATTTCTGGGATTTAGAGTTTTATGCTAGCATCTCTCCCAGTTCAATGAGTTGGCATAGGAAATTCTGTTTACTGTCTTCTCTGGTGCATTTGGTCCAGTGTGGAGTCTGGAGGTGGAGCTGAATATGCACACTAACACTCTGGCTGTCTCAGCCACTCATGTAAATGAAGAAGTCACATTCAAAGAGTTTAAAAAAAATAATTCTTATCATCCACAAGTTACTGAAGGTTTCCTTTAAACATCATATTCAGTTCTTGCTGGCAGAGTGATTTTAAAGGTCATTTTCAAATGAGAGAGAGACATACAAATGTTCTAGGGAGTCCTCCTTGTTGGGGCACTGGTCAGAGCAGCGATGCTCTGCACTCTCCATCCGCCAGTCCACTGCACAGGTCACCTCCCAGGAGGTGCCCAGGAGGAGGGTGGTGGGTGCTGGCACCCAAAAGACAGCTATCTGCAAAACTCCCCTGCTGAAATGGAGGGGAAGGCTGCCCAGTGGTGCTCTGCCTCAGCTCCTTCCTTGTGGCAGCTCCAGGTTTACTGAGCCATGCTCCTGTAGAGCCTGGATGTTCTGGGGTCAAGTCTCCCTTGCAGGTGGCTTTTGTGTGCCAAAGGCTGGTGGAGTAGGGACATGCCAAAGGCTGGGCCTCTGCCTGCTAGCTGGAATGTATTCCCCATGCCCAAGATAGCTTTCATTATGTTGATATTAGGTATTTAAAAAAACCAAAGCCAATCAGCTTCTGTCACAGCCTTGCTGTGTCACCAGGGCAAAGCCTTTATTAGCAGATACTTTGAGAGCTTTTATGGAACTCCCCTGGTGGACAGACACCTCTGACTTACTGGGCCACTCCACTCCCAGCAGTGATTGTTTAAAGTAAACTTTAAAGTCAGGGCAGGGCTCAGTTTCTCAGCACCCTTGCGTAAGACTCGCTATATCAGACACTTGAAAGATTTGCTCTTTTAAATTCTTTTTTAATTAGTCTATAAATTCTTTCAGTTCAATCTTGTGAACCAAGCTTGGGTGAGGCTTTCAGGCATGTGTCAATGCATCCATGACAGGTGTCTCCAAGGAAGAACAAAGTATTGAAGGACAATATGAGATACAAAACCAGGTCTGATCTCTCACAGGTGGTGTAGAGGGCAGGCAAAACAACAACAGCAGAAAGAAGGTGGAAACACCATCTCTTACTGATCTGTTGTTCAGCTTCAAAAGCTGTTTGAATCTGAGGGGTCAGCAGGTCCTTTAGGATATTTTTTTTCTTTTATATCAGAAACATAGGTGAAACTTTGGGCAACATTGATAGATTTCAGTCTAGTGTCACATGAAGCAGGTGCAGGGGCAGCCAGCTCACTGTTCTATCCTGTGGGCACTTGGGAGGACAGCACAAAGAGCTTTAGTTGCATTAAGAAATATTTGATGTAATTAACCAGCTTTTTGTTTGGATTGGGTCTAAGGTTGTCCATCTTGTTTTTCCTGATTTGTAAACCAGTTTTCACTCTGAAAGATAGAGTGATAATCAAAGAGAACAAGAACGGTTAGCTGACAGTCTACATCCCATCCTGCTTTTCCTGAAGTTAAACTTCGAGTATTTACACTATCTCAATTCACTGTAGTTAAATAAAGGTTTCTAAGAGTGGGGGGATTTTTTTTGTTTGTTTGTTTTTGTGGTTTTGAGGTGTTTTCTTTTGTTTTTATGTTCCTTGTTTTATGAATAAATAATTGCTGTGGACACTTTTGTCACTGATGTAATACTTAAATGTGATTCCACAGTTTCTGTGTGGCAGTGGCTGTAGTAAGAGGACTTGTACAGTTTGTGCAAATGCTGGCAGAGAGAAAATCACATCTTAATAATTACTTTTCATATAATGCAATTTCCTGAGCACAAACAGTTTTATGTGATATGCTTTTGCTGAGTAAGATGCCAGCGTTCATGGCAGAAAAACAGGGATAATTCAAACAGGTCTGAAGGGATCAGGACTCAGAAATGCAAGGCAGCCATTGGAGGTGAGATGCAGAGCAGTCATGGATGGTGATGAAGTACTGACAAAGCTTCTCTCTATCACAGCCTGTCAACAAATGACAGGAGGATGACATTTTTTCTCTCTTGCACTTGTAATCTCAAAGTTAAACCCTCATAAATAGATAAATATCCTCTCGTGGCTGTTTTCCTGATTAGAGTGGTGTCACTTCCATTTCCAGAAGCTCTGCCCACTAGGATCTTACCATCTCATCGATTATTTTGAGCATACTCTAATCATATTTTACATTTTTAAAAATAATTATATTCCCTTGTGCATTTGAGTTAGCAATTTGATTCTGATAATCAGATCTTGTCCATATATTCAAATAATTAATGAGAGTTTCTCCGTGTTGGATATGATGATATAGGATAATGGATTTGCACAATTTTTTAGCCAAATCTGAAAACATTTGGATATCTTGAGTCAGAAAGATCTTTGACCTGAAATTAATTAAGGAATGGAAAATAGGAAAAGTGGGTGGATGCAGGAGAGGATTAAACAAACAAACAAAAAAATCTCTGTTCCTTCAAGATTTTGGTTCTGTTAAATAGTGTAAAAAAGTCTTTTCATAGAATAATTGATCCTTAGAAATGGCATAAATTTGAAAATTAGGAAGAGTGGAAAATGGAAGCTTAGTAATTTGATTCCTTTCTTCATTTTTAACAAAAATGAGCAAGCTGCAGGGGAGAATAAAAGACAGCTGAAGTTGAAGGAAGGACATTTGTAGCCATCTATGTCCTAATGTGTAACATTAGGAAGCCACATGTAAGTATTTAGTCCTGACTGTAACGGATTGAATACATTTGGTCTTGTCTGAAGGAAACAAGCCCAAATCTATCAAGTACGTGGGTGAAAAAACAGTTGGAAATTCTGGCTACTACAAATGGAAACCAAAGAGCCACGCTCAAATTCTTTCACCTCAGATGAGGTGAAAGTTTCAGTTCCACAATCAGTGCTTATCAGACAGGTGAGAAATAAATTTGTAGTTTACATCAGTTATTCTTAAATATTTCACTGGATGTGTTGTGGTTCATAAGTATTGTAATGTTGAAAACCAGATTCCATAAGAAAAATTATTTATGAAAATTATTTTCATCCTTTTACTACAGAAGATTAGATTTATTATTATATTGGTAGATGTCAGATCTTTGTGAGGCTTTGACTTGACAGCTCTGAGAAGGGGCTTTGGCCATATGCACGTTATGCCAAACTAAAAATCCACATGACCTGAGTTAGTCAAGAGTTAAAGAGCTTTTAGCAGAGAACAGAGTGTAGACCCAAATGATCTGTGCCCAAGTAAAATACTTCAGTTTGATCAATAGCTCAAAATGAAATACAGATCTTTTAGCAGTGGGGGCAGCCTGGTGTTTATTTGTCTTCAGCATGTGTAGGAGATTTGCAGTTCCCAGCTCTGCCAGGCTCCCAGCCAGAGGCAGAGGTGATGCTTGAGTAAGTGTAATTTTGTGTTTGGTCTCCCATAGGTGGAGAGGACCTGGTATGATCCAGCATTTGTCTCAGGCAAGTAGAAGGACCTGATGAGGTGCAGGTACCAATGTCACGTAACACTACAAATAAAACTGCCACAAAAGTAATGCTCTTGGAAAGAAGGAATAGCAGTGACAAGTTTGACTGGAAAAACTGTAATTGAGGCAAGTCTAGAATAAGCAGTGTTATCAAGTTGGTTTTCATCAACAGCTAATCCAAATTTAACTAAGATCTCTTGGGTTCAGGCTTCATTATCACCTAATGCAGGCTGAACACATCTATCTGCACTCATTGGAGATTTGATATAACACCTATTTAGAGAAGTAATTTACAAGTGTTAGTCTTATCTGTATGGCCAGAGATGTTCATAATTTGTTTAAAGATGTTTGCTTTGTATTTGTAAAGATTGAATTTGCTATCAGGGAATTAGAGTGGCAGTGGCTAAGTCTTGGTGCGCGTCTTTGAAGAAAGAATCTCTTGGCCTTGTGTTTTCAGAAAACTGAATGAGTCCCTCTTTCTCTTAGTTGTAGATGTAAAGTGTCAGTCTGAACATGTGTGTGTTTTAAAATCCTGTAAGCAAACCAGATTTTTTAGAAGAGCATCATAGTAAGAAATCTCATAGTTTTTCTACATCTCCAAAGACACATATGGCACCTTCCTGTCCCTGCCAGAGGATGTGTGCAGTTCTCCATCCTTTGCATGATTTTATGGAGAAGTTCTTCTCTGAAACTTTTATTCTGTGGTTCCTTAATCCATCCATCCATTGAATGACCACCTAGGCTGCCCTGAGTAATATCCTTGTGGTTTTATACACCTTGAGAGCTAAAAAAAGTGTGAGATAGAGGTGAGGGCTATCTCAGATTGATGGTGTACATCCAAAGATACTGCAAGTTAATGGAATTGCTGGGAAGTTACACCAGTGAAACTGAGGTGGTCTTCTGTACTTCTAATATACTTGTGAGAATAGTCTGAAAGTATTCATTTTTTCATGGGGCCCTGACAAATAATATCTGGATCTTTACTTACCATAGATGTGGGAAAAAAGTAAGGTGTTTAAAAAAATGAAAATCAAGTAGGATCACAAGGGTTCAGAAGGAGAAGTATCTCCAAAGAAAAACTCCATAAACCATGTCATATAAACAACTTGCATGTAAGTGCTAAATCTCTCTACATCTGTTGACCTGTGTAGAGATTGAGTTTTGGCTTTCACTTTGGAGTTTATATAGACTAAGTACATGAAATCTAAAGGTACAACTTGTTAGAGATGAAGTGAGATGGCACAGGCAGGCTCCTCCACTCCAGACTCAAGATTTCCAAGAGAAATAACCATGTTCAGTGTTCTTAACTACCTCCAATGCAAAATACACCATTTTTAGGTGCCAATTTACATTATGTTGTGGTTTCTAAGTATTGTGCAGTAAAAGACGAAAGTGATATGAGAAGAGTAACACTGAGGACCACTGATTTATGTGGACTGGAAACTTAGGAGAAGCAGAAAAAGGAGAAGCAGAAAAAGGAGAAGGAATAAAGCTGGCCTGTTACTCTTGATTATACCTGACCTGTTTTAGTAGAAGCAGTTCTGCTTGCCTCTGGCCACAAGCATTTCCTAATGTATTTTACCATTAGATGTTGCATCCTTTACTAGAACTTGAGTGGTGCTTGTAGGCTGACCCCTGCACAGTTCTCTTTTCAGACATTCTTTTGACTCTGAATAACCACCTCAGCACCAGTTTTTAAAGTTTTGACATTACTTATGTCATTTTGGAAAAAGAGATTCATACTGAGAAAATGCCCCTGGAAGCTACTCTGAAATTTGTTCTAGATGTTTACAATGTTCAGTCAAAGAACATCTGATTTTTTTAATTGCCATGGAATTGTGGGGCTCTGCTGAAATAAAGCACTCTTGAACCTGCTTAAGTCCATTTGACAAGATGTTTAACTCCATTTGACAAGATGCTTAAGACAAATTTTATCTTATTAATAGATAAAAGGAAATCCTTCAGAATTGTTAATAAAGAATAAAATTAGAAGAGATGATTGCTCATTCACAGTTGTCCTGTATCAGCTTAATTTTGAGTGCAAGATGCAGTTTTACAGGTCTGTTTCTATCCAGACACTGAACTGAGGGCTGCTGCTCAGTTCTCCTGAAAATTATTTTGGAGTTCACTGAAATGCTTTGAAAGAACATATTTTTTAAAAGTGCTTATAAATTCCCTCTAGAAGTCACCCTCTTACTTTGCTGTCTCATGTTACAAACTCGCATGTATTAATTTGGAAGAGGTGTGTCTTTGATTATTCATTACTCAAGATAACCCTTGCCAAAGTCCCCGAAAATGCAAGAGCAAGAAAGAGCCTTGAGAGGTGGGGCAGCAGGATGGCTGCCTAGCCCTGATGATCATCTCAAGGCTGATCTGGTAGGACTGGCTAAAAGGGTGACATAGGCCCCTGGGACATTGCCAGCAAGTCACCAATTAATACTAATTGCCTGTGAAAATACTGTA
>NW_005054423.1:228033-228257 GCF_000277835.1 Geospiza fortis
GGACTGGAATGAGTTCATAGCTGTGCTGCACCCAAGGGCTGTGTGTCCCTTGGTATTTACTTCAAGAAGAAAACACAATGTTGCTTGCTGCTCTATTCACTTGCAATGTTTTTAGATCTGGACTACAATTTGTGTGGAGAAGCGTGAAACATCTCACATCTATCATAGAGCTTGGCTTGTGAATATTTGAGTTAAAGTGTAATATTCCAATTGGTTTCAGCAGG
>NW_005054423.1:228267-242800 GCF_000277835.1 Geospiza fortis
CACTTTTTCATCTTGAGCCAGATATTGCTTCTCATTTTCTCATAGAAAGGAAAACGAAACTGAAGTTGCATGAACTATATGCACATGATATATATGCACGAGAGAACTATGGACATCTGATTTTTAAAATGCTTTTGGCTTTGCCTCTCTGATTTCCAAGGAAAGCTTTGTAGAAAACTGGGATTTAAGCTGCTGCTGTCTCCTCCTCTGCGTAGTGACAGCTCTAAACATCTGCTGAAGATGTCATTTATTGTCTCATCCTCTGGTTGCTCATGATGATCATGAAGCATCGTGCCTCCTTGAAAATGGAACTGGTAATGCTGTGGGGCAGGAGCGAAGAGCCAGCGTGCTCAGGGGCTCTGGAGTGTGGTTACCGGGGGTCGAGAGCAGCTGCTGTGCCTGTGCTGTGCCAGGGATCAGCCCGGGCAGGGAGAGCCGCTTTCCTTTCCCGGCAGGTTTGGAGAGGCAGGTGGCAGCAGCCGGGCTGGGAAGGGCACGTCGCTCTGTCGGGGCACTGCGATTTCGCCTCTTCTTCCTGCTCTCGAAAAGGCAGACAAGGCTTCCAAGTCCTAAATTGCATTTTGTCTAACTCCTCCCCTATTCTGGCTGCTAGCTCATGCAACCACCCACGGATCCGAAACAAAAATGTGTGAAGCGAGGCAGGGAGGGCTCTTGCCAGCGCAGATCCCGTCTCCTCTCTGGGAGCCCGGGCGCCCGTCGTGCGCTGCCACTGTCTCGCTCCTGGGCACGGCGGAGCCGTGGCTGATCATAAACACATAGGCATTTCTCTCCCATCCCTTCTCATCACCCTGTGCTCCAACAGGAAGAAGAAGAAGAAGCAAAGAGAGGTGCGGGGCTGCGGATGAGCGTGTCTTTGTGGCACCCTCGCCGGGCAGGCTGACAGAGGCGGCATTGTTCGCGGGCTGTGCCCGCCTGGCAGCCGGGGAACGTGGGATCTGAGCCCGGCATACGGGATCGGTGAGGCTGTGCCCGGAGGGGGGCACAGCGCCCTGCATACGGGATCAGTGAGGCTGTGCCCGCCTGGCAGCCGGGGAACGTGGGATCTGAGCCCGGCATACGGGATCGGTGAGGTTGTGCCCGCCTGGCAGCCGGGGAACGTGGGATCTGAGCCCGGCATACGGGATCGGTGAGGTTGTGCCCGCCTGGCAGCCGGGGAACGTGGGATCTGAGCCCGGCATACGGGATCGGTGAGGTTGTGCCCGCCTGGCAGCCGGGGAACGTGGGATCTGAGCCCGGCATACGGGATCGGTGAGGTTGTGCCCGCCTGGCAGCCGGGGAACGTGGGATCTGAGCCCGGCATACGGGATCGGTGAGGTTGTGCCCGCCTGGCAGCCGGGGAACGTGGGATCTGAGCCCGGCATACGGGATCGGTGAGGTTGTGCCCGCCTGGCAGCCGGGGAACGTGGGATCTGAGCCCGGCATACGGGATCGGTGAGGTTGTGCCCGCCTGGCAGCCGGGGAACGTGGGATCTGAGCCCGGCATACGGGATCGGTGAGGTTGTGCCCGCCTGGCAGCCGGGGAACGTGGGATCTGAGCCCGGCATACGGGATCGGTGAGGTTGTGCCCGCCTGGCAGCCGGGGAACGTGGGATCTGAGCCCGGCATACGGGATCGGTGAGGTTGTGCCCGCCTGGCAGCCGGGGAACGTGGGATCTGAGCCCGGCATACGGGATCGGTGAGGTTGTGCCCGCCTGGCAGCCGGGGAACGTGGGATCTGAGCCCGGCATACGGGATCGGTGAGGTTGTGCCCGCCTGGCAGCCGGGGAACGTGGGATCTGAGCCCGGCATACGGGATCGGTGAGGTTGTGCCCGCCTGGCAGCCGGGGAACGTGGGATCTGAGCCCGGCATACGGGATCGGTGAGGTTGTGCCCGCCTGGCAGCCGGGGAACGTGGGATCTGAGCCCGGCATACGGGATCGGTGAGGTTGTGCCCGCCTGGCAGCCGGGGAACGTGGGATCTGAGCCCGGCATACGGGATCGGTGAGGTTGTGCCCGCCTGGCAGCCGGGGAACGTGGGATCTGAGCCCGGCATACGGGATCGGTGAGGTTGTGCCCGCCTGGCAGCCGGGGAACGTGGGATCTGAGCCCGGCATACGGGATCGGTGAGGTTGTGCCCGCCTGGCAGCCGGGGAACGTGGGATCTGAGCCCGGCATACGGGATCGGTGAGGTTGTGCCCGCCTGGCAGCCGGGGAACGTGGGATCTGAGCCCGGCATACGGGATCGGTGAGGTTGTGCCCGCCTGGCAGCCGGGGAACGTGGGATCTGAGCCCGGCATACGGGATCGGTGAGGTTGTGCCCGCCTGGCAGCCGGGGAACGTGGGATCTGAGCCCGGCATACGGGATCGGTGAGGTTGTGCCCGCCTGGCAGCCGGGGAACGTGGGATCTGAGCCCGGCATACGGGATCGGTGAGGTTGTGCCCGCCTGGCAGCCGGGGAACGTGGGATCTGAGCCCGGCATACGGGATCGGTGAGGTTGTGCCCGCCTGGCAGCCGGGGAACGTGGGATCTGAGCCCGGCATACGGGATCGGTGAGGTTGTGCCCGCCTGGCAGCCGGGGAACGTGGGATCTGAGCCCGGCATACGGGATCGGTGAGGTTGTGCCCGCCTGGCAGCCGGGGAACGTGGGATCTGAGCCCGGCATACGGGATCGGTGAGGTTGTGCCCGCCTGGCAGCCGGGGAACGTGGGATCTGAGCCCGGCATACGGGATCGGTGAGGTTGTGCCCGCCTGGCAGCCGGGGAACGTGGGATCTGAGCCCGGCATACGGGATCGGTGAGGTTGTGCCCGCCTGGCAGCCGGGGAACGTGGGATCTGAGCCCGGCATACGGGATCGGTGAGGTTGTGCCCGCCTGGCAGCCGGGGAACGTGGGATCTGAGCCCGGCATACGGGATCGGTGAGGTTGTGCCCGCCTGGCAGCCGGGGAACGTGGGATCTGAGCCCGGCATACGGGATCGGTGAGGTTGTGCCCGCCTGGCAGCCGGGGAACGTGGGATCTGAGCCCGGCATACGGGATCGGTGAGGTTGTGCCCGCCTGGCAGCCGGGGAACGTGGGATCTGAGCCCGGCATACGGGATCGGTGAGGTTGTGCCCGCCTGGCAGCCGGGGAACGTGGGATCTGAGCCCGGCATACGGGATCGGTGAGGTTGTGCCCGCCTGGCAGCCGGGGAACGTGGGATCTGAGCCCGGCATACGGGATCGGTGAGGTTGTGCCCGCCTGGCAGCCGGGGAACGTGGGATCTGAGCCCGGCATACGGGATCGGTGAGGTTGTGCCCGCCTGGCAGCCGGGGAACGTGGGATCTGAGCCCGGCATACGGGATCGGTGAGGTTGTGCCCGCCTGGCAGCCGGGGAACGTGGGATCTGAGCCCGGCATACGGGATCGGTGAGGTTGTGCCCGCCTGGCAGCCGGGGAACGTGGGATCTGAGCCCGGCATACGGGATCGGTGAGGTTGTGCCCGCCTGGCAGCCGGGGAACGTGGGATCTGAGCCCGGCATACGGGATCGGTGAGGTTGTGCCCGCCTGGCAGCCGGGGAACGTGGGATCTGAGCCCGGCATACGGGATCGGTGAGGTTGTGCCCGCCTGGCAGCCGGGGAACGTGGGATCTGAGCCCGGCATACGGGATCGGTGAGGTTGTGCCCGCCTGGCAGCCGGGGAACGTGGGATCTGAGCCCGGCATACGGGATCGGTGAGGTTGTGCCCGCCTGGCAGCCGGGGAACGTGGGATCTGAGCCCGGCATACGGGATCGGTGAGGTTGTGCCCGCCTGGCAGCCGGGGAACGTGGGATCTGAGCCCGGCATACGGGATCGGTGAGGTTGTGCCCGCCTGGCAGCCGGGGAACGTGGGATCTGAGCCCGGCATACGGGATCGGTGAGGTTGTGCCCGCCTGGCAGCCGGGGAACGTGGGATCTGAGCCCGGCATACGGGATCGGTGAGGTTGTGCCCGCCTGGCAGCCGGGGAACGTGGGATCTGAGCCCGGCATACGGGATCGGTGAGGTTGTGCCCGCCTGGCAGCCGGGGAACGTGGGATCTGAGCCCGGCATACGGGATCGGTGAGGCTGTGCCCGAAGGCGGGATCCGAGCCCTGCATACGGGATCGGTGAGCGGCCGGGACAGGGTGAGCAGCTCCGAGAGCTGCGTTAATGCCTGGAGGGAGTTTTAGAGCTCAAACAGCTTCTCCTGGTATCTTCTTCTGCACAATGCAAAGAGGGTCTAGGATGAGGGGTCCTTGTTAATCAAAGGTAATATTTTTGTCTTTAGAGTAGCATAAGTTAGTGGCCATCGCTGCTGTTTGGTTGTTTATTAAAATAAGAGTGATACAACAGGGAGGAAAGTTATGAAGTGCTCTGCACTCTGCAGGAGAGTAAAGCTTTGTGGGGCCATCATGCTGAGGGTTATTGAAGTTTGGCTATTCCCCTTTATGTGGGCTTAGTTTGTGTTACCAGTAATAAGAAAATCTGTGTATGTGTTCCCATCAGAGGAAGAAAAGACTATTTAGTTTCCTTCTCCATCTTTTTAAGCCAAAAGTTACTATTTATGTGCAATATTAAATGAATTCTGCTAGTAGAAATACATTGATATATAGGCAAGGCAAATACTTCTTATTACCAGAGACAGTTCCTCACCCCTCAAAGTACTCCCTGGAGTACAATGCATCCTGTACAGTCATAAAAATATTAACATTTGTTGCACATACCTCAGCAGAAAGAAAAATCATTGTTGCATTTATTTTTCCAGCCACCTTGCAATAACTATGATTACACAGACTGTGCCAAACAGATTTTTCATTGTTGTGCCAGCATTTCTCATGTGCTCTTAGTACATCAATCCTATTTTAGTGGTTTTTAAATGACTATTTTTTTTAGTTTCTAAGATATATTTTGTCCAAGTGTTCACTGTTCATATTGCTGTCTGTTCTTTGTGGTTGACAAGTCTGTTTTTGAGAGTGTGTACTGCTATTTGGGGATGATAACAAGCATGGTCTTAAAAGCACAAACCTTGTGGCTGTTGCTCACCTTTTGTGCCCAGGCTAACATGTTTTTGGGGTGAACGGGCTCAGCTGCATTGAAGACCCCACACACAACTCTAAATCTGGAGCTCTTAATAACACAAGTGGTGTTTGAAAGGTTTTTTCCTAGGAAGGGGTTAAAATGAGGAGAGAGTGGTTTGTGTACTGAGGAACGTGACTGGGTTCCGCCAGTGCAGCACCGTTTGTTCTGTGTAATTTGGGAGAACACAGCTTGTACCTCCTGTTTGCCTGATGGCACATAGTGGCCCCAGAGGACACACGCTGCTTTTGTGCTTCTGCTCAGTTTTAATCTTTAGGGAGCAACTGTTTCAAAGAATAAACACATTGCCTTGTAGGAGAAACTCCAGAAAACATCCTGCTAGTGACAGCGGCAGCAAAGGCTGGGAGCTGCAAACTCTGTATTCCCGAGGAGGGCCAAAGGAAAGCAGCTTTCAAAGAGCTGAATTAAAATTGTGAGGCTGCTAGCTGCTGGCTCAAAATGCAGAATCTGTGTTTATCCCGGCCCCTTCAGCCCAGGGATTTCTGGCATCCCCTTTCTGCAGGAGTGTCCTGCCCACTAATCGCTACACATCCCTCAGGCTGCTTGGTGGTGGGGCTGGTTGGGCACCAGGTGGGCAGGTAATGTGCCTGCTCACTCCCTCCATGCAGGCTTTTAGGTTAAATCAAAATTGGTTGTTTATTATTTTGAATACACTGCCTCATACTGGTGTAGAGCCTGTTACTTTCCTGTTACTTTTCTTCTACTGATTGGTTTTAGCTGGCAAACAAACTTTCATTTGCTGTTAGTTTAAAAAAGTGGAGAAAATGCACATACCACACAAAATAATCCTACTAAATAATATTTGTTTGCTAGATGTTGCATGCCTGACTTATACAGAGACTTTAATAACCCATTTCCTTCAGAGTATATGACACTAAGAGGGCAGGGTCAATTTAAAATAAATAGTTTTTGCTTACGAAGTCAACTTCAGTCTATTGTATATGTTTCTGTAAACAAAAAGATGCAGCAGAGTTTGGGATGGATATAAGCACAGACAGGGGTTTTGAGATAATGTTTTAACCAGTGTTTCATTGGTTTATCAGCCCAGAAGCTTTTGCTTCCTCACTGGGAGAGCCTGTATGAAGACCTGTGTGGATGATGTTATAAGGTAAGGGATACACACCTTTGGTGTGTTCTTTAACTTTTTAATTTTGCATTGCTACAGAGTTTCTGGGTGAGAAGTTGCTGCACTCTATCTAATTTCTTCTCAGAGAGACTGTTGTTTGGTAGTGACAAATAAATGAGAAAGACTAACTGTTTACAGTGTAGATGATGATATGTCTTAAATGATGTTGAATTTCAGTTTCTCTGCTACGAGCCTCAAACTGTCCCTGTGGGGAAAGGCTCTTGCTGTGTGTGTGGAGGTCTTGCTGAGGTCTGGAGGACCTCTTGGTGCAGCATCACTTGCAGTGTTTTATCCAACTTGGTAATGTTGCATTAAAACAGGAGTGTGCAGTGTGTTTTCTGATTCCCAGAAATATTGTCACTTCGTGGCATTCCCCTGCCAGCTTTAGTGTCACCTTTCCTTCTACACTGGTCTCTGTCTCGGTAGCAGTCCCCATCACCTCTATTCCCCTGCAGACAGGGTGCACTCCAGGCTTTTATCCACAGGCAGACTGATGATCAGTGAACAGCACCATTCTCACCTCCTCTCCCAGGGCCTCATGCACTGAGCCACCAAATCATTTGTCAATAAATGAAGAATCTATTTGAAATAAATTGATGAGGAAGTGTGGAACTCTTCTGTTCTGGGGTCCTAAAGGCAGGTTTTCATGCTAGGCATTCACAAGCCTGCATGCATGTTGCAGAGTCTAGCAGTGTTAGTATAGTACAGCTGTGCTGCATATTTCCTTCATCTGCTTGTTTAGAGACACCCAGAATATTCATCTTAATCATTTCCGCTGCATAGTAGGTACAGGAGGAAATACCAGGGAGAGCCCTGTCACTGGGAAAATGCATCATTTGAATGTGTAATGTAAATATTTTAGCTAAGCAAATGTAAACACTGTTTTGCCTTTAGGATGGGAAAAGACTGTCGCAGTCAGAAACGAGCTGACATAAGAGTGACCCCGTATAGATGAGATACAAAATTGTGTTCACACATTTTGGTAATCAAAACAGAGCCCTTAATGAATTGCCTAGTGTGAAAGGAATTACAAACACAAATGTGCCTGGCACAAGGCATTAGGAAGTTGCTGCTGTATTAATGCTAGAATGAAGGACTTTTCAGGATTCATGGGGATCCAAGGTCTATGGGGAGGATGATGGGAGATGAGAGAGATAAGATGATGAGAGATGTGCTATGGTGAGGGCTAAACAAAGGCTAGAGACTCTCTGGAGGGAAACCTACACTTCTAAATACGCTCTGAATGTCCATGCTTCTCTGTGCCACTGACTATGAGTTGTGTTCACCATGCCAGGACAGTAAATTCAGAAGTTTTAAAGGGTTAGAAGATGGTAGAAGCAATAAATATGCTAGATTCAGTAAAAAGCCCCTTATTGCATTCACAGCCCTGCTGTGATTTTTCAGCCAGTGGATTCAAAGGAAGGCAGAGTTGTTAGGGAGCTCAGAGTGGCTGCTCATCAGTTCTGCCTGAACTGGCTTCATAAGTGTGTGAAGACTTATATTCAAGTGGTGCTTGATAGAAACCAAACATGTTGTTTAACTTTTGGTACTGAAATTGGTCCTGAAAAACAGCATGGGATCCAGAATCCTCCCAGATTCCACTAGACTTCATTGTGCAGTAAATGGTCTTTGGGCATTCATCAGATCGCTAAGCAGAGGAAACATCTGGAGATGATTTGGTTGGCTGTATGTTCTGGCCCTTGAATTGTTAATGCCAGAGGAAGAAGAAACAACACAGAGGATTTGTCTAGACTCCATGGATTGAAAGAAACTAGTTAGATTTTATTTCTGAAGGCACAGGTTCATGTAAATGCCCAAGTGAGTAAGCTTTCATTCCTGCAAAAGCTGGGGGATTTTTTAAGGTTGATTTTTGCTTGTATTACCAACAATGGATAATATATTAACGTCTGCCTCACATTTGCTATTTCTTTGTTATAACAGCTGGAAATTTACATTTACACATAGGCCTCAGAGCTAAAAATGTCATTCCCTAGGTTAAAAACCCATAATGATTTTTGTTGTTCTCCTTGATAGGAAAGGAGAACTGAAAACACAAGGAAAAGACAAACAGGAAGAGTAGCCCCAGACGATAAAGGCTCTTAGTTGGAGCAAAGATTAATCATGTATAGTGCAGCCTTGAAAGTGTCATTGTCTGCCACTACTACAGCAATTTAGCTATAGCCAAATGAGCAAATCTATCTATTTAATTATCTAAAGAAAGTAGAAGAAATCAAATGTTAAACATCATCAGTGAAAATACAATGTTTTTTTTGGTACAGAGAAAATGAAGAGCACCTCTTGTGTGGATGAAAAGTGTTCTGCATAGATGAGAATAACTTAAACATTATCACAGAATCAAACTTGTGTTGCTAGAAAATCTAATCATTTTGTGCAATAACTTCTTTTAATTATTCTCTTGAATACAGATAATCCAAATCTCCTTTTTCTCCCAGACATATGTATCAATTTTCATGGGAAAGCATTAATACAGCCAAAAGTAAGAACTTCATTTTTTTCCTTTATGGGCAGGAAGTTCATGTACTTTTGCTAAAGGGCTGTATTGTGCCTTTTTAAAAAATAATTTTTAAAAAGGATTTTAAATTAGATGCTGTGTTTTAGCACAGGAAAAAAGGTAGGAACAGATTGGTCTGTAGTGCTGAATTCACAGCATCATTTTTCTAAAATAAGGTCTTATTATTTGAAAGCTGATGAGAGAGAGGGAATTTAAGAGATGGGAAGTGTGGTTGAAAAATTTTTGGAAGGAGATTGTAAACTTCAGGGCAGAAGGGAGTTAGATAAAAGAATCTGTGAGAGTGGGAATAATAATGTGAAGAGGAACAGACTGTGCTGGTGATATCTTTTGGCCAAAGTTTTAGAAAGAATTCAGAATATGATCTGCAATCTCTGTCTTTGTGGGGGGGAATGGGAATTTTTCCATTTACAGTAAAGTTGAGTGAGAATGTCATTGCTCCAGCTGTTAAAATATTTTGAATTCTACGTCAAACTGATTATTTATTGCAGTGTTAAAGTATAGACTATTGTGGACAAAAGAAAAAGAGAAATTGGAATCAATCCCAAAAAGTGGGTTGAAAGTATAATTTATGCTTCCCTGAGAGGGAATGGGACTGCTTGTCCAGTTCAGCTCATTCCAACCCAGTTCTCTGAGAGACTGCTTTTTAGGAAGCCTCTTTGGATAGATACAGCTAGAGGTGAACAAATCTCAAGGTTCAGATCTTCAAGGGAAACTTGGAAGCCTCTGTCAAAGCCAGGGGTAAATAGGATGCATATTTTGAGGCTGGAAGTGCCATCTGAGTGTGACTTTACAAAGCACGTGAGGACCACGGCATCCCAGGCATCTCTGGCGCACACTTGAGAACAGAGTTGGGCAAGGCAGAGTTTCTGCAGAAGGTGGATGGGCTGCATGGGCTGCTCCTGTGCCTGCAGCCTTTTCAGAAGCCCCTCTTTCCTTATGGTACAGAGCAATACACCATCTTTGCCTGTTCAGTCATTTCTGTGTAACACAGTGTTCACATTCATATCTACATAGAACCAGCTCCAGATGAATAGCAGTAACTTCCAGCATTAGGTAAATATGTCTGTGAAATGAATTTATCCTTCTGCTGTTTGGACTGTCAATAGCCTTGGACAATCTGCTGTCATCAGATTGACTTGGGTTCTTAGTTTTGCTTTTGTGGCACAGCCAATTCCATTTCAGTGTATGTGAATTAAAGAGAGTATGCTCTAATAATATTTTATATTTACACGGCACATCTCATCCCAGAGGACTTTATAAATCATGTATATTCAACACCTCTGACCTTTCACAGTCCCTTCAGAGCTGGAGAACAAGCATTTTACAAAAGCAATAAAACCATAGGAATTTTTTCTCTGTAATACTGGGGGGCACTCATTAATTACAGAATGAATTTTATGTTCCCTAAGCTACAGCTTCAGTTCATAAAGACCTTTATTGAAAATTTCTTCAAGATAAGATGCATGATCCTGCATTTTGTGTACACCACGAACAAAGGGCTAATCCATCCTTTTAAAACTGGACTCCTGGAAATATATCACTCTTGCATCTAAATGAACATAAAAGTGTCACTACCTCTATACCTTGGCTGTCATTTTACCAGTAAATTTTCACCTCTTCCTGAAGGATCTGCCCAAAATGCCATAGACTGCCTTCCCCCTCCACTGCTACGCATCCTCCCATTGCAGTGTGAGAAATACAGCAAAATAGATGCATCAGAAAACCTATTTACTTGCTTTTGAGGAAGTCAAATGTGACTGATCCTCTGAGGTATCAAGCTGAAGAAATTCAGCCTGTCTTTGCATTTGGTCAGCATATGCAGAGGAGGAGGGATGAGCAAGGCCAAAGATACAAGGCAGACGGGGAAGAGGAGGATGGTGATGAATTCATTGTCCTGGCATTCAGTGCCTCTTCCTGTAACATTAGGAGGATGACCCAAAGCCTGTGCGTATCAGTTAGTGTCTGTCCCTGCAGCACTGGGACAGTGAGGGACAGTGTGGGGCCCTTTGTCTTCCCAGGACATCCTTCTTGTGGTCCAGAGAAGCTCAGCTTATGTGCAGGACTACCTCAGTGGGATCAGATTCCCTCTACTTTGAGAAAAAATTCCAGAGGAGGCGCTTTCCTGAATTTTAAAGAAGAAAATGGACATGCAGCCTGTCTACATACAGTCTTTGCTTGGCCATTTTGTGGGTTGATTTGGGCCTTATTTAGTCTGTTGTTTTAAACAGAAGGACAACATTTCTATTCTAGCTGTACAATTCAGCAAATGGATTACAAAACCACAGTTAACTGTGACTGTCATGGATGGTAACTCAGTTAATAATAGATAAAAGAATCTTTACGTTTTCTGTGTATTGTTTTGCCATTTGTCTCTCTCTCTCTTTGTAGCTTGTCTGGATTTAATATAGTTTATTCCATTTAGGAGCATTACTGAGACAAACCCCATTAAAGCAGGCATTATAGTCCTTGTTTTGATTAGCACTCAAGGCCACTAGATAATGATGCTTAAAAAAAAATCCCTTATTTCTCCCATGGTCATTAGCACTGTGATCATTGCCAACCTTCATACAACAGTGTAAGTTGGTTTTTTTTTCCTAAATCTCAGAGCCAATTGTGAATGTCTGTAATACAGTCTGTGACATTTGAACTGTAACATTTATCTCAAAAATAGCAGTTCTTGCTCTTTCAGTGCTCATACTTGCAAGAAATTGAATCTTTCTATGTAAGACAGTCAAAAAACATCATTAACTAGTTAGTATTTTTCAAAGCTATTTTATTGGGGTGATTTTTTGGTTTTTTATTTCATGTTGTAGTGAGGCTTTCTAGACATTCAGGTATGTACATGTTCTTCTAACACAACACCCTGACCAGAGAAAGACATTTGCACTGCTCCTAACAATACCAGACCATTTCAGCCCTGGACTAATATGGGCAATTAAAATAATTTCCACACATCATGTTTAAACCAGTGACATGTAATTCTAGGACAAAGCCTCTCAGCACCTCTTTCCAATATTCATCTGCACTCAGAGGATAAGCAGCTGCTATTACATGCTAATGTCTTTTGAGGGTGAATGGCCATTTTAGGGCATGTTATTAACTCTGTGCAAATCAGTGCATTTTCCATCTTAGTGTACAGAGTTGACTTCACACGCTGTTCCCTTTGCAGGTTTTAGTTCTGTTAGCCAAAAAGAAAAATGAGAAAAATTAGGCATTTGATGAGTTTGGGTTGGCATCTTGAAGGATGGGGCATGTCCATCTGCAATTACATGTTCAGGCTGTGGGGACCAGACCTCTCACCTTACAGGCTTGGGAAGTTGCAGGTCTTAGGGCAAAAGGCCAGCCAGAACAATTATCATTTCTAATAACACAGCTGACTTATTTTACTTTATTGCTGTGTTTTACCTAACATAGATGTACACTGGGTACCTGGAAAGAGGCACTCACTCTAGTATTTGTTTTTTATTCTTACAGACCCAAGTCACCCTGTGTTCCCACTAACTTGCCAGATCCGGGTGTGGGAGCCCAGCAGACTCCTGAGATCCTTTGAGCTGCTCATTGATTCCTCAGAGCAAACTGAGTGCTTCTTTGCATGAGCATACTTCTTTATTGAGACAAAAATTCTTGCTTTTTCCCCTTTTTCTTCCTCCTGAAAAGGAAAAAAAAATGACTGCACACACACACAAAAAAAAGTGGTGTAGCATACAGAGCTTTAGCATAGACTTGCTTTGGCTTAAGACTGGCTTGTTACTACCAAGAGTTTGTTTCTTGCTGTGGCCATGATCCCTCAACCCCTGCTCCAGCATTTGGGGGACTCATGTGGGATAAGTGGCTTGGAATGCCAAATGTATAAAATATTAATTTTTGTTGAACTATTCCATGATTCTCCAAACCTTCTGAGCACAGAAACCTTTTTTATCACATTGCAGCCCAAGCCACCTCATCTGTACTCTTCTGGTTTGGGCATTTAAATGAATTTTGCTCACTAAGGCATCCAGTTCTGTTCTACTCCTACTATTTGTTTTGTCTAGCCCTGCTCAGAGTAGATAATTAATGCAGTAGTTAAAATACCATCATCTTAATGCTCTTTACCACGGATGAAAACCTGCTTGTCTCAAAAGCTGTTATGCATGAACCATGTAGAAGAATTAGCTTCAGAGTGGAATAACCCTGGATTTATTATTCAACCAGTCACCACACTAACCTGTTTTTTTTTCCTGTTATTATTCTTACCTAAGTAGTTGCTACAGTTGAAAGGCGCCTCCCAATTTCTAAAACAGAGGACAGAACCAGATCGCTGGAAGATCTTTTAAAAAATCCATTTTAAAAAAATGCAAATCCTCACTTGTGAATTCCTGATAAATGCTGAATAAATTCCCACAGTTCATAATTTCTCATTATTTATTTAATTTATACACCATTATAACTGTGAATGAGGCTTTACAAAACCATAGGGACACAATCTTTGCCCTAAAGAGATTGTAGCTGAAATTAGACACAACATATGACCAATTATTTCAATAGACAAAGCAGGATTACACCAAATAAAAATGGTTCTTGTTGCATATCTTGTGTACATTGTAAGCTTGTAATAATACAGTTATTTGGAAAAGACCTGTTTGTGCCCCTGAATGTGGTGATTTGTAACAAAGCTCTAGAATAAAGCCATCATTAGTGTTTGCTGGTTTAAACCAGAAAACCTGAGACACTAATCACTAATGGTTGCTTTCCTACAGGCAATTTAATTAAAGAGCTGGATTTAATAGAGGATGTATTCAGTATTCATTTCTAGCTGCTGTGGCCTCCAAGGATCTTCATTTTTAGACCCATCTTGAAGATATTGTTTGCCTGGTGTATTTTATTGCATGCTGAAGGCAGAGCTCTTGGAGGCTCTAACGGGACACTACACTTTCTTCAGCCTAATCTTTCCTAATGTGAATAATGAGATTTCTCTGAACTTTAAGGAAAGAAGTGTCTTACTTCATACATATAGAGCTCTTTTCCTCCTATTTAGTTACAAATACCAGTGTAATGTTTTATTTCCAAGAATAAGCCATAATTGTGCAGTACATCATTGTTTAAGTGTTCCTCAGCAGAAGAGGCTGCATATAAATACTGCATGTACTTGTATCAAATCCTCAGTCTTTATTTTGACATTTGAATATCCAGACCTTTTGCTTGACAGGACTTTAGCTAATGAACTGAGGTTTGACCACTATTTCCAGAGCTCTGCTAGTATAGAGCTCATCTCATCCCCTCTCTAGATGAGGAAAAATGTCCATGGTGGGAGCAGGGTGGCCTGGGTGAAGGGAATGGGGCTGGAAACCTCCCCACCTTCTCCTCCCCTGCAGCAGGTCAGGGCTGGGGTTTTATTCCCCAGCAATTCACTCAGATAAAAAGAGGATTAGGGTACCTGCTTGCCTACCCCACAGGATTCTGGTGTGGCTAATTAGTCAATATTTGCACAGCTCTGAGAAAATGCTTTAAAGTGCCAATTATGAATAATAATTATCTTCTGAAGATGATTGGGAGTCCATGTTTGCATGTTGATTCAGGCCACGGGAGTCAGTCTTTCAAATAACAGCTCTTATTTAAATGCCTTGCTGCTTCCTTATCTCATGTTGTGTGTTGTTTTTTTTAAGGATGATGAGAAACATTAGTTTACCCTCAGGAAAGGCCAGGTCTGACTGTTTTTAATAATGAGTTATGTACTTAGTCACAGTAGGTAAATTTACAAACCAAGCAGGACACACTTGGAGATCGATTCTGTCTGTTGGGCAGA
>NW_005054423.1:242819-261415 GCF_000277835.1 Geospiza fortis
AAACAAATACTGCTCAGTAACATTGCCATAAGCCTCTTAATATGGTGGCAATGCCTGATTTACACTCTGCAGAGCTCCTACTTTATTTATATCTCATCTATTTACTGGGGTGTAATAGATTTACTCTGGGAAGAGCTCGATCTGGGCTGATTTACTTTGAAGGCTGACATTTTCAGTTGGAACTTACTTCCAGAAAACAGTAACTAGTCCTCAGCACCAACTGCAGGACACTGAGCTATTTTATTAGTAACAGCACACCAGTATTAAAGACAAAGCAAGAACAGCCTACAAAAGAAGTCCATGACTGGACTTCAGATTTTTGAGATTCCTGGAAACTTTCTCTTGCAGCAGAAATATTTTTTTATTTTTCTTAACATCTCTGCATTTTCTGGTAGTTTTAGAAATGTTGCTGGTCTCTTTAACTGGATAGCAAGAGGCTTAATTATTTATTCTACCTTTATATGAGCTAATTGGAGAAGTGTTGCCTGTACGTTAGTTTTAATATTTGAGTCTGTATATCTGTATGTTAATGTTGCATTAAATAAAAGGAAATCTACAGTTGTACTTAATTCTACAGAGAGAACAAAATTTTGCCTCCAGTTATGATACAAGAGCAATTGGGAACAAAACTGGGCCAGAAGTTCCCTGCCTTCTATCTCTTTGCAGTAACATAAAATTTTAATGGAGAAAAATTACACAAAAAAAGAACACTTTGTTTTAAAATGTTCATAAAGGGAAAAGAACTGGATTTTTTTTTTGCCTGAAAAGAGGTCTTTTGATAGTTGTTTGCTAATTTTATGCTTATACATGTGTTCAGTAGCTGCATAGGGACATTAAACACAATGTTGATATGAGCCCACACATTGATGCTGCAGCAGAGGGGTCTTAAATATTCATATGATGACTAGATTTGTGTTGTTTTATTTGCTTCTTTTCTTTTCTACCCAAAGTCCTAAGTACCATCAGATAATTAAACATTACAGGGTCTGTGATAGTGAACGTTTCTGAAAGTCTGGACATTAATTTTGTGTCCTGCCAGCTGGAAGGAGTGTGATGCTCTGGCATTGTTTCACTTGGAGAAAAGTGTTTTTCTGATATTAGACTAAAATGTTTCATCGCTGAATAAATCCTTTTGGCTTTTGGAGAAGGATTTAAGTACTAAGGGCATTCAGCTTTGTGTGGGAATTTATTTTAGGGGAAGATGTTTGTGCCTGTACAATAGTAAAGTATAGCATTACTGGTGTGAGATTCAAGTGCAACTGAAAATTCCTAAATTTAGGCAAGTATCTGCAGGGCACCTTCAGGCCCTGTTATAGTCAGTGGCAATCAGAGCCCCCTTCAGCTGCTCTTGCAGAAGCAGCTGGTGCCATTTGAGGTGCCCTGGTACATTTTTCGTCGTTTCTTAATAGCTGTTTGAGAAGTGTGAGAATTGGCCCTGTGCCATGTCTGCTGCCCTCATCCAGGTGCAGGTTTCATCACTGCCTAAAGAGAGGGCAGTGAATGGTGGTTGAAATGCCATCAACTGTGCCCTTTGGCCTCCATCTGCCATTCCAGAAGGACACACATCTCCTGCAGTTCATGCATCAAGTTGTTCTAATGCCTTGTGGAGGCTGACCTAGAACAGACACTTCAACTAGACAGAGTTAATGTAGGGATTTATTAGGAGGCCTCAATGGATACACCTTGGGCAGTTCAAGAGCCCAGTCACGGCTACACCCAAGACGAACCCAAAATGGTCACAAAAATAGACAACTGGTCACAGGGTCTCACGCTTTTATAAGTTTTAGTCCATTTGCATATTGGAGTTAATTGTTCAATTGTAACTTTAGCTTTTGAAGTGCCATCCTTTTTTTTTCTCTCTTCATTTCACTGTTGTTTATGCTCTTGGGCCTGAAACTTGGATCGTTTGTCCTTGGTCCCCAGCTAGAGAAGGAATTGTTTTGTCTAGCTGCTCTGTGAAGAGAGCTTACCATCCCCTAATATGAAGCTCAGAACTACACACTAAAGCAGTACAGAATCTGAGAAACATAAAAGCTAAAACCTGAGGCATCATTTCATCTCTGTAGACACATCTGCATGAACATCCCAACATCCTGGATGCCTTTAGGCAGCTCAGGCTGTTCTAGCTGCCAGTGGTTAGGCAACTAAATGGCCCCCTGGGCTGCGTCCTGCATCTTTTGTGAGGCTCCATTACCTGGTACCCCTGGAAGCCCAGGACACTCAAACACGTCACTCACACACAGACACACTTGAGCATCTCACGCATCTCATGATGGGTGGCTGACTCCACACATCCTGTCACAAGTGTGACACCTCACTGAGCCTGCAGAGCTGGCTGGGACTTGGCTGGGAGAAAATAAAAAACCTATGGAAGGACTGAGGAAGGAAGGAGAGAAAACTAGTTCTGCACGTGTTACTCTGTGCTGTGCTCTGTAACTCAGCTGGTGAGATGCACTGTGGCTTTGATCTGTGGTCTCCCAGTTGTCCTGCCTTACCTGCATAGCCACAAAACAGCCACTGGGCAGCCAAGCCAAGTCAGAAAGCTGCACCAGAGGGACATCAGTGGCCCTGAGTCTTGATCACTGGGCAGCACCAGCCCAGTGGAAGAAATTGTGCATCCTGAAATTACTGAAATGCCTGTCCTTCTGAGACAGCAGTAGGTACCCTATGGTGACTGGCTTGTTTTCTCCATCTCTTTGGCTGACATCATTTCCCAACATCATTTTGCCTTTTCCTTTCCTTCGCTTCACCTGCATTTGCCAGCAGTGCTGTCTTTGCCTGTTAGCAGTTGTGTCCCAGCTGCTGTGCTTTTCCTTTTTCTGGCAGTTTCCGTGCAGATTGTGCTTGCTTTTTTTTGCCCCAAACCTTTTTGGTGCATGTCAGCATTTTATCTGTTCGCATGCACCAGGGAATGATAGGAGCCATGATCTATTTGGGTCAGTGCATGCCTGTAACAATTCCAAAAGGAGGGTTTTTCTAAGAATAAATTCTCCAACGCCAATCTAGTTCTCATTCTTACCCACATAGTATCTGTTAGCACCTTCTGCTATTTTTACACTTGTGAAACTGGGGTAGCGTGATGAGTCTTTCTGTTGTTTTTGCTTTCTTCCAGATGAACTAAGTCTTGCAATTCTTCTGTTGGTTGAATAACTCATGGAAATACATAGCAAAGCATGTAGTTTAGCAGCTGCCCCAAACTCATGTCTGCTGAAAATGCAAAAAGGACTCTCTAAAAGAATGGCATGGTTGTTTTTTTCTGAAAGTAGCACATAAATTTGGTATTGAATCAAAGTAAATACAGAGCTAGATGTCCTTTGTTTGTCAGGCAGTTTGCCAGGTGTTCATTGCAGTCAAGAAAATTTTTCAACAGAAGGAAAAATTAATTTACTGTTACTGCCATCAAATCAACCTGTAAATGTTTCAGCTTTCAATAACTAATGGTCACTCTCTTGACTTACAAGTGGTTTCTTTGAAAACTGTTTCCTTCTGCAGAATTGGATTGCTTTGCAATAAAACTATGTCCCAAAGTGATGAAAAGGGATGAAAAAGCTTTTTTCACCATACAGCATTAGGTTATCCTTTAAAATGAACCATGTTCAGGATGTATTACAAGAGGCCTGAGCGTGGCATATTTCTCAAAGAATAAAGCAGATGAAATCCAGATTCCTTGGTTCAGGAAAATGGAACCTGAACAGGATGTTATAACAGTGATGTAATGATAAATTGTAAAAAATAAGTAGTTGTTGAAATTCCTGGGTGGGATGTGGTGTATTGTAGCTGTATATGTTCTTCAGCTGACTGCTCATTATTGTGTATGTTTGTGTCTGGTATAGTGCTTAAGGCTATTTAACACATTTTAGGTGAGCTGTTCTACTGCCTAATTCCTATCATTCCATTCTCTCTCTGAGAGGATGTTTTCTCAGCGTCTGCTCTTTGTATTTCTGACATGCACTTTCTTCACCACTTGGGCATCCTGATGCCAGCAGGCCATAACCAAAGTAATCAATATATGTTGTTATCAGTACTGGTAGCTTTAAAAAGAGTTTGTGAGTGTTTGATCAGCACATTATTACAGAAAAATAATCCAAAGGAGGAGTGATAAACCAAAAAGGCTGCCCAGGGTGGGAAATACTCAGTGAATAGTCAGGGTGGCTGCACTCTCTGCCAGAAGCACCGAGCTCATGGAGCTGTGGTGCTGTGACAACACTGATGTGGCCTTTGGAAAGGAGGAGGGGGCAGTTGTGGAAGGAGGAACAGGGTTGGGTGGGTTGCAGAGGGTGGGTGAAGGTGCCAAGAAGAGGCAGGATAACAGAGGTGGAGGCTTCCTGGCCACACAGGAACAGAGGCAGGGTCTGCTTTTGTGGGCCCAGGCCTGCTGTGCCTGCTGTGGTCACACCCACACAGCTGGAGACTTCTCAGCTGCTGGGGGAATGACATCTGCTTACTGTGATGAGTCCTACAAAGGTTTTGAGCTTATTATCTGCTCTTCCCTCATACATCACTGGTGAAAGATTGTTCTTACCTGGTCTGTCTTGACTGTCTCTCTTGTCTCTGGAGAGCAGTTATTCTGTATCCTGACAGGCTTTCATCAAATCTCAGACTTAGTCTTCTCTTTCAAAACCCTAGCAAGACTACATTCTGTGGGGGAAAAGTAATGATTTGGGTGAGCACAGCAGAGAAACCTGGGAGAAGCAAAGCCCAGCTGGTTATTGATTGCATGAAGTGATGCAGCACTCTGCTTATCCTGCCTACCAGCCACTGCTTCTCTGTTATCATGCTTTAGCAGCTCGTAACTCAAGGTAGCAGCAAAACTTTTTGCAGGAGGCATGATGTATTTATCCTTCTCTCTGCAGTGCTGCCCATGTTGTAGAGCCTCCTGTGAAAGTAATGCTAATGATGACACAGGAAAGCACAGAGGCAGGGGAAGTCTTGAAGCAATAGTGATGCTTAAACTGCAGAAAAACCCAATTCCAACAGGCAACAAGTCTCGGGGTCGGCTGCTTGTTCTCTGCCCCCGAGGTGAGTTGGGTGGTCCAGGGAGCGACCCCAGGCTCTGAAGAATGAGACTGGACTCTCTGGTGTTCGGTCTTTGGATTGTTTATTAAATCTTATCTACAAAATTTTCTCCCTGGCAGACAGAGGTCTGACCAGCAAGGCAGCCACGACGCTCTCCGACCGCTCCCAAGGCTGCGTCATCTTTTATCCTGTTCCCTCCATCTTGTCCCCATTACCCTTATACCAAAATTTTTAAAACTTATATTTTCACCCTGTGTACACCTTATAAAAACACCCTTTAAACCTGTGTGACCTTCCAGCCCTCATACCAAACTGGCAATTCATTTGCAGGATCAAAATCCAGCCACCAAGTGTTCCGGGCATCATGCCAAGATCTCCGAGCCCCCTGACGGGGTTTCAGCTCTCGACGTGGTCTCGGGAGACTCCTCACATCCAAAGTGATGTGCAGAGTTCCCACAAACAAGAAGAACACGCTGGAGGAAGGGGGGAAAAGGGATTTTCTTCAGTCATTTTTTATTCAACAAATTTGAGTTTACAAGCTACGGGCCAAATTCTGTCTTCTGATTCTTGCTTTAATGCAGGAGGAGGGTATTTTTACTAGGGATCATGATTTATTCATGTTAAGGAAATGCTTTTTTATGCCAAGTTCAGGCTACAAAGTGGTAGTTAGTAGATGACATTCAGATTGGAGATTTCCCTTGAAACAATGTGAGAAAGTATTTATTTTCTGAAGTCCCTTCACAGACAGTTTCCTACCATGTAATATCCAACAGCCAGGAAAAAGAGCCCAATACTGTGACAGGCTGGATATGCAAATGCAATATTCATACGAAGCTTTATGGAGGGTTTCTTTTCCACGGTGTGTGAACAACCAAACATCTCAATTAAATCAAGAAGGGGAAGACCTGGTTTTCGTTAGCTGTGGAGACTTTCAGAATTACATTAGTTGCAGTTGATTAGATCTCATAATTGCATTTGCTGTGTGTCAGGATGAAGCAGTAAGAGGTTTGGGTGTGTTGAGGGGGGTGGTACCCAGCTCGTAGATCACTCCTGCAGGACTCATGATTAGTTTCTGCTGCTTAGGTCTGTTGGGGTCAAGCCCAGGGTTTTATATTTCACTCTGCAGAGCAGGAGAGAAGGTGGATAAAATGCACCATGTGTCACAACGTTGATGTGGGGGGCAGGACAGGATTTTGCCTCCCTGCTCCATGCTGCTGCAAGTGCCAAGCAGGACACTGCGTGTGGCTCAGTGGGGAGGTGAATCCACAGGATATTCTGGACTGTCAAAAGCAAGTGATGTTTTCATTTACCCCAGCTCTGCTTCCAATTGAAAGGGCAGAACAATGTCATTATGCTGGTCTTGGGGAGAAATTGCAATGAAATTGTGCCACAGAGTGAGGCTGTGAAAAGATGTGGTCTGTCAGGGCTGCTCCTGCTGCCCAAAGGGTCAGTTATCCACATCGTCTGGTCTGATGGGTCAGCCAAGGAGGTCAGCTCAGAGGAGTGCATCTGAGGCTCTTCCCAGTGGGTCAGCACACATTAACCTCCCCTGGTTTTGTCCATGATTTATAGATATCTCCTCTCCTCATTCTAGGTGTCTGGAAGGTCACTGCTCTGTCAGAGATGAGGAATGACCTTCACAGCTGACTTTGAAGGTACCCCTCTCTCCACAGGAAGAAGTGAGTCTTTACTGATCATGCAGAGCATAGAGGCAGCCAGTTTAGATTATTTTTACAAGATTGAATTAAGGTGGCACCTTCCCTCAGGGAACACATAGCTGTGTTTCCAACTCAGAGAAAACAAAGATCACGGAGAGGCAGCACTGAGTGGGGACACCAGGTATCTGGATAAGTTGCCAGAGCTCTTCAAAACCCACCAAATCCTTCTTTGTCTTGGACATTTTTTCATGAAAATGAAGTTATTTAGTCAGGGATTCTCTCATGTGCTATGTTGGTCTTATCTTGACAAAAAGTAAACTCTTCAAGACAGGGACCATCTCCAGCAATGAAGAAGGCTCTGTATATATGCACCAAATGCTTAAGAAAAGCTCGCATTCCTAATGAGATACAAATGCTAAAAAGTTAAATATTATTTTATTGAATCAATTAAAGTGAAATGAAATTTGGCCTTGAAATAACTCTACACCTATACAAAGCACATGGTAAGGTGAACTCTGTTTTCTTCAAATAGATTTGTCACCAAGTCCAATCACAGCTGCCTCTCTTGCTGTGGGATATCACACAGCTCAATTCTCACTAATTCATTTTGTTTCAAGATTACTTAATCATAAATATAACAGGCCCTTCTGATTTAATTTGTATTCTACCTCCAAGGACCATCACTTAACTTCCCTGGAACACTCCTGTCTTCCAGACATTTATATCCATAGATTTTATGGTAGCATTGGCACTCAGTAATCTGGGCTGTTTGAATTTAAAATTATTTTGATTAATTTTTTAAAAAATTGGGATGATGTTTATGTGCTTCATTTTGGGGGTGCATCTCACTCAAGGCACATTAAAAGGCTGTAATGTCCCAACAGTTGGATACATTTTTTTAATTTCTCATTTTAGGTAGAGTTATTGTCATAATAAGTAATACAATTTGAGCAATCTGAAAGTTTGGTATTAGTAGAAGTCATTTAGTCTTCTCCTGTGATGGGAACAGAGGTGAGATCTCACAGGTGGGACCCTGTAGATAGCATCTGAGTAAACCAAAGCCTGGTTTTAGAAATGTAAATGTGCAGAAGTGGAATCTCATTCTAAGTAGGAGGTTGTTTTTTTTTTTTTTTTTTTAACTAAAAAGAGCAATATTTCACTGGAGACAATCAAAGCATAGTGTTTTGCTGCTGCATATTTTGCAATCTTTGGTAACTTTATACAGTTGGGGTCCTTTGGAAATTGGGAGTAGCATTTGGAAAAGTACCATCTACTTGTATTGTGTCATGGGCCTGATTCAAACAGCAGTTTGAGAACAAGTACAATTGCCATGGATTTTAGAGGTCTTTTAGGTCAGATGACTGAGACAAACTCTGTGTGTGCCTACTTCCCAAGCTAGGGGGAATTTCTCAGTTTCCATTATTATTACCTGAGATGGCAAAAGGGTTGCTTGAAATGTGGTTGCACTGCAAAAACTGAAAGGGGATTTGGCATGGTAGAATTACATAAACAGCAAAGTGAAATTATAAACAGGCCTTGTTTAATATGGAAGAGCATCTAGTTCCAGGAAAAGCAAAGCTATCAGGAGTAGTTGTGTCAGAGCTGGAAAACACAAAGACAGCTTTCATTTCTATATGCTCTAAAATATGCAGTAATCGTGGTCTAATTGCCTCGCTGCAGCCAGAAAGCAATATGGGATATTGTGGGGGTGTGGGAAAGAGCACAATAATGCTACAATTAAGCTGTAATCTTTGGCATGGTCACTCAGCAGATAAAGCTTTTCTGCTGTCACATTTGAGACAGTCATTATTTGGCTGCTAAAGCCTAGGGAAAATATGTGGTGCTGTTCCTAGGAGCTGTTACACAGAGGCTTCATTATGGGTCTCTTCCTCAGCAGCTGGCCAAGCCCAGGCAGTGCTCTGCATTTGAGAGCTGTGGCCTCAGCACTCCCCTTCTCCCTGTTTGCGCTTGGGGAGGTTTGTACTGCTGGTAGTGGAATGGGGAGAACCTTATTAGCCACTGTGGAATTAATTTGTGAGCTTTAACGTTTGTTACAAACCTCTTTGCTCAGGACCTGATGTACAATGGAAGCTGCATTTGGCAGAGATTTCTGTGTATGGTTTATACACAGAAAAACCTTGTGAATGTGGGAAATAAATGTGATAGCTCTGTGACAGGTTAGGTGCATAATTATGCATGTGTATTAACCCCAGGATGCAGCCTGTGTTTCACGGGGACATAATCACATTCACATGCAATTATGCTCACCTTCCTTTGAACATTTAGTTTTACAGCCTGGTATGAAACCTTGCTGGTGACATCTCTTATTTTCTGAAATCCTCCATCATTTTAGGAAAACTATTCTTGAAGTGTCTTGAAGCGAGCCCTTGAATTCACGCACTTAATTGCTCATACAACTTTCCTGACTCTTTCCACTTTCCCAAATTTCTCTCTTTCAGAGGAGAGGCTGTCTGCACTGCAGGCTTGTGTGCACTTACTAGAATTCTAGTAGGAGTAGAAAGAAAGAGTGGCAGTAGAAGTCAGGTCAACTTTGAATACATTAACCTTGAGGTGACATGGTCTGACAAGGCATGAATGAGTTGCTTGGAGTATGAATGCAGATTGTGGCATAGATCAGCCTTTGCTGCTGCAAGAGGCTTTTTAATTTTCCTGCACTGCCACAGATAGATGGGTTCAGGGAGGCTTGGTTTCTCTCTAGAAGATGTTAAGGTTTAGGAGGGGTTAAAAGTGACCAGTGGTTTGGGATTGTTCAGTTTTGTCTTAGATCTGGTTTTGCATTATAGAGCACACACATCCTTTGATAAACCAGCCATGATCTCTGAAGTAGGTACAGGTAGATTAGATCAGAACCTCATTATTCTGCTGCCTTGCAAAGCAGAATCATGAACTGTTTTGAAGGCTTATGGCATGCACAGTCTCTGCAAGGTTCATCTGCCTGCAAGAGCAGCTCAGTCCATGTCAGTAATTCCTTCCAGCATCAGGCTTTCAGGACCAGGCATTAATTATGTGCACATCTGGTCTTCACAGCTTGGAATAAGATGTGTCTGTCTTGAACTGTTCTCATAACTGGATGCTGCCAAGCCAAGCAGCTCAAAACACAACTGCACCACCAGAAGAGCTTTAACCTGTTGTAGGAAAGTATTTGTCCTGATTTAGTGCATAGGAACCCTAAAAGCAAAATGCACTAGGTATTGCATGAGAAAGGGGATCTTAGTCTTAAGGTTTGTGTAGCTCAGTACTGGATCTACATTTAGACAGCTAGAAGCCAAAAGAAGCCATTGCAGATGCAGAAACAGCAATTTGCCCAATTACAAATATGTTTTATGATGTTTTTTAAGTGCCTGTGAAGAAAGTTCACTATCTTGACTCCAGTAACACTGTGGTGTTAGGAGACATTCTGCCAGGCAGCACCTCAGTCCAAACAGCAATCCTGTCACCTACTGTCTCCAGAAGCATTTAATTGCAATTGCTCTTATTCACTTACTACTAATGTAAAGCAAGGAACACATTTGCGTATTCAAGCTGTTCCATAGTATCATCTATTTTAATTTGGCAATGCCTGAGAGTTATCTGAAATGTCTCTTTTTGATAAAATTTTGGTATCTTTGTATTTATTTTATTAGGCTTTCATGCACACTTATTCCTATTTTGATATCTTAATTAGTCTTTGTCACCTGCAGCAGAGGTGGTTGCCTCAGGCAGTAAACAGGACTGGGAACTGAG
This sequence comes from Geospiza fortis, assembly GCF_000277835.1. Lineage (NCBI taxonomy): Eukaryota > Metazoa > Chordata > Aves > Passeriformes > Thraupidae > Geospiza > Geospiza fortis. The sequence goes on from NW_005054423.1 coordinate 253,238, forward strand.
AGAGGAAGAGGAGAGCAGATAGAAAACTGGGCATGTCCTGTGTGGAGAAGTACTGAGAGAAGAGAAGTACTGAAAGAAGAGTAGTACAGGGGGATTAAGGTCCAAAGGACCCACTGTTATCAGATGCCCAGTATGAAACACAAAAGATGTGGTTTTACTAAGTTATAACAGCCTGAAGCATTATTTTGGCTGCAGGCAAAAGGCTTTTTCCCAAAGCCAATCCCATGCATAACTCAGGAATTAGCTCTGGTCAGGGACCACTCCTGGAAGATAATACAACCCCCATTCTGTGGAGAATAGGAAAGTATGAGATTGTGGGCTTGGGCTGTACAAGACAATTATCTCTAATATGCTTCATTTACTGCAATGGACCCAACCTTATTGTTCACTAAAGCACAACTCCCACCACTTTCTGCAGACAGGCTCCAAATTTGGCAGGACTTGCAGTAGGAGATACCTGTGAAGAGTTTGACCCAGGTATTTTGCCCACACAAGAAGAAATGCAGCCCTGATGATGTCATTAAGCATGTATGTGATGTCTTATTGGGTTATGCAGTCAGGAATCCACCAACTGTGGCAAGTCACAGAAAGGAGACACTCCAGCTGCCTCCAGCTACTCTGCAGTTAAAGCCTGGTTTGGCCACATAGTGGAAAAGGTCAGAAAACACATTCAATTTAAAATCAAGAGGTTTAAAGGAAGGTTGTTTAGGCGAAGGAAGGGTGCTTTGATTTCATTTTAACACAGGTCAGCACAGTGCTACACTTAAGGGCTGTTTCAGGAGCACAAATGGCATTTTCCTGCCAACACCATGGTATTTGCATGCAGAGAACAGTCCTGACATGGAGATGGTTATGGATTGAGCAAAGTGTATTGCCACGTCCTCCCCCTTCTCCAAATGAGCTGTGTAGTTTGGTGTGAGCTGTGGTGGGTACAGGAGTTGGGGATTGTCTGCCTTCAGATGTTTTCTTTAAAGTGGCCTTGAGGGTGTCACATACAAGGGGTGTGCTCAGTCTTTGGGCCCTTGGAGGCATACTCTGCCTGCTGGTGTCTGAGCTGGTGAGAGAATTATCTGGAGCAGGAGTAAGGTAAGTCCTCTGGTCTCCTGTAGGATGCTATCTTCATAGAGAAAATGTATTTTCAGGATTTGGAGGAACAGAAGATGAAAGGCTCTTACACTGAGAGGTGTTAGTCACATGTGCAGAACAATTTCTGCTGTTGCCTGTTTGTTGCAGCCCAGGTTTCTGGTCTGGTTTTGTGGTTGAATGACAGCATTTGCAGCTGGATGTCGACAAGACATTGCTTCATACTTCTCAACTCCTGTCTGAGTTTGTGGGTTCACATATCTTGCACTTCCCCATTTTCTAGTTTAATAGAGCTCTCTGGGGCATTGCTACCAGAGTAATAAAAATCTCATATAAAAATTCCAACCTTCTTTCCCACTTTCCTTGCTCCTTGCCAGGCCTGCTGTGGGGTGGAGGGGATCTTCCAAACTCTCTCATCACCCTGATCTGTTTTGCAGTTTAACAGTGGATAACTGAGAGCCCTGGGAGCCAGAGGGGTGGCAGGGCAAAGAGAGCAGTAGGAGCCTGAGCAGCTCCCAAGGGAGTCCCTAACAGAGCTCGGGGGTGAGCACATGAGGCACCTGGGCAGTGCCCCCGTTAGCTGAGCACAGCCTGACAGCCCCAGTCCCGCAGCCTCCGTGAATCCCTCCTGTCCTCTCGCGTTTGGCTTCTCACATCCAAAGTCGCACAGTTGTCAGAACAATTCAGTCTCTTGCCTGTGCTCCATCTATAATTCATTAAGAATCCCAGAGAAGTGAAGCTGTTGACATTTCCCACTCTTTTCCCTCTGGAAGGCATGGGCTGAGTTCTTTGCAGCAGGATGTGAATGAAGCTGCTCTAAACCCAGAACCAAGGGGAAGGTGGTGGGAGAGGGACACGCTGCCATCTCCTGCCGGGACACCAAAGCGTGGCATCTGCCTATCACAAGCACATCCTTTGCATGTGCCACCATCAACCCAGGCAGGACTTTGCTCAGAAAATCCTGGCCAGATCCTGGACCTGAAGTGCACTGGGTCTTTTGCATGCACCTGTCTTTGAAGGAACGCCTTCAAAGGTGTTCGGGTCTCACCCCAAACTTTTGCAGCAGCTTCCCCACCAGTTAAAATTGATGCTTCATGTGCTCCCCAGAGTTGCAGCCTGTCTATCTGCTTCACTGCAGATACAGGTTTTTTGGAACCAAAATTGCATTCTCCTCATCATCACTTCATCCTGAACTGCCTCAGCTCTGCTTTATCCCTGCAACAGCCGCAAGCAAAAATAACACATTATTCACCATAAAAGCGTGGGTTATGCAACAAAATATCTGTCATTTTGAAACTACAAATATAATTGGGCATTTAAGTGCAATTTTGAGGAATGGCTACAGGCATCATTTATCATAGGGATTTCAATAATGGCAAATATTGATGTCTAAAAAGCAAGAAGTTCCCACAAGAAGAAGAAATTTTATCCAATATAGTGTAAAGATTCGTTTTCTGAACTGGTAGTGACTTTCACATGTGAATGCAGACTGTTGTTTAGATTTTGCCATAGATGAAATAACCAAGGTTTTTATCTTCATATTCCAGGCCTTTCTCTGTTATTCTTTTTAAGAGTTCAGCGTCCCCAACAACTTGTGTGCAGAGTTCTGTGGAAAGGGTACAGTGGAAGAAATCTTCATCTTTAAAGGGTTGTCACACGGGAAAATAATTTTTAAAACCCCAGTCAGTTCCATTGGCCACTATTCTGTCTCAGCAGTGTCTGTCTGCAAGGTTGAACTATTTGAGTCTGACAGACTTGCAGGGGTGGAGGTAGGACTCAGGTTTTGAGCCTGACAGATGAAGGGCCCCACTGAAATCCAGAGTTTGCACCGAGCTCTGAAGCACCTCTTAAGAGTCACAAATCCCAGACCCCGAACGGAGAGATTCACCAGAGGGCAGCACAATATCACTTTCTATTGTAAGAGCAGGCGTTTCAGCTGTCAGAAAGCTCTTAAAAATTAGCTGCTTGTTGTTCCATCATTATGATTTCAAATAAGTTTCTGTTTAAGGCTAACCTCTGGAGCATCTCCTAAATCCAAGGTATTGATGTTTTAGTGTCCAGGCATTCACGTAGTGGAAGCAGAGGGAGTTAGGCAGTTGTGTTTTCAGTCTGTCTTTGCCAGGTTTCTGTCCAGGGCTGGCTGGGGCAGCTGATGGGTGCTGGTCCAGCTTCAAGCATTCCAAGAGCTCTCCTGGGATATTCCCCAGCCTGGGTGAATATTATTTCAGCCTGATTTTTTGGGAGGCATTAAACAGAAGGAGTAAGCCCTCTGATGTCACTACATGGTAACGATTCACAGAGGGTGAATCTAGAACCACAGAATCCTAGAATGGCCTGGGTTGGAAGAGACATTAAAGGTCATCCAATTCCAACTCACCTGCCTGGGCAGGGACACTTTTCACTAGACCAGATTGCTCAGAGCTCCATCCAAGCTGATGTTTAACACTTCTAGGGATGGGGCATCCTCAGCTTCTCTGTACAACCTGTTCCAGTGCCTCACCACCCTCACTGTAAAAAAAAATTTCCTTCTGAGATCTAATCTAAACCTACACTCAGTTTAAAGCCACTCCCCCTTGTTCCATCACTACATGCCCTTTAAAAAAAGTCCCTCACTAGTTTTCTTCGAAGTCCCCTGTAGGTACTGGAAGCCTGAGATGTTTTTATGTTATAATTGTATTTACTTCTGGTTGTCATGTGTGCTGAGCAGATTCTAGGTCCTTTAGCACTTATGCTAAACTCCTGCTGTTCAAGGAGCTAAGAGGAATCACTTGTCACATTTTGCCTGCTCAGCTTCCTTCATTCAGGGCTTCACCTGTCATCAGTCTGTTCCTGTTATTTCTCTGTTCTGCTTGCACAGGTGTCTGCAGCAGTCACCTCCCCTGGTTCAAGTGCCACTGTGCTTTTCTGTCCTGTTCTGACCTCTTTCTCTCAGCATATAGTCAAAGCATTTCGTGCTGCTTTCCTGTAAATTAACTACATCTTCTGGCCTTGGTCATTCCCTTTGCTGCTTTGACTTCTGCCTTGTGGGATGCCTCATGTCTTGTGCTTTACTCCTGACATCACTCATAGAGGTCTTCCTTGACTGACTCTTTCTGATCTCACTCCTTTTGAAGTTCAGTCTGAGCTCCATCTGCTCCAGCTCATCCCAACACTTCCTAACTCCATACTGAAGCCTTCAAAGGCAGAGCTTTTCCATGGGGCTGCTCCCCATGTAGCCTTAGCTTTCCTTAGCTTAAATATTATCTTTATTTAAAGTCCTGGAAACTTAGGAATATATATTTAGAATTTTTAAAAAACACTTTCCTTACAGTATTAGCTTAAGTTAGATTATTCAGTCTTCTAAGAGTATAGTATCCTTCTTCAGAGTAGATACAAAATTATGAACTGAGTAGTAAAAATAATTTAAGTATCTTTCAAGACAGGTCTGTGTCTGGTCTAAAAGAAAATAAAAATGTGTTTCTGTTTTAAATAAAAGACTTTAAATCTCTGTTCTCTTTCTTTTCTATCTTTCTTTTCTTTCTTTCTTTCTTTCTTTCTTTCTTTCTTTCTTTCTTTCTTTCTTTCTTTCTTTCTTTCTTTCTCTTTCTCTCTTCTTTCTTTCAATATTTGAAAAAAAAAAGTTTCTTTTTTTCATTTGCAGTCTTTTTTTTTTTTCTTGGGAAAGCCAAGGAAGAAGAGACACCAAAAATGCTGAAAAACTGTTTTTTCAGTTTCCTTTGTTTTTACATTTCATTTTCATTTCATCATTTTTTTCAAAGGAAGAAAGAAAATTAGGGGGTTTTGAAGGCAAAAGGATTGGACAAAATAAATAAAAATATATTTTAAGGATTTTTTCTAAGTTTTAACAGGGCAGAAAATATCTTTGAAAATTCACAAAAAAGAAAAGTTTAAAAGGGAAATACTTTCTATTCAACCATCTTAACAGGTGTTTGGAGCTAGTTAAGGCAGCCAGCACAGTGTGCTTTGTCATGTTTTCTAGATGAGGACAGTCCCTCACCTTTACAGGAATCCATACCAATGCACAGTGCCCTTGCATGACATCACAGACGTCTTTGTGGGCATTACACCAAGTTTTCTCCTGACTAAACCTGATTCCGTTTCCCTTAAGGCCTCTCCATTTCACAGTCAGTGCTATGACTGTGACTCACTGTAGAAATAACCCAACCTGGGCTTTAAAATAGGGATGAGCAGAGCTGTGTCATCTGCTGCATACACAACTTTTAGAGTGATCTGCCATTGCTTTTAAGTGTTTGATTTTCCAGGCTCTGCCAAGACAACCAGAGAGGCACATTGCTTGGCAGTGGTCATCGCTGAGGAGAGGTGGCTCTTGGGCGCCAGTGCTCAAAACCACCAGTGAGATGTTTGTGCTTTGCCAAGGTGTGTGGCACCTGTTCTTCCTGTGCATTTAGGGGTTTGGAGAAGTTACACAATGTCTGGCTTTCTTCTTTCTTGACCAAACTAAAAATACTTAACTGCACCTTGAAATTGGTCTTTTCAGGATCAGCAACTTTTCCCATCTTTGTTTGTTTCTTCCCATTTTGATTTATATCCAATGCCATTATTATCTAAAGGGAAAAGTTTTTTTAATGCTTTTTAATGCTAAAAATGCTTTTATCCACTGTGGATAAATTAGTAAGGTTCTTCTTGGAAGGCGTTCAGAAGTCTGATCCTGCATGGGTGAAATGAATGAGTCCATTTTATGCAGGAACAGAAATGTTACTTGTAAGAGCTACCCAAGCTACCCTGTCACCTAACTTAGTTATGTGTAGCTAATATCTTCTCTGATTCACCAGATTTACTTTGATCTGAGTGGCCTTTTTCTGGGAATAAATCTTTTTTTCTTGTAAGATTTTAATAACAAAATGGTGATATGTTTTTGTATACAAGTATGATATTAGTGCCTACTTGAATTTGTTTTTAGAAAGGATGCTTCTGCTGCAAAGAAATAAATATAGGTACATACATATTTTCTATACAAAAAGAAAAAAAAAGGAAATATATGCATTAAAGTAAGTCATTAGTGGCTTTAGACATTGTCAATCTTATATTTGTGCTACTTTTTCATTCCCAAAATATATCTGCTCATTTCTTAGCCATTGTATTCTATTTCAGTTTTTATCAATCAAGTCAGGCTGAAAGCCTGTAAATAGGCTTTGCATAACCTGTTCTCAGATTATGGAGGAATTGATACCTTCAGAAGTGAAGCATTAGTAACTTATTTTTAATTTTGCCATGTCAATAATGTATTGCATTAAATGTATGTACAGAAATTTAGAATATATTGTATACCAAAACTTGAATGTCACAAATAGGATTTACCCAGGAGTCTTCCTCATGGGCTGCTGTGCTGTAGCAAAAGTTGTATTTATTCAAATTCTTAAAAAACACCCTGTTTACTTTGCTCTGTTGTTTTCTCAGACTCAGGTGGGGAGAAGCTAAAAAAGCAAGTTCAGTATTGTTACTCTCCAGACGCACTATTAAGAAAATAAGCATGTCACACAGAAATAAGACTGGATCTTATCTGCTGTGAGAAAGGTTTTTGTGGTATTCCTTTCAAAGACATCCCTTGTTTATTTGTCACTGCACTTTAAGCCTCCAATCACATGCAGGCAGGAGAGACTGAGAGAGAGGGTGGTGAATGATTGCTGCAGCTCTCTTGTGGCTTGTTAACTCTGCAGAAATTGGAGCTGGTTTCAAAAGCTCACTTTTCAATAAAATTTGCAAATATAACCGCAAAATAGATTACTCTGGGCCTCAAAGCAGATTTATAAATATTTTCCTCAAGATACAAGTACAGAGATGCTGTACTACCTTTTATTCTCATTGAGATTGTAGATAGGTAACAGCTTGTGTTAATATTTGACAGATCTGTTCTATGTTACTGTCAGAAATGTAGCTGAAAATCTCTTTGGCTGGCTGGCTTGTACTTGAAACTTGTTTTCATAAGATCTGGATTTGAAAATCTCTCCTGCCAGACTTGTAGCTGTCAGATTCATTATCTTCAAAATTTCTCTTAACCTCTGATGGTGTTCTTCTTTCCTTCTGCAGAAACAGAAGGTGCATGCAGCACAGATGTCAGTCTTCTTCAAGGAGTAACTTCTTCAACCCCAAGTGATACCAGCTCCTGCTAGTACCATGGGGCTAGAGGGTGTTTTTTTAGGCACTGGACAGATCCACGTAATCCTGTGGGGAAGTTTGGCAGCCATGACAACACTCTTGTTCCTCACCTTCCTCATCTTCCTTTGCTCCAGCTGCAATGGGTAAGGCTCCAGGACTTTATGGTTCACTTTCAACATAGCTTATGTATAAATAGTTAGCAGGAAATACTGAGGACTGAGGTACAGAAATTAAAAAAGAAAGGTATCTTTTTCAGAGCAAACTTCAGTTTGAACAGTTCTACTCATTCTAAAATCTAATTATGTTTTTCTTTTGCCGTGAAGGAAGTACACAATTATGTTTATTTGGTGGTTTCCCCTAAGCAGAAGCCTGGAGCACAGGTAGACACTGAGTGTTAGCAAATCACACCCCTAAGCTAAAACTGAGAACATTTGGTGGGCTAAACAGGACCAAAAAAAGTCTAGGTAAAAAGAAAAGGGAAGTGATTATGTACTTCAGCTTTGCTGTGGCCATTCCTGAAGTATTGGGAATGTAGTATTGATCCTGCCTTTCAAGCAAAAATGAGTAAGGATCAAACAGTGGTACTAATTAATGCCTTGTGCCTTATCCTTATTTTCTTCCCCATAAGAGGATTCAATTTCACCAATACAGGCACTTCTCCTGACTTTGTTTATGCATGTTTCAAGGCTCCTTCATGACACGTACTCTGAGCCCTGCTGACTGCACAGGGAGGCTGGGCAGCCTGCAGTCTGCCCATGGTGCCCTTCCACAGGCCAGAGCAGGCAGACCCTTCACTGTGAGGAGTGGCACTGCTGAGGTCCTTATTGTTATATTTTCTAAGCACAGCTGAATCAGCCAAGTCTATGGGGAGAAAAACCCAGTACAGCAGCAAAATCTGCAGTTTGGGTGCATATGCTTATAAGGAGCATGTGCTTTCACCCCTTCAGCTTTGAGGAAATTGTGCAGCCATAAAATTAA
>NW_005054423.1:261481-266542 GCF_000277835.1 Geospiza fortis
TGTGCAAAACCAGATCCCAAAGTTGGTTGAAACCCTAAAAAGCCTAAATTAGAACATGTAATTTCATGCGATTCAGGAGAAACACTTTTGTAAACTGTAAGTTGACACTTAAGTATCTTCTTATTGTCACAGTTTCCTGTGATATCTGTGTAAAAAATAGTAGAATTTTTAAAAAATATTCTTTAGCCCACAGACATTGCATTTAGGTACTGTGTATCATATTTAAGGCCTTTTCCAACCCAAATGATTCTATGATTCTATGTTTTGTTTTGTAACACACCAATCCTTGAAACATCTCTAGAAAGATGGGTCAAACCACTGAGTGATCTTTGCAGTTACAGAGATACATTGCCTGAAATATTCTGGTGATGTTTTTTAATAAATTCTTGTGTTGCTACTTTGGACATAGTATCTTTTGTTTCAGGTCATTCTGTAGGGCAGGTTGTTTATGCATAAATGCAATTGTGCAAGCTTCCTCTTAAAAATGGATGAGGACATAGAAAACTGAATAAAATTTGCTCTTTCTAAAATATCAGAGTCAGAAAAATTTCCAGAGAGGAAATTCAACTTTTAACTTGATCTTCTCTGCATTGGTGCATGCTCACTTGCTGCTTTGTTGCTTCCCAATTAGAATTTTAACAGTTGCTAATGTGGAAGTACAGTTCACTGCAGACTTTAGAAGAAGCAAAAGTTTTCTATTGTCAATATTTTCTTGTATTTTTATTTGACTTTTCATCTAGGGGAAGGACTAACATTATTTTAAGTCCATACTTTATTGCAGTATTTCTGAATAAAAGCTGTATTACCCAAATGGTAAAAATGGAAATGTGATCCATACTTAGACTCCTTTGAAGGACCCAGGGAAGCAGGATTCCTTTAAAAATGTAGGCCCCTGCTGCTATGAAATTTGTACACCTTTTTGAACTGCTCATGCTTATTATCAGTTTGACTGGCATTTTTAGTAGAAGTTGTCTGGATTTTGTTGGCCTTTTCCAATTCTTCATAGGATACACACTTTTTACTGGCATGGTAGGGGACTTACTAAGTAGTCTGTAACCAGAATGTATATCTGAGAATTTCAGATATGATTAAATTAAAGAATAATATTTTTATTATCGTAGAATGGCCAGGGTTGGAAGGCACTTCAAAGATCATTTAGTTCCCTGTCATGGGCAGGGACACGTGTCACTAGACCAGATTGCTCAGAGCTCCATCCAGCATGGCCTTGTACACTGCCGGGGATGGGGCATCCACCAGTAGTTGCTTCTTGGAGCAATTTGTTCCAGTGTCTCATCACCCTCACAGTAAAGAATTTTTTCCTAATATTTAATCTTAACCTACTCCCTTTCACTTTGAAGCCATTCCCCCATGTCCCGTCTCTACATAATTATTTATATTATATTGCAATAACCATCAGTCACTTCTCACTGTGATCTTACATCGAGTGAGAAGAAGGGTTTTGTGTGTTTGTTGTACCTCTTCAGTTATGTTTATCACCATTTGCCTCAATGGTGTTTTTACACAGAGATCATACCAATTCCTGTAATAATTTTCAGTTATTCCATTTTCAGTATTATTGTGAATCATAGTTCTGTTCCCTGCAGGAGTGTAAGGTCTATGAATGATTGGTATTTGTATATTAGCATAATTTGTAGTAAAAATTCATGTGTCTTTTTCATTAAGGGAAAAGAAGGCCAAAAATCAGAATGGAGATCATGAAAATCTGATGAATGTGGTAAGTATTTATTTCTGGCAGCTTTTGTCTGTCTTGTGGTTGATTTGTACCAAGCTCCTTGCAAAATACAACAGATTAGAAAATAGCTCAGGGATTTCGAGATGGTTGCGCATGGGAAACTTTAAAAGTTGCAGAACGGGAAGAGGAGGAAAACTTGTGTAGATCCTGATAATCTGCACTTTCTTAGTGCCCTTTCTGCCACCACTGTACTCCAGCCTTCCCTTCGCTCCATCTGCAGCCCAAGGTAGTGTTACCCTTTGTCAGCTGCTGTCTTCTCATGGGTTAAGCCACAGTAATGTCTATTGCTATAAAGCTTGAAAAGGACATCACTCTGGACATCTTTGCATTTATTTCTTTCTAACATCTGTAAACACAGGCACTTAAATCCTTGAATCTAGTTGGCATGGTTTGCTTCTCCTGCCAGTAATACCTGTGGGTCAGAGCCCCAGAGATGGGAATGCAATTCGTTGTGTGTGTGTTCACGTGAGTGTTGGTTGTGATCCAGCAGTCACTGATCTGTGTTGCAGCCTTCCGAGAAGGAGGTGTTCAGCCATTCCATCACCAGTTCTGTAACGGAGCCTCCCCCAAACAGCGAACAGAACGGAGCCCTCAGCAATGGAGACGGTGAGTCCTGGCAGCCCCTGCGGGTGGGATGAGCCCGTGGTGCTCACAGCTCCCTCCTCAGCTGAACACGGCTGATCCCTCAGGTTTCAGGTGTCCAGCCAGCAGCTTTCCAAGCACACAGGCAAGCCATTTGTCAGAATACTCTGCACACCTCTGTGGGTCTGACACCACATCACACAGAACTTACAACCAAGTTAAAAAATGCCATGGAGTCGTTTGCCTTGCTGGGAGGTCAGTGGAGGTGGTCATCTCATGGAGATTTGGGTGGTTTAGGCTGCATCTCCACTCCTGTTACTCTTGTGTTGAGAATGACACAGGAACAGGTGAGAGGCAGTATTGCAGAAAGAGCAAAGAAGGCTTTATTCTAAAGAACCACGTGGTTTTTATAGAGTGATAATAAACGATAATAATATAGAGTGATAATAAATGATAATAATATAGAGTGATAATAAAACAATAATAAAATGATAATAAAACTATAATAAAACGATAACAAATGATACATTCTATTTGATTGGCTGGTTAACAAAAACACCTTTCTCATACACCATCTTTGCGAACAACAGAGAGACAAAGTAGAAAAACACCACCTGCAGATTGTTTATACTAACAAGTTATTACATCGTTACAACTGCCTGAAAATTCTCACAAGGCGCCGTGAGAAATGCTTGCCGTTTCTCTCTCTCTGTCCCATGGCATCCACACACTCCTGGGTGTGCTCTGGCACAGCCCCACGCTGCTGCTCCCAGCCCTCCACGCCAGCCAGCACTGGGAGCTGCTGAGGTCCTCTCCTAGGTCACCAGGTGTGTGTCACCAAGCCATAACTGCAGATTGACCAGGTCATCAGGCAGAGAATGGGACCTTCCCTAACCTTGGTAAGCTATGGAACTGGGATAAAACCAGAAGATGAAGCTACACCTTAGAGGTTCAAAAGTGCTCCAGGAGGCTATGGACATATTTTAGGTCCTTCTCCAGAGATTACAGCTCTGGGTCACAGTCCTGTGCTGTGCTGTCACTTATATTTTTATATTTTAGAAAACAGGCAACATAAATAGGCTTCCTTTTTTTCCCCCTAGTATTTGCTTTGCTGAACACTCAAAATAATTCACCCTGAAGTATCACTGGAAAATATTTTACTCAGCTGCACCTAAAAATAAACTCACTCTCAGCTCAGAGCCACTGGGAGCCAGCTGTTGTCTTCACACTAACACCAACACCAGGGGCTGCACTCCAACTTACAGCTCTCTCCTCATCTCCTGCAACCAGAAGCTAAGCTATTCAGACTTTACCCCTTAGAGACAAGTACCCAAAGTAATTTTTAAACTTTGATTTTGCAGCTAATTGCTGTTCCCATCCATTGGCTTGTTGTGTATGTAGGTGTGTGGTTCCCTGAGGGACTTGATGTGCAGAGCAAAACCCTTCAGAATGGAATTATTTCTCTCTGCCATGAGTCACCACGTGTGCAGCTGTCAGAGCTGCTGCTAAAAGGTGTGCTGTCAACCAGCAGACAGTTTTCAGACTGTCTGATACTATACTCAGCTTACACTCTACATAACAGCCCTTCTGAATAACAGGAACCCTGTGCTTTAATTTCTTACTTATACTTTATGCACTTTTTGTTGATAGTTCTTTTTATTATTGTTTCTGCTAGCTTTTTGAGCAGGGGCAGGGCTAGGGAAGAAGAACCATCAAATGCTGTGTTTTTTCCTTTACCCAACCTGCCAGCATTGTCTTATCTATGCCAGCCCTTCAGCTACACCAATGCCTTCTGTGCTACCACCCATAACCACAAAAATACAGAAACTTAAGCTTCCATTGCTTTTGGTTATCCCCTCCAGCCAGAATGGGGTGTGTGCTTTCTGGGTTCTGTAAGGGTGCTCAGCACAGCACAGAAATCCCTAGAATGAAGGAGCAGAAAGGCAAAACTCCTATCTCCCATTCAGACAGTGATTATCATCTCACACCTCCAGTTCTGTCCTGAGTTTTGCAGTCAGGGTATGGCTCCCTGCAGGTGCTGACTGTGTCTGCGTGCCCTGAACACAAGAGAAAGCAATGTCCATGGCAACCACCAAATCAAAGGCATCGATTGCTTTGGCAACGCTTCTGTCACCATGTCAAACACACTGAAGGACACAGAAGAATGGGTTGTTTTTGTTGAGATAGTGCCTTAGGAACTGTACTAGGAAAAGTAAAGCTGTTCAGAAGTGATTTTTTAAAGAAATAGTGTGAGGTGAAGTTACCTACCGTGCTTGAAACATGCTTGTATATGCCCATGAATGCATGCAAATGTCACACGTGTGCTGTAAGATGAGAAGCCCCATACATTTCAGTATATCCTCTAGTGACAATGACATGTGGCCCACTTCTGGGACCTGAAACAACATGTTCTGCCTGACACTACCTCCTGAAGTCTAGTCTTGTCTCTTGTGCATATGGCCAGCTCGTTAGTAGGTTGTCAACCAGCATTATGTGCTGCGAGACTAAGAGAAGGATGGCTCAGCCCTCGGTGGGGAGCTCCTGCTGGAGCCTGCAGGGAGGGCTGAGCAAAGTGCAGCTCCAACCAGAACTGGGCCAGCATGTTAAACAAGCTGAAGGATGATGGGGAGGAAGAAGGAACGCTTTCCTTTTGATTCCAAAGGATGGGGAAATGCAAAGAGGAAAATCTGATGAGGATTTTTTAAGGCTTTTTTTGGTTTGAGGCC
>NW_005054423.1:266576-304750 GCF_000277835.1 Geospiza fortis
AACAGAGTACAAGGCAGCTGAAATCCATGCACAGCTAACCTCCCACCCCCTGTTCTGACAGTGAATACTGTTGCCATATAATGTGACTTGGCAGTGTACAGACCATTTTAGATGTTGTGAGAAAGATATTTTACCAGTAGAGTGCAGAAATGTCTCTAACTGAAACCTTTTGATAAGCAAAAAGCATGCTAATTTCCAGGCATTAGTATCATTTATCCTTTCCAGCATGTCACAAAACCAAAGTGATGTAGAGACTACCAAATCTCACCTTTTAGTTATGCCTTTGTTCGTAATACTTCTCTGTAATTTTCTTTAGTTCTTTCTGAGGACAGTACAGCTGCCTGTATCCAGCCTTATGAAGAAGTACAGACATCTGATCTACTAGATCAACAGGATAGTCTGGGAAAGTCTATAAAATGTCACCAGAGCCGGGAGCTACCCAGTATTCCCCCTAACAACCCTATGGAAACTATAATCTCATCTAGAAATGCAGAAAATGATCAAGGCCTTGGAATGGAAGGGCCTTATGAAGTCTTGAAAGATAGCTCCTCTCAGGAGAACATAGTTGAAGACTGCTTGTATGAAACTGTGAAGGAAATTAAAGATGTTGGAGCAGTAGTCAGCATGGAAGGGAACTCTAGCAGCAAATCAAAGGCCTCACTGACAGTTTCTGAAGGTCAGAATCAGATTCCTGAGTGCAGAATTGAGTCAGCAGAATATGCATCTGTTGACCGAAATAAGAAGAGTCGCCAAAGTGCAAATTCAGAAAGTCCTCTTGACAACATACCAGATGTAGAGGATGAGCTTCCCCCTCCAGTACCCATGAAACTTCTTGATGAAAATGAAAATGTGCAAGAAAAAGAAGTGGAAGAAGAAGTGACAGAAGGAGCAAGTAAACCGGAAAAGGTAAATACTGCAAATATTTGTCCTCATCAAACAGCCAAATAACTATTGGGAACATATGGGTGGGAGAGGATTTTATTTTTCAGTAATAAAAATAAAAAGAAAGAAACCCCACTCAAGATGAAGCAAGACTGTAAATGGAAATATGATAATGTATAGTAGAATCTTTGTGTTAGAGGTATATGCTCATTCTATTGTTCCCTGTATTTTTGATTGTTGCAGCTATGCACTACAAAAGGCTTTTTTCAAATATTATCCAGGAATTGCATAGGAGGCTTCTGCTTCTTTGTTTGATGGTATTATACTTGTAGAAGCTATTACAAAGGGCATCCAGTACCTTTGTCACCATCTATATATTGTTCTGAAGCCCCCTCTTCTTTTTTTTTTCTTATGAAACTGCATCTTACAGAAAGGAGAGAGGGGCATCCTTGTTGGATGTCCTTACTTTAGATTGCCTCTTTCATTGGGCCACCTTGACTTAGCTGTGCAAGTGTTCGGCACTCACTTCGTCTTTTGCTGTAGGAGAGAGGTATAGAAAGAGAGAGAGATTGCAGCTTTTATACACTTTTATATTTGTCAAATTCTGCATGTCACATATAAACAGAGTGTAAGAAATTTCTAAGTGCTGAAATCACAGCCAAAAGTTAAGTTTTCTCAGCAGCTTATGCTTCCTCCCTAGGAATGAATTGTGGTTAATTCCTTGAAATATAAAATTATGCCATTTTCAACAGTTTCTCTTCCCATTTGTAGTTTTTTTATTGGAAGTCATTTTAAGGATGCTTTCAGATCATAGCAGAGACTTTTCATAAACTGTTGAGTTTGACCTTTTCAGAATGTTTTGATATCTTCTTATTAATTGTGAATGAAAGAACTGTAGGTTTAGCAGATTTTTGTTGTCCAAGTCATCAAATAATGTTAGGTAGGTATTGATGAAAAGTTCAAAAAAATTCTTAAGATGCAATGTGACTTCTTAATGTAAACATTTACATGAAAAATCACAGCAGAGCTAAGATATTGTTACTTGGTTTTGTTTGTTCTCTTATTTGAAGAATTTCAGTAATCCAGGAAGAAGGCAGAAGAGTATCTTGTTAAATAAATAAATAACTAACCATATAACCATGTAAAGCACAAGATAGTCCAAATGAATAAACTGAAGACTTGCAGTATAAAAATTGCTTAGCTAGACTCTTCAGTGCACATTTTTACAATAATGAGCTCATTAAAGCAAAAAATTAAGATGTGACTGTCAACAATAATCCAGAAACATTCCCCCCTCCCACATTCCAGCCATAAGTAATTTCTAATTAAACTTTTAGATAAACAGCTTAGTGTAAAAGTGATATTTTCCCTCTCAGGTGTGAACAGACTAGCAGAAAGTAATTGGACTTCCCAGGCACCAATACAAAGGAAAAGCGTTTGCTGCTCTGTAGCTCCCCAGCACACCATGTATGCAGTGTCAGTAACTGCCAGGAGTGGGAATTGATTAAAATGGTTCAGGTTTTGAAGGATTAATCAAGAGATGACACATGCAGCCCCCTAAGTGCCAGAAAAAAAGGTGTTTGTCTAATTAAAATTTATTCAGAGCTGAAGGCACCCTGAGTTAAATCTTGGGCAGCATCAGATCATTGCTGTGCACGCTGCTGGGTACATGCATTATGCATCGGGTGTGCCTGTCCTGTCCTTGAGAGCTACAGCTGCAGCAGAGCTGGAGATGGTAATTGATGGAATATATAAATGTCATTATTGTTGGCATTGTGTGGGGAGGGGGCTGGGGGATTGTTTTTCTGTTGTGATGATGATGGGTTTTCCCTGTATTTTGCTGCTTCAAGCAATGCAGAGCAATGCCTGGTTTTGCGATGTGGCAACCAAAACCAAGATGTTCATGGAAATTTATGTTATACTGATAACTCTTTTAGTTAGACCCCATAGGTGTTCCTGGTTTTGCTTCTTTCTATGAATTTTCTTAGCTGCTTTGTTTAGCATGGCATCTGTATCCCAAACTCTTCAACCTTCTGCCCTGGCCCTGATGAAGCCAGAGGTTGTGTGTACGTTCTGCAAGTCTCCCTCACTATAATGAGGGCACACAGAAGGGACAGGCAGGGAGGCACCTGTGTAACCAAGGCTTGTACCTGCCAGCAGAGAGAACAGAGTGTGTCCAAGCTGTCTCAGTCTCACTGTCTAAAAGAGGACAGCCAGGGTGATCCCCAGCCCATGCCAGTCCCTGAAGCATTCCAGTCTGGGAGAGAACTAGGTGGACCAAGCCAGAGACCATTACCAAGTATAACAGCATGAAAACTACAAAGCATCCTTTTAAGAACCAGCTGTGCAGTAATGGATGAAAATTTACCTAAACAGGTTTTTGGCTGTGACCCAGTCAAATAATTTGGAAAGACTTGGGAAGAAGGACACCTTTAATAGCACAAGGCCTCTTACAGGCCTCCGTCACCTGCAAAACCTTGAACATCATTCTTCTAATAATACTGAAAAAGCCGAATAGATTTATTTAGTTCTTTCTTTTATTTAAAAAGGAAGTATGAATCTCCTTTTTCACCCAGGTCTTTCCAGAGTGAGCACTGGTAGAGGTGCTATCTGTGTGTCCATTTAGCTGCTGCCATCTGATTTCAGCCTTGCACTGTCTGAGGGTGAGCAAAGCATCTCTTACAAATGCATCAGAGGAGAATGTTCTTGTCCTTGTGCCCAAGTCAGGAGCAGCAGCTGAGCCAAAGAGCAAAATATCAAGTGCTGTTGAGGAACAAAAGGAAAGCAGAAGGCAAAAAAGGACATGTGTTGTTTGTGTTGCTGCTGTTGAGGCTTCAGCGTAGTTTAAAATGTTGCTAGGTACAAAATGTTTAGGGGCAAGGGGGATTTAAGTTTCCAAGATAACAATATCCTCCAAAACTGATGTGTCACAAGCTTCACATTTAGAAGAAGAAAGACTGCTGTATCAGGGAACAGCACAGGATGGCAAACACCCTGGGGTATTTATCAGTACTTGAGTGGGAAACTGTAGAAGGGGTCCTGACACATGGTGCTTCTAGACACACTGATGACAGAAAAATCACTGAAGAATGTTATGATCACATGCTTGTTTTAATGTGTGAGGATGAAATTAGTAGCTTACTCTCCAGCAGAAAAAGATGCAGATAGGAAAGACTAAACTAAGTTGCTATAGTGAAGCAGATTTAATACAAGGCCAAAATACATTTGAACTTTTTCTTTTGGTTTTTTTTCGGTGGTTGGTTGGTTGGTTGGTTGGTTGGTTGGTTGGTTGGTTGGTTGGTTGGTTTTTCTAAGAGTAAACAAACCACAGATTACAGAGCACTGTTCTCCAGCCAGTGAGAAAGAAGTGAGGGAGTTTGTCAGTGTGAGGGAAGCTCTTTGGGTGTGGCAGGCAGAACTTCAGTGTGCTTTGGGATAGAGTCTGTCAGAAGTGCCCAGGAGCCTGGAGTTTGGTATTTACCAGAAGTAAAAACAACAAGAAAAGGGAAGGAGGAAAGAATCTATCACAATGAGCCTCTGGAAAAAAAAAAAAAAAAAAGAAAAAACAAGTTGTGTGCCTGGAAGTGGTATTTTATTGACTGTGCTAAAAATAGCTCTAGTCCTCTGTGTTGTCTTGCACTGGAGGTGGTATGAAGTATTTTAGTTGGAGAAGTTGTGTGAAAGTCCAAAATACAGCTCCTTACAGTGCTGGAAGGCTCCCTCTGAATCACTGTGGAGCAGGATTCCAGCAGAGCCTTCTTGGCCCGGGGAGGAGGCATCCCACAGCTGCTGTGCAGCAGCAGGGCTTTCTTGTTGTAAAGGTCCAAAGGCAACTTCCATAAGAGCAAAATGCTTTTCCCCTGATGTTTCATGACCTGTTTTACACAGAACACTTTAGATGCTTGAAATTAGACTTGACACCAAACCAAGCCCTCCATCCTTCAGTGACTCTGCTGTGTGACCTGGCTCCAGCTCAGGGTGGGCTGCAGCAGGTCTGAGTGGTTGTGAGGCCAGGCTGCTGAGCACTTCTGCACCCTGGAACTGCATTCCAGGGGTGGAGGACACAGCTCTCCCATGCAGCTTGTCCAGGATCTACAGGATGAAGGGTAACAATCATCCAGAAGGTGTCAGCTGAGTATTGTTCTTCTGTCATCTAAAAGCGTATCTGAAAATCCTGTGAAAGGGCAACTGGTGTATCCCAACAGCTGACTTCTAATTGTTCAGAAGCCTCTGCAGATACTTCATAAGAGGTATAAAGGCAGGGGTACAGTGGTGCAGTGGTTTTTTTAACCATTACATTATTTTTACCCTTTTTGGGTCAGGATAACAGCAGATACATTAAAAAGCTTTACTAACCTCAGGGCTGTTATCTCCTGAGAAGTACTCTGAATAGTGGGGGTATTAGCTATGTATAATGGAACTTGAGAGAAAACGACCATAAAATATAATGTATTGATTAAAATGGGAGGGTTTTGTTATAGATTTCACACTGTTGATGAGTAATGAGCCTTTTATTTTCTTTCTTTCTTCCTTTTTTACAGAGGCTGAGTTCAGTGTCTTACAAGTCTCGAGAGGAAGATCCATCTCTTACAGAAGATGAGGTAGGTTTCTTGCATGAAATTCAGTAACTAACTAGAGACCAATTTTTAGGCAGAAATTAGCATAAGCTCTATGTGATTAAGCAGAATCCAAGAAAGGTGAAACTTGTGTGAAAGGAAAATGAAAGCCCAAGGTTCTCTGCACAGAAAACCATTCCTAAAATCAGAGGTATTCTAAAACATGGCTGTATCAGGCCCATAGGTTAAAAATGGTGTCAGAAAACAACAGGAGGCCACGATTAGTTGATTGTTAGGGTAATTTCTTGATTTGGATGACAAAACCTTCTCAAGAAGAATAACCAGCAACCTTTTGAAACATATACTCCACCTTTCCCATGCAAAGTGTTTGGGGCTCTGGGAAGTAAGCTGAAGCACAGTAAAAGCACTGGAACATAAACTGTTCTTTGTGGCCAACTGTCTGTTGGTCAGATAAATGGAGGAGAGTTAAACAAAGAAAAGTTAAACATAAATAAGGCTGTTTGTGATCATCTCCAGTACACCCATGCCGTTTATAAATATGCTTTCTGGACATAAAGCAAAACACAAACTTGGCAATGAGCTAAGTGAGCTAATGCCTTCTGCTGGGAGAAGCATTCCCAGCCATTAATGAATAACCTGACCTTGAAGTGGGTTAATGTAATCTAATACTGAGAGGAGTTGAAGTATAGATGAGCAGAAAAGCCATTTTTTGTTAGCTGAAATCAGTAAAAAGTAAGAAGTATTGCCATCTCCAAGATGATATCCCTCTAAAACAAACAAACAAAAACCAACCAGCCCCAAAAACCCCAAACCAAAACAAAAAACAAACCCACCCAACCAACCAATCAACCAACCAAACCCAGCCCAACGCAAACAGGCATACAAAAAAAAAATCCCAGAATTATCAGAAGTGGTCTGTCTGCTTCAGTCTGCGTTGCCTATTGGTAATGGACATTTTTATGCTAATCTACTCTTTTAACTGGATTGATACAAACCCAGAATGGCTTTGCATGCTTGGGAAAGACTTGTAATGGAAGAGCTATGTTGCATTGTGATATTGGGTACCAGAGAAGCTGTGCAGGGAATTTCAGCCATCTGTCCTGTGCAAGGGCTAGTATCCATTTGGCCTGGGAGAGGGAATTAAGACTGATTCCTGTGCTTGGCAACAGCCCAGGTAATCCCTGAGCAGAGGGATGTGTGTGTGGATATTCATGAAGGGCCACTTTCATGCACTTGTTGAAGTGTACCCCCTCACCAGAGGAAACTTTTAATTAGGAATAAAATGCTGGCTCCCTTTCTGCTGTTTACAGCTGAGAGGTTTCAGTCTCCAGTCCAAAGTTCACATACTCAATGCCTGAGAAGCAGCTCTTCTTTGTAGGCAAAGTGTAGTCAACAGAGCAGACCTTGCATATCAGTATTGGCACTACTTGCTGTTATCTGAGTAATTTATCTACAGATTTTTAATGTTGTCTTCACATGTGTTGGTGCCTATCAAGTCCTGCCTACAAGAACAATTAACTATTAATTATTAATTAACTATTCTTCTATTGCAGTGTCTCTAAAAGCAGAAAAGTGGCCACTACCATTAAAAATAGTAACAATAATAATTTTTAAAGCCCTAAGGATCAGACAGCATCCTTCATTACAGCAGTTCAATCTGATCCTCCCTTTGATGCCTCTCTCCCTGTTGAATCTAAATTGACTCCAGGACCATAGTAAAATTTGCAAGAGCTCCTGCTTACAAAGCCATTCCCTTTTGCCTAATTCTAATTTTCTCACCAGGGTTTTATATTCAAGGAAGTTTTAAATTTATAAACATTTTATAAAGCAGTCTTTTTTTTTTTTTAAGAAAACCAATCTATAAATGCATGCCAGAAAAGGAAGGATTTGTAAGAAATAGTTGGGTTTTTTTTTCCAAGGAAAAAGTCATATCCTTTTAGAATGGATATCTTTGGATCAGAAGATCCTGTCTTTTCTTAAATAACCAACATCCTTGTAGTACAAGGGTATAGACTGGTGCACAAGCTTTATGCCATGCTCCATACTCAGCAGGTGTCTCCTTTTCTTAGATCTCAGCCATGTACTCATCGGTGAGTAAGCCGGGACAGACCATCAAGGCACTGGATTCTCCTTACACCTGTATTCAAGAAATTGCATCTCAGAGGTCCCCGTCCATTTGCAGTGGCCTCTATGCAAGTGTGAAGGACTTTGAAAACGCCCTCAATTCCACCACTGTGCCTCAGTCAGCGGACAGAGCAAACGGGGAGCTGGAGCCGGACTATGAAGCCATCCAGGCAGTGAGCCAAGAGGAAGACAGGACCTTGGTGGTGCCCAACACAAACCACACTGCTCTTTCAGGAGAGAGCGACTACGAGAGCATAGGGGACTTGCAGCACCACAGGGAATTCACCAGACTTTAACCACTGGCAGTAGATTTCCACGCTGTTATTTTCAAAGGACAATGAAACATGGAGAGGGAAGTGCTTTTCCTATGGAACACAAGTTGTGAAGAAACAATGTACGTTTCAGCCAGGGTGTGATACCTGCTCGTTTTTCTGGGTGGTGGATCAAGGCTCATGGGAAAGGGTACCTCAGGTCAGAAAGATGACCTGATGTAAATGGAAAATGTAAAGGTTTCTTTATTGTTATTTGCTCCAAGGCAAATGCAATTTGGGAAGGAGTGTCACGCTTGTTGTCTTGATAGGATTACGTACCAAAAAGACTACCTTTACACAAAACTAGCTTCTCATTTTAAGAGATTATTTTATGTAATTTTCTTCCAAGTGTTTTTCAAGCATAATTTTTCATTCAAGTTTTGGCATCTGCAATGTTGAGCAAACCACGGAGAATTGTACCTCAACTCAGACTTACTCTGTGGGGCTGGGGAAGATGCACTCACTTCTGTGTCTTTTGGGGAACTCTGTCCACCTTCACTGCAACTAAAGTGCAAACAACAGTAGTTCACAAGGGACTGACTCCAAATGTACTTGAATTAATTCTGCTGGCTTTTTCTTTTTTCTGTTTCTTTTTTTTTTTCTTAATGTCAAGGGCTGTAGAATGTGACTTGCAGTATTTGAGATGTGTACTGGTATTTGTAGGGGTTTTGTTTGATTATTTGTGAAATACCCCTTTAAAATGGCAACGGTCACCCTTAGCATTCTTGCACTGTTTCCCTCAAATGGACATAAACACCTACACATACACACCCCAGACCACTGTCATGTTGCAAAAATTGTGCAATTGAATGCATTGGCATAATGTGTAATCTAACCTTAGTAGTGTTAAGTAATTTTTTTTTGCAGAATTTTGCCCTTTTTAAAGACTGAACTATTTTAATGTTTGTCTAGTTTCTTATATAGGAAAAATTCTGTACTGTGTTCAGTGGGTAATACTTTTTTTTTTACAACATATTTTTCATCTTCAAAGTTTTTATAGATTAACTTACTAGGGTTTGTAACAGGAGGAATCCCATTCTTTATTTGGGCTTGATTTTTGTTTTGGTTTTTTTTTTTCCTATTTCAAAAGTAGATAAATGAAAATTGCTTTGGGGTTGTTTTGTTGACTTTTTCTGTCTCCTTGAGCAGGGAAATGGAACATGCCTTGCTGTTTTTAAGCTAAAATCATGGAGTCTATGTAAAAGAACACTGCCAAAGGGCAAAAAAGAGGCAAAAGAGACAGTGGGATTTAGTCAGGCATAGCCACTGGTCCTCCTTGTTCTTCTCCTAAAAGGAGCAGGAGGGCAACCAAGACCTACTTGGGCCTCTGAAAAACAGTTTGAAAGCCACTGGCTTTTCAAAAATGCTGAGTTATTCTGTTACTGTGAAAAAAAAGTACAGTGCTTGGATGAAATAAGCAGGTACTGGATTGGTACCTTTTTTCTTCAATAATAATACAATAAATAGTACAATGGTACAAGAATAGTCCAAGAGTAAAGAACTAGCATTGCGTGACATGCATGTGCACATATCCCCATGTATATAAGCATACACTTGTAATTTGGACACAAGTATAAGTTATAGTCCAAGCTGGCAACATTCACATACATAATATCTGGCATGTGCTTGAAGAGCAGTTTATTTTTAATTCAAAATAAACAGTACATAAACTGAGGTTGGCTTATTCTGTAGTAAACAAAACTGGTTTACTTTCAGCTCAATTGGTACTGGGTTTTGAAGGTTGAGCCCTTCTCGGATCCTTGGTCAGTTCTCAACATGACTTGGTACTATAAAGAGCAAGCATAGATCTGGTTAACACATTTATTAGAAATAGCTTCATAACTGAGAGAAGTGTGCTGATTTACAGGCTTTGCCTGCAAGTAGTACAGCTCTGAGGAGCAGTGCAGTTGAGCAGTCAGCCCACGGGGTGGTTCAAACTTTGTGGATCCTGACCTTGTGTGACAGTGCAACACAATCGATCTACAACTCTTCCTTGGAGGAGAAGCAGTTCAGACCACTCCACATCCATCCTGTTCTTGACCATGCTGCCATGTTTTGACAGCTGCAGCAAACCCTTTGATTCCACTTCAGTGCTTTTTAAGGATGACTGTGGTTCTGCTTTCTGGAGTTTTTGCCTTTATAAAAGTTTTTGTTTCTGTTTCCTTGAATGTGAATTCATGAAGTTCACCTTTGAATGTTCTCTCCTTCTACTTCACACTGTTTAAGGCCAAAGATACACCATTTTTCAGAAGATTTGTCATGCTAAGTCTGGAGAATTTCTTTAGTCTTTAACTGTGTGTTTGCTGTCTGTTCGTTGCTCAGGGGTACCAGTTTATACATGTAGTCCTCAGTCTGACTCCTGCAGTTTAGTGGCAGGCAAACCTCAACTCCTGATATTCCCAAATGCATCTCAAGATGTAGTTATTGTTCTGCATGGGTGACTGCTTTTGGAGAAACAGTAGGAACATAAGGTTTGCCAGGTTCACTGGATTCAATTTCAAGACCAATTCAAAGATATCTTTAGATAATGTCAGTTGATAGCAAAGAATAGCACTGAATTCTTGATTGTAAAATTTTAAGGTGCAAAAGAAGAAAAGCAAACATCACTCTAGAAATACCCCCATTGGGACCAGCAAGTCAAAGGATGGTGGAGGACTGTCCAGTCATTCTGTTGTCTTTCACAGCCAGATCAGAAATGTTGCTTTGTAGGAAGGGACACAAATCCTTCCGTTCTTTCTTTCCTCTGTTCTGACAACTGCTTCTGAGACCCCCCCCCCAGGCTTCCCTTTTACATAGTGAAAGAAAAATTTTCCTCCCCCTCTTTTCTTTCTTTGGTTTCTGTTTTTAACCTGTCTCCTACAGCCTTGCACTGGGAGCTGGTACCATGTCTGCAGTGCTGTGGCAGTGGCACATTCTTTCCTCTTTCAGTTACTTTCAGGCTGGTCACAACCCTTTAATGGTTCATCAGACCTCAGTCTCATGGAGAAGCAATTCACATTTCGGATTGCTGCTTTTGGGATATGTACCTGCCCTCGGCCTTGAGACTCACACATACTGGACTTAAAAGCTGCAAAAATTAATTACCCTCCTGAACAAGGATGTATGGGGGAATCCGTAACTCCCCTGCAATCTCCATTATGTAGTTTAATGCTAAATGAAAATGGTTTAGAATTCAGACCTAGGTTGGTAAGTGAGTATTTACATTTCTTGACAAAGAATCAAGGTTCTGGTTTAGTTCCCTCTTCCCAGAAGTAATACCTGTTCCTTTATGGCTGCTGTCAATGCTTCCTTTTCATTAATACATTTGATAGACAGATGTTTCCAGCAGTAATTCCCAAAGAGATTCATCTGACTGTAAAGAAAAGGGAGTTTCTTCTACTTGTCTCTTTACTGCTCTTTTTAACTCTTTCACCATATCCCTAAATAAAATATCAACATCCAAAATGAAGTGTTTGTTACCTGGTGATGTTTTCTGGGGAAGATTGACAGTCTATTTCTTTGCTTCCTTTTTTTGGCACAACTGTACAATAAGATCTCCCAGCAAATTGCCACAGTAAGGCCAACAGAAGCTGTAATGTGTATATAACTGCACTAGTGAAGAGGTCTTTTTGATTTCCCTCTGGGAACGGGTAGAAAATAGGAAATGCAGTTCAGACATCTCTTCCACGAATCTGTGTCTTCCATGAGAGTTGTTCTTACCACATACCTAGACCAGTGCTAATCCAATATGTAAACCAGTCATCCTGTTCTACCATGAGTGTAGAATAACTTTCTCAGTCAGAGAGAGAAATAAATTCTTTGCAGATACCTGTAGCATGGGCATGTACCTAATTACCACAGTTAGATCAGTTATAGTGCCTTTTCTACAAAGTAGCTAGTACTTCCATACTCTTTTCCATACTGTATGTGTTTAACTCAAAAGTACAAAGGGACAACCCCAACGTTTACTTGTCCCAACTTGGAAACATCTTTATAGAGACACATTTAATGTTAACTCAGTTAACTAGACCTCAGTTAGCCCTACAATAGCAATAGTCACTCACAAACATCCACTAAAAAGCCCAGTAATGTAGCTATGATGACCAAGCTTTGCAATAAGAATTATCAGTCTTCTTTTGAAGAACCTAGCTTTTACAATAGTGAGCATTCAGGGAGGTGGTGTTCATGTCAACTGTGAACAATTTGTTGCTTTAGTCTTTCTATTCATATAAATTGCAGGCTTGCTTACATGTAGCAGGATCCATGGGGTGAGGGATGAGTAGTGTGGGGATTCATATTCATGAGTAACCCAGAGCTGGCTCATCCCCATAGTTTCAGCTGGCTGATGACCAGCTGCCTTTTCTCCAAGCTCTCATCTATCGTGCCTTCAAGGAATCCATCCTGAGGGGCTGCATGCTTCTCCATGGCTCCCTAAACAGCTCCTGTCTGCTGGTTTGAACACGATTCCGTGTTCGCGGTGCTCTCAGTTCAATCTCTCAATGGTGCTTCTGTAAGATGCTGGATAAATGGTTTGCATGTGTAAAGCAGTGACACAGAGTGCTCTCTCTGGTATTGTCTGCTTTCCAGAACTTCATGTTAACTGTGCTGCTCTTGACTACAGAAGCTGACAGTGCTGCCCTGTCTCTTGCTCGTCTCACTGCAGCCAGGGCAGAGTCACCCCATGTGGCAGCCCTGCCCAGGCTGGGACACGGGTGTTTAAAAGCAGCCATTCAGGCCAGGTGACTTGGCTTGGAAGCAGCTAGAGAGGACTCTCATCTGTGCACTGTGGGACTGGAAACATCATACCCCAGCTCAAGGACTTGATTTCTGTCTCCTCTTGTGCATATACATTTGTTTGCCACGTGACTGTAAGAAATCTGTTGTATCAAACATTTCAATTTGGACCACACTCCAGTGAGGGGCTCTTGCTCTTAGGCAAATAACCAGTTATTTCAGATGAGTTTTATTTTTTGAGGTTGAAGTATGCCTGAATAAGGCTTTTACATGCCTCACAAGTAATTTGGTGTGGTAGTCTGCTGCAAAACAGAAGAATGCAGAAAGATGCTTAGCCTGACAGATGCTCCTTTGGTGGTGTGCTGAAGACTTTCAAGGGCAGGTCCCTTCCTGGGAGCAGGGAACATAATTACTGTTAATACAATTTCATATCCTGGTGCTGAAGTTGATTTGTAGCATCTCTTCTGGCAGGGTGGTGGCTGAAGTCATTGCCAGAGCAGATCTCAGCCTCAGAAAAGAAAATATATATATATAAAATATATATATCTTGCTGGCAAGCAACATGTGTTCAGGATTATGTTAAAGATAAATGGAACATCACAGAGCAAAAATACAGGGTTCCCTTTCTTCAAGGAGAGAGAACCCCCTTGGCTGGTCAGCATAAAATATGCCAGGCTTACAAAGCTTGTTAAACAAGTTAATTGCCTATGTGGTGATTTTCCAGGAGTGCATTAGGATATCACATACAGTAGGCACTGTTCTTTTCTCCTGAACAGCAGAAAAATGACAATTTATTTGTAATACAAGGTTCCCATTGATTAATTGATAATACTTAATTTACATATAATCCAAAGGTCAGCAAGAGTGTCTACACAATGTAGATATATTTTAGCTCTGGCACCCCAATTTCCATAGAAATGCACAGATTATCTTTAAATTACAAACACACTGGTCTGTGCCTAGTCTATGGGAAATATAAATCTTACAGTTCTGTTTTTACAAGCTGTGAGGTTTTGTTTCTGGAGGCCTTCAGTTTTAAGCTGGCCAGAAGGACAGTCACTAGAAATATGATAGCAAAGTGCCTAAAAATATGGATGTTTCTGTAAAATTAAAGATGCTCACTGTTATTGCACTTGACTACTGTATGTGGTGCTCTCTTGCCATACACATTCCTAAATATTGGCTTTCATTTGTGGTGTTCTTTTATTGTAATAATAGCACAGTCTGACAAGGGCTTTGTCTCTGCAAATTCATTGGCTAATTTTAACTAGCGTGTGTTTGTACAGAAAATACAATTTTTTTCATTTAGAAAGCAGGTATGTTATTTCCTATAGTTTATGATAATGCAACAATTGGCTTAGGTTATTTATAAGGTATGTAAGTAACTTGACTTCAGAATGCTTCATTTGAGATTTCAGAATGCCTCCTATTCACTACAAGACAATATAACCAACTCTTGTCCTTTTAATCTTGCTATATTGAGGAAGGGGGCTTAAACATTACGAATCTTATTACTATAAAGAAAAAAGAGACAGTTCTGATGTTTTCAGTTCCTAATGTCTAAAAAGAAAACAATTATAACTCATATTTTAACTTTCAGCATAGGTGGGATTTGGACTACCCTCTTATTTATGGGACTGCTCTTCCCCACTGTGTTCATCTGTCACCACCTGAGAATCTCTTTTGTCCTTAGTGAAATATGACAGTTGTACAGAGGGCACAGAAACTGCATCACATTAACACTTCTGAATGGGACCTTTTCAATGTGCCTGTGAGATTCAGAAGCCTGGACTTCAGTCTGATGTTTTGAGGTAATTGCATCCTGTCTGGAGGACATCTGTGGAGGTCTTCACTTTCTTTCTAGGCAAGAAATTCTGTAGCTTGCAAGCACTCACATGACAGTCAAAGACACATATAAGATGTGAATCATCACAATGTTTAAATGCATTATTAAAGAGACATTATCTAAGAGCATTATCTAAGAGCACAAGAACCTGCTTTCTTACATGTCTGAGGATACTGGAATTTGCTCTTTGTATCTGAGACTGAGAAAGGTCACATAACCAGTCTCCTCAGCACATCCTACCAGCAGACAGGTCTTTGAAATGAGCCACTGTGCTGGCTCCTGAGTTTCTGAGTTTCTGCATGTATGTACCAACTTCATGATTTCCAGCAGGGTTCATCTCATCTCATCTCATCTCTGTGGCATGACTACTTAGGAATGGCCCTTTATTCACAGTCCCAACCTCTTTAACTTAGGGAAGGGCATGTGAGCTGCTTCTTCTCAGTCTGATCAGTCATTCTAGATGAAAGTGTGCTAAGAGCACCTTCAGAACCACAAAAGAGCATTCATTGTCAGGGTAAAACAGGTACAGCCCACAGCAGCAGCTAGGAAGAAAGGTAAAGTAACAATGTTAAATTTCATTTGCACTTCCCCCACCCCACAGACAACCTGTTTTGAAACATTTTTAAGGTAGAAAAGGTTACAGTAAAGGGAGGAGTTGCTGAGAGTCTCACAAGAGACAGATAACATTGTTTATTCTTCTCAGTATTCCCTATATAGAGAGATGCAGGATCAAGTCATCACCGCCCAACCATGATGCAGCTGGATTATCTTTCATCAAGCCTCCATATCAACAGAATGGAAATTAATAAATTCTAAATACATGTTTTTGTTCTATTAGAAACCCAATAAGGACAAATGTAAATGCACTAAAGTAAGCACCATGTGTAGATCTGGACTTGCATCATATGGGGTTTTTAGCAAAAAACAAAACCCAAATGAACAAAAAACCCAACTCTAACTGGATTACTTTATTTAAATAGAATTCTTTGCATGAGCCAAGGCTGCAGGAGTGGGCCCTAAGAGTTTAGAAGTTTGGTTTAGTGATAGGTACTTTTGTTTGTATTTTCAGTGAAATGTATTTTCTTTTTTTTTATATTAGTGAATTGATATGACTTCCATAGAAACAACAAAAAATAGTCAGTTATAGGGATAATTATGTCTAATAGCTAATTATTAAAATCATGCCTCAATAAGAGTCACTTAAAATCGGGTGCTATATGAGCTTCAGCATAAAATTGCTTTATATATGGAACACTGCATACCAAGAACATAGTGGATAAGAATTTGTAAATACAGACACTTGTTTATTTTATCCATTGTTTTATAATGGAAAAAATACATGTTACTGGAATATCTCCAAGCAAAGTTCTCTTACATAATGTTCTAGCAACAAATTTGTTTTCTGGACAACTATTTGAGTCTCTGATCACTGACACAGAACTGCAAAAAATCCTCAAAACAGTATGAGCTTGTGTAAAGAGAGGCTTAGGACTGTTCTGGCTATCTTAGAGTGGATATAGTTGAATATCCTGCAAAGTTCAGCTCTGTGGGCACAGAGAGCAGCTCAGTGATCGTGCCATATACACAATGCATGGAGTCAGTGCATGCAGACTTCTGAGATGGCATTAGCTAAGGCTTGTTTGCTACAAGAAGAGTTATTTGGCTTGCTAACTGTTTGAAATCAAATTTTTTTAATCAACATCACTGCAAACACTGAAATACTGTAGTTTTGCAGAATGTATGTTCCATAAATTGTAGTTTAACTGTAATTGCAGGGCTTATCCTACTGTTAGAGCAGTTCAGATCCAACACTAAACTGCATTTTGTAAATTAACAAATGCCATTAAATTCCTCTCAATATTTTGTAATAGTATACACAAGTTGATGTCATTTAGTCATACCTTTGTTTCAAGAATCTTCATCACATATTTCTATAGCCAATTCAGCTTTTGGCTGCTGAAAGCACAGTAGGCAATTATGGTTATTTACTGTAAAGATAGAAAGTTTTATGTAAATATTTCTGGGGGAAAATGCTACATGAACATATGAAGCAGTTATCTAAAAGTAAGAACATAGGCCAATAATAAAAAATGCAAGTTTTATTTATGTACAGTAGCATCCTAATATTTACTTGTTTATATGCAGAAGAAAATTCATATGATTCTGTACTGTATTCTCTGAAAGCATTTAAAAGAGGCTCTGCCATTTTCTCTGGTTATTATATTTGCAAATAACTCAAATTTATTGGAAATCCATGTAAATTATGTCAAATGGGAAACATGTTACATTGCAATGAAATTAATTTAATTCAAAAATCCTGGCAAAATTCACTGGATTAAAATCTATACATAAATTCAATAGCCAGACAGAATAAACCACAATAAATAAGCTTTGTCCTTTGTTTTAGTGGTTGGTTGGTTGGTTGGTTGGTTGGTTGTGTGGTTGGTTTTTACCTGTTCTTCTTTTAGTTGTTTTCTTAACAAATGTATTATTCAGTCCTTGCAGTCACTTCATCCTGCAGGTCTTAAACCTGCATTATTTTACAGAATTCTCTTTGTTCTGGGAATTTTGTGCCGATTTCATTATCTGACAAGAACTACTAAGACTTCTTTGTGATATATAGCACCTTACTCCTCCCAGAGCCACAATCCTGTCAAGATTCAAGCATGCACACAACAGCATCAACTTTGTCTCTGACTAAAGCAGGGACTGCCATGAATAGTGGCACTATGCTCTCTAATGCAGGTGAGAATACTGGGTTTGAGCCTTTCAAAGTTGTGCAGCTTTCAGCATTTTTAAAGTTGCAATTATCAGCCCTATGGATTATCCTCTGAAATTGCCGTGGCATTTGATTCCTTTTCCTTTGTAATAGATGCTCTCTAGGTAATGTTCCCCATCCATTTGCTGCACCTCTCTGTCAGTAGCAAGACTCATTTGTGTAGAAATACTTTTAAGAGCATCCTGAAGCATTTCAGAGGCAGGTGACTTAGGACACTGCTGAATATGTAACACAGATTCTGCTTGTAAGTCTAACACAAAGAAATGTCATTTTTAAGCATGTCACTGGAACAAGGTCCCTTTGTACACTAGGGCATGAGGCTAATTTTAGGTTTTACCTAACCTTTTGGGGCTTGCACTCTCCATGACTTGCACCTTCCTCCTCATTATCTTTAATTACAGATAGTAAAAGGGCAGCTTTACCCACTTAATACTAAGTATTTACTGATGAACAGGTTTCTGGAAAATTCACAGTGCAGACAGGGATTAGTTATGCCAAGCTAGGAGACTGAAGAAATTAGACAGACAAGTAGTATCTGTTCATTGTCAAAGTGATGGCTTTTTAATGTTTAATCTGGGTGAGTATATTTTAATACTCAAAAGATACAAGGTTCTAGGTCAAAAAGAGAATTTGTAAAACTAAGGAATATTTCATGTGCAAAATCATTCAGGATCTGATAAGTGTAAAAGAAGATTGCTTTTTCCTGAACATTTGTTCATGGGCTAAGAAGCTGCAAATTATGCAATTCGATATAAATTTTGTATTAAGTAACTGTTGAATATTATCCAATACAGGCTGTTCTTCAGAAAAAAAAAGTGCATGCAGCATTATTATCAAGAGAACTGTTTCACATATTTTTTTTTGTATTCTTCATTCTGAATAGTTGCTCTCAGCCATAAAATTGCTCTATTACTGTGGTTAGCTTCATGTTTGAGGCCAACCACATAGAACTATAAATGTGGCTGGTTGAAATATTGAACAATTTTCCCAGATTCTGGCTAATCATATAGCTGTGTGGAGATACTTGGGAACAGAAAGTGCCAGCATCTTTGTTCTCCAAAAGCTTTGACATCACTTAAAAGAAAAGCTTTAACCTGATGGGAGCTTGGTGTGGAGTCAGGAGTATACTGCAGTGACACCTGGTGTTTAAAGTAGAATTAGTCCCTGTGAAGTGTGGCTGACAATTTACTTTTAATTGGGTACACATTCACTGAAAGACTCCCAGTTCATCCTGTGCTCATGGAGCATAGCATTATGTTGAACTACAAAGCATTGGAGCTAAAGAGTGGCTTGACATTGCTTCGTAGAAAATGTGTCTGACAGATTTGTTTCAAAAGCCCAAAACTACAGTGGCATGATCTTCCTAGCACTGTAGCTGGCAAGATACTTCAGCACTACTTCTTCTCAGTTGGCTATTACATAAATGAGATTGACCTTTCATATAACTCACACGACTGGAATTTCTGTGCAGCCTTTGTGGAAGGACTGATAGGCAAGAACAGAGAACTGTCAGTTCAGGCAGAAAACAGGGATCCTGTGTGTGTCATGGTGCTAGAAAGCAAATTAGAGCTACAATAGATTCTTCTGAAATGGCTCCTGCTAAAGAGCTTATTGACCAAAGTAGTCAAGATCTGCATATTTTCAGATGTGACTGAAATGGCATGTAAATCCCATTATCAGTTAATGTAATTAAGGATTATTAGGATAATGTAAGATAATAATAACGAGGATAACTATTATTCAGGATTTCAGTTTGCCACAAGATGAAATAAAAAATAAGATCTGGTTGCAATCTCTAATTTGGGCTGATGAAGTATTTTTATAACGCAAAAGGTTTGTGTCACCTATTTAGAAAACCACATACATGCTCCACATTTATGTAGTAATCCTTAAAATCTGGCAAGAACAAAAAGCTAAGGCTAGCATTCCAGTTTTCCTTTATGCCACAAAATTCTGTTAAGGGGTTGGCTGAGCTACAAGAGTCAGATTATCCTAAAAGTCACTGGTTTTTTCTTTCCTTTATTTTTCTGGAAAATTATGGGAGCCTGTAAAACAAACAAATAAACATGAACCTGAACTTTCTAAGGCTGCACTGAGGCTACATGTCAACCAGCAGAGAGCCAAGCCTTGTCCAGCAGATACTTGAAAGTTGGCACTCAAACTAACATTCAGAGGTCTTCCTAATTTCTCACCTGCAGCTTATTTTCAGCAGCAAAATACAAAGATAAAAAAGGGTCTGGGCAAAATGAAGTCTGGATGGGTTCTGAAGGAAGCAAACAGCTGCTGCTCCAAGTAATGTAATGAATCTTGCAACCCAGCAGCAGAGCGACCACTGTGCTGTTTCTAGGTTAGAGGGCTGAGGCTGTCACAGACTGGAGGAGAGTTATCAGTAGCTTGTCTTTCAAACACACAGTTCCTTGAGTACTCCTTCAGGTCATTTTGGAAGATCGGAGTGACATTTGCTTTCCCCCAGTTTTCATGCACTTCTCCAAGCCATCGTGATCATCCAAAGATAATCAAAATGCAATGACATGAGCCAGCTCCCTCAGCATTTTTGGGTGCATCCCGCTGGGGTCCATGTCCATTTTGTTTAAGCATTCTGTAACTTGATCCTCTTCTACCTCACTTTTGTGTTTCTTGCATCAAACTTTCCCTCTGTTTCCAGGTCCTTGGATTGCTGAAGACAGGTTTTTCTAGTACAGACTGAGGTGAAGGCGGCGTATCTCAGCCTTTTCTGTGTCCTGTGTCACCAGGGCCCCTGCCACCAGGGCCCCTGCCACCTTCAGCAGCAGCAGGTTCACATTTTCCCTAGTTCTCCTTTTGTGACTGGTTTAATTACAGAAAGCCTTCTTGTTGCCTTTGACACCCCTCACCAGATTTAATTCTGGTTGGTCTTTGGCTTTCCTGTGTCTTGCCTGCTTGGACAGCATCTCTGTATCCTTCACAGGCCTCCTGTCCCTGCTTTCACCTTCTATATACTTCATTTTTGTGTTCTAATCTTGCCAGAAGCTCCTTGTTCATCCTTGCAGGTCTCCTGGTATTTTTGCCTGACTTCCTGCTCCTTAAGATGGACCCCTGTTGACCTTGGAGGAAGTGAAGCTTGAATATCAATCAGCTTTCTTGGATCTCTCCAAAGCCTTATCCCTTTGGACTCTTTGAAGCAGATCCCATACAGCCACCTCATTCACCAAATAAGAGGATTTTTACAGAAAAGCAGTATTGTGACCTTATTTACAATGGCTTTAGTTGCTCGATGAGGTGTGGGGTTTTGCCCACAGAAACTGTCTCAGTAGTTGTAAGCATAAAAAATAGCACAAAACTGTATGAAGTATGTGAAGTTATTTGTAAACCTGAAGTTTCTTTCCCTCCAGATTTTCCAGCTTAAGTAACACTTGAAGGTTTGGTACATGATTGAAAGATGTTGATTGCCACTTGTCTGTGGCATGTCTGCAGCTGACACTATGAAGACTGATAAGTGGAAGCATAAGATGACAAGGATCCCATCCTTTAAAATTTGCAGCTAAAGTACTCATTGGACAGATGAGTGCAAAGAGATGAGTGGGAGTAAAGTCCATTCTCTGCTGTTCATTGTAATAGGTTTTTTATGATACTCTAAACAGTGAGATTACTTTTTTCCATGGCTCCCAAATTCCCACTAGGTCCTCCTGGGTTCATCCACAGTGTTCTCCAACACATGTGGTGTCTGGCAAGCCTCCTAGCCCAGGCACAGCCTGCCTCTGCAGCCCATGTTACCAGAATATACAGTCACCTCTGGCACATGGAGTAACATCCCCTAAGCTGCCTCAGCACAGCTCCAGCCTTGCTCCTGGCAGGTCCAGCTCCAAGCCTCAGCTAAGGAGCCTGCACAGAACCACGCAAGCCCATAGAGCTCATATGTCTCTGCACCAGCACTGCAGTTTGGCCTCAACCTAGGTAATTACCCCACAAAAGGGAGATATAGATAGATAGATAGATAGATAGATAGATAGACAGATAGATAGATAGATGATAGATAGATAGATAGATAGATAGATAGATAGATAGATAGATAGATAGATAGATAGATAGACAGATAGATGTATTTCTTTAACTATGTATATGCATGGATGTCAAGGGGAGAGGAGAAGAAGGAGCATCACACGTTTGAGATCATGTATCTTCCCTTGTCAAAGCTCTTCTTATGCACCTTTCCACTTGGAATTGTCTGAGCAATGGCCTATAGTGAAAATTGGCCTCAAACTCAAGACAGAAAGATTTCAGGTTGTTTGTGATAATTTGTGTGGTTCACAGAGCAAGAGAGTTTGGAAGAGAGAACTCTGGAAATATGTGAGCTGGAGGCAACACCACCATGAGGTGCTACAGGAAGAGGAACCCCTCCACAAAGAGAACATGGCCTGGGGGTTATCCTGCGCTTTTCAGCCACATATATGACAAAATTAAAACCAAAATTACTGTCTTGGTGCCTGTGGTGGCTGTACAAGCATGTTCTTAATAAATTAAGTAATTTTAGATTAGTCTAAAAAGACCCCTTCAGAAAACAAACTATTCCTTTTTGGACCCAAGCTGAGCAACTTTCTGTTTGCTTTCAAAAAAACAAAAAACCCAAAACACTTTAACATGTATGGAGGATACTCGTGAGGCTATTATAGCCCTAGATGGTTACCACAAAGTAAGAGCTGAGTGTTTGGGTCCCCTGCAGCACTAAGGGAGTTAGGTAACTTCAAAAGAGTCTCCAACAGGCAATGTACTGAGAACAAATGGCTTGAGGTAGACACTGAGGAACACAGAGATGATATTAAGGGTTTGCTCACCCAATGTAGGATAGGCAGGTACTTCCTGGCAGTCATCTTTCACAGATACAAACCATTCCATTATGTTCTGACAGCTTGTGTCTTGAAACCTCTGTGTTGGGTGAGATGATGACAACTACTATTTGTAGCATGAAAAAATTAGCCCGAAGAAATAGTTAGCACATGTTCTCTTCTGGAGAAGTGCAATATGAACTCGTTCAGAGCCTAAGCAACCATGACCACATCCGTATGGGGAGCGCATGTCCTTTCAATTAAACACAGCTCTATTTGTGCACCATTGCCCTCTTGGCAAATCTGCATCAATCCAACACTTTAAAGCATGAGTCATCTCTGTTATAGTATGGTGGGAAATATAAAGTGCTGGGTACACTTTAGGCTGCATTCAGAACTGATTTAGAGGAGTGCTTGTACTCATTTGAGATTAATATCTGGTCAGGCCAGGTCATATCTCATGGATAACACTGATGTCCAGATTTCCTTCTGGTATTTTAGAAATAGCAACAGAAACTACATTTGGAGGGATTTGTCTCCAGTGATGCACATGCGACTTTCATACTGCAGGAAGAAGAAAGTTGCAACACTGACAGCCACACAGTGCCATTCGAAATGTAGTTAATTCATGATCAAGCTAATTCATTTGCTCCTCTGTAAAGTACATTTGCAACAAAGGAAAATAATAAGAATGCTATCACATCACAAAGGGTTCTTGCTACTTATTCTTCACAGACACAGAGATAGTTTAAGGTAGGTGAAAAAATTACAGGAATTTTAATCAGACAGACTTTGCCAACATCTGCCATGTTACTACACCCAGCTTGTAGATTTGACACCAAAGGCCTATCAAGTAAGTGCTCTTGCATGTTTGCTTTTCCTCACCATACAGAATATGTTCTCTTTTTCCTAGAAAGCTGCAAGCCCTTGGCATGATTGGCTCTGAATCCATCAGTGGTCTCCACAGGGTCCAGAACTTCAAATGCTCTTCTTCCTTGCATGCAGGTTTTGGGGCCCTCTCCTAGCTTTTCTCAGGGCTGTTTAATTTAGGAATTGTACTCCCCGTTAGGGCAGAAATAAAAACCTTGCCATTAAGTTGCCTAATTCCCTAACTCATTTCTGTCTCTGATGAACAGATTCAGTAGCAAAAGGATGTGGAGAGAGGCAGTCCCCAGAATCCATGGGCTTGGACAGCTTTAGCACACTTACTGTTTATACAACATGCATCCACTTGTAGGAACAGTCACTAGTGAACAACTTCTGTTCCTGCTCATTTTACTGAGTAATATTTGTTCTGCAAAGGACATTCCCTCACTCCAGTGACCACAAAAGAAGACGTGTCCCAGAGACAATTTTGGGACAGCATGGGTATCCGGGAAGATTGCCAAGAGTTCTGTTCCTAATGGGAAGAAGGTGGGTACTGCAGGGTACAAGAAACTCTATTCTTTGTGCCTGATGGGGTGGAAGAGCCAGAAGGGGAAGAGAAACTATGGGAGACAGAATGCAGTTGAGATAATTTTCATTTCTAAGACTGCAAAGCTGAATTTCAGTCTTGGGTTCTGGCAGATATGCAGGGCAGCAAGAACCCTCCATACAGATGTCTCAGAGTTCCAGGAGGTTTTAAGTTCAAAACAGTGACTTCAGCATTCAATAGCCCTGGCATGCATTAAGAGGAAAAAATTGGCATGTGTTAAGGATCTCAAAGAGAGGGGGAGGGAGACTGCTGCCAAAAGCTCTCCATTTTGAACTTAGTTTTTCTCAGAAACTCAGTTTCTACCGCTGTTCATTAAAGCTGCAATTTCTATACCTGAGGGGAAAAAAAAGAGGCAAAGGATAGGGAGAGAAAGAGGCTCTTAATTTTGAACAACTGTTCACTTCTTGCATTCCCACCCTTAGGTTTTTGATGGTACATTCTTAACTGAAATAATTATTGACCATGCTTCCCAACTTGAGTTTGGTTTAGGCAGTAACAAAGGCATTTTTGGCAATTAGGCTTAATCTAGAAACTGAAAACAAAGCTCAGTGTTTCTTAAAAACAAACAATGTTCTTATTGTTTGTTAAGGGAGGTTGTTTTTTTTCCCTCTGGTGCTATTTTGAGTTCTAACATGTCAATTGTACACAGGCTGGAGCATTCACTCTGATTGTTTACAACAATTTTGCTGGTGTTGCCAGGCTTTTCTTCTATGAAGTATAATTTTGTAGGCAATGTACAAAACAAGCTGCAGTGTAAATAAACGAAATATGTGTTAAAAGTGTTGGCTCAACACCCCTCAAATTTGTCTCTAGCCCTAAAACTGTCATGAGGGCATTAAACACTCATGACAAGTTGAAAGCACAGTAGGTACCTCCTTGGATTAAATTTTAAAAGATTGTTTCACTTGTGCAAATTTGGAACTGAAAATATTTCTCTAATTTCCATGTCTTTAGGGTAGACTTTGGTGGCTACCCAGATTTCATTTTGGGTCTGCTGAGCTCACTTGAAAAAATTCAACAGCTGTTGTTGCTACCAACATGCCTGAGACCACTGATTTTAGCACTGGAAGGAGACTTTTTTGGTGCAGTAGCTGGAAACTGTTTTTCTGGGGCAACCACATGTGGCTGACCACATCTGGGAGCTAACAGGGGATAGAAGCACTTTGTACCATTACATCCTCTATTCCACATTAAAGGCCTATCTCCTGTACTTGATGAACATTTGAGAGGGCCACATGGTCATGGGACAAAACCAAAGGGTTTTTGACTCATTAAACTTTTGTGGGAATGGGTTAAACACTACAACATCTTGCTGTGATGTTGCTACTGTGGAGAAACAAGCAAAAAGTGAAGCAATGGGGAGTGCTCTTATTGTCAGTACCCTCACCCTCAAAGATAGCTTGGTACGTGGCTACAGCACAGCATCCCCCCCAGCCATGTAATCCATCACACACACATCAGACAATTTGCCATGTGCATGCAAGTTTATATGCATAACACAAGGGAGACTCGAGAAAAACTTTGCACAAAATATTGAAACAAAAGACTTGAAGCACTGAACCATACAGTTATATTGCAAATTCTCCCTACTATCTTCATGATCAAAATCAGAGGTCAATAGAGAGGAGCTTGTGTCACCCTGTGCTGTGTCCCTTTTCATAATTGTCACATGCTCATTCCTGCAAGCCTGGGGACAGCCACCACAATCCTTGATGATAGCTATGGCACAGACACACTTTCATATCTTGTCATAACCAGACTGGTGCAAAAGTTAGCCAAGAAACACAGCTCTTGTGAATGGCTGTCTCATCTCCTCCATATGCTAACGCACACCTTCCCAGCATCAGCGAAAAATCTGACTCAAAAGCGCCACCACAAGTGGACAAGAACTCTGTCACATATTTAAAAGCTGGGAAATTTGTAACAAATCATTATTTAAAAAGAAAAGAAAAAAAAAAGAAAAAAAAAAGAGACGGTATTAACAAGGCTTACAAATTTCTCACAAGTATGGATGCCACAGGTAAGGACTGCCCCAACCTGAGCAGACTCAGGCTTCTCTGTGAGCAGTTGCTGAATGTCCAAAAGTAGTCATTGCTGGAATTGCCTTCCTCTGGATATGAAACAATTAGGCTGGCCCCCAAAAAGGTTCAGTAACTCAGAAATGGTGTCTGGTTAGACTGTATGATCACACAAGCCATCACAGAATGTAAGATCCTTTTATATTTATCAGTTGCTTAAGACATGGTTAATAACACTAGCCAGTTTTCTGATGAGCTGCTGAAAAACTGTGTTCACAACCTCTGAGAAGTGGCAGTTGTAGAGCATCTTAGACTGCCTTAAGAAAGAGGTCAGCTGTGCTGTGACACCTAACATTAGAAAGAATCAAGGCTGCTGCCCGTGGGATTTCCAAAATAGAGCATGTCCATATGTGATGTGGAACAGGGGCACGAGACATCCAAAACTTCATGGATTACTCAGATTTTCTGAAAGGCTGCAACAGGTCCTGTGGTTCCTACAGGTGTCAAAGGCATTTGTGTGCTGCATGGCTGATCTGCCATGTGCTGGATGTAGATGAGTTCGACCAAAAGAAGACTTGTTTTGTTTAACTCAAATTGACATGGACTTTTCAGTGCATGTTTTCTCATGTTAGTCCAGTTTCCTAACCAGAATTCTAGTCATCTTCCCAAATGAACACTGTAATGTACTTTCAATATGCACTTTTCCTCTTCTATAGAAAGCTAAGAGGGTTGCTTTGCTTCTGGAGAGAAGGAAGCTTTCCAGGAAGGAATTGCAGTGAATTGCTTGAGGAAACCAATGGCCTGCCAAACTGGAGATTTCAAAAGTGAAAGAGAAATGGATTCCTCCTCCTACTCTTTTTTCCTTACTACTAAGTCTAAAAAAGAAAGTTCAAACCATAGCAAGACATATTTTAACACTTAAGTCTATTTTTAAGCACTGAATAATTGTATTATTTTTCCATTGTAAGAACTATTTAATTAGCAGAGACCTGGTAAAACAACTTCATTTTTCTAGGTACCACTTGGTGTGGTTAAGCAATACAGTAAAACTGAGACTAATTTGCTGTGAATGCTGGTGCACTAGACCATGAGGCTCTGTGTCAGTAGAAAGCTGCATGTGACATGCAGATTACAGGCTATTTTTTATTGTCAAACTCAATTCTTCATTCAAACAAATACATTGTCAGAACCCTAATTATTTCTGTTAAAAGCATTGCAGCTTGTTATAAAGGGGCATAAAGTCTTTCTCTGCAAATTCTTGATCATTGCATTACAATTCCAAACCATTTGTGAAATACACGATTTAATTTACAGCCTGTTTCTCTCTATGTGGGCTCTGATTACAGAATCATCAATCATTATAGAGTATTAGCCCTATGATGAACCATGCACTGGTTGGTTTTTTTTCACTCTGGTCTGAAATTAATGCCATTAATTTTTCCTCATTATCTCCTGTTCCTCATAATTGCTGACAGGCAAACTGGAAAATCTTGCCTTTTATTCAATCATCTTGCTCTTTTCAGCAGTGGGAATTTTGGGCAGATAAAGTAACAATCCTTCTGGCTTCATCTAGTATTACAAAGTTTCATGGACAGATTTTTAAATTCTTCATTATCTAGCAAATGCTCTGTGCCTGCATTAGAAGCTGCTTCCCTGACTGTAACTGTGAATGGAATTCAAGTTTGATCAATGGAAAAATTTCTACAGGCCTAGCACCTGTTGGTACATGTCTACGTGCAAAACTTGTGGCTTATAACTATGCTTTGAGGGAAGAAACAGGGCAACCAGTAATATCTTTTTCCATTGCTGGCATCTTCAGGCCAGGTCAGAACACTGGAATCAAGGTGGCTGGAACATGGTTAGAACTCAAGGATTAGAGGGCTGTGGTTTTTTTTTACCCAAAATGGAAATGCTGATAGCTGGAAGATGTTTAAACTAAATCAGCAAAGGTGAGGGGATCCTTGTGGAGCACAGCTGAAAATTGGTATGTGGAAACCCTGGATCTGGTAAGAAGAGCTGGAAGTGGCTACCTGAGAAGAAAAGACCAGGGTCACACTTCAGCAAAATGTCTATTTGAGTACAAAAACAAGAGTCAGTTTTTTAACACTTTATAATTATACAAATCCCACCAAGCAAGATTTACTACATCCCTGGGCAAGTAGTGATGCAGGGTGACGTCATATTGCTGGGTGATAGTTTGGACAGCACCTGCAGTGAAAACTTGCCCTAGATTTAATAGCCTGAGGCCAGGTATCTTTCTTGACTAACATGATGAACAGCAGGTGGAAGGGATCAGGGGCTCACAGCTCAGGCTGATCTGGCATTGGAGCAAGAGAAGTGACAGAAATTCTTTCAGGCAGGCTGCTCCCCCTAAACACAATCTTTGCGGTTGTTGCTGTGAGTGTAGCAAAGCAGTGACACAGCTTTCTTGAAAGGTTTTTGTGCCACCCACTTTGGTTTTGTATTGCTGATGTCAGAGTGTGTTATGTACAGGAGCAAAGGCCCTGGCTGATCCACTGGATTCATCAGGGTGAATTTGTAATTAAAAGGACAGTACAGGCCTTTGGAATGCAGGTAAAGGTACTGAGTAGGACAAATCTTCAAAGATTCACATAGAAAAAGTTTCTGAAATACTATGAATAAATTATATTCTTTGGCATGCATGGATTGGAAGTAAAACAGCCAAATCCTGAACTAGGAGTAACTTCATTGTAGAGAAACTACCACCAACATAGGTCTATTTAGGGTTTTTTAAGTCTTTCTTAATACTTCTCTTACCTACTTTATATCTGTGTTGGTTGATCTGAATTTTCTGTTAACTGAGTTCTGAACACCTTTGCTTTTACTCTTTTAAGGAAGTCAGCTTAGTAAATTTCTTTAGTTTAATAAGTAATTCACTGTGCTCATCCATTTTCTGAAACCAAACCCAGCTATAGAGATTAATTGCTGTTTTCCTGGAACAACTAAAAGAGAAGTCTACTGCTTGATCTGGCAGCAACACAAGGTTTCTGGAATCTGTCCACTTCTGGAAAATTTAACCCAGTGTTTTTTAAAGGTTTATCACTTTCTGTCTCATACATCAAGATAAAGTAATACTCCTTGTCTTAAGAAATTTTCAGGAAAAAGTCTGACCAACAGTCTTTGAGAAAATTTTTAATTTGTCATTTCTGGATCCTGTTTTAGTATACAAGGTTTTGTCCAATGCATTGACAGAAGCAATATGATAAACATCAATATAAGACATTGTTTAGGCACAAGGTATTTCTTAGTAATATGAATGACAATAAACCCCAAATTGCAAATAAAAGCAAAGAGGTGAAGGAGAGTTGTATTCAAGGATTAAAACCACAAACAAATGTGTTTATGTATCTCAAAGCAACAACATATGAGTAAAGAGAAGTTTTGAATTTAAACCCTTTTGAATGAAATGGAGACTCTAATAGCAATGGGAAGCAGAACTACTAAGGTATTATCCATTCAAAGGCAGGAATATGCATGAAAAGTACTACTAAGTCCATTGTTACAAATGTCTTTGAGATCAGTGAAGCAGAGATATTTAGTGATTTGGCATTGCTCAAAACCCACTAATCTCCATGAGCAGACTGAGATTCAAAGCAGACCAGAGAGCAACCCTTTGTTCATCATAATAAAGAATTTGCTGTATTCAAATGAAGTCACAGCAAAGTGGATGCGTGCCAGTGCAGCACCAGTGTTCCAAGAGAAAGGCAAGCTAGGAAATTATAGACCCTTCATCTCAATGTCTGCAATTTGCAAAATAAAGGGTACAACCGAGGAGAACATTTGCAAAATGCATGTGCAAAGGAGTATCATTCTCTGTAATCTACTTGTAGATAACTAGCAAGATGGGTGGTGTCAGTTAACTAATCTCCTTTTTGAAAGAACTATGCTACACTTTAGTTATTAAAATTAAAACACTTGAAATAATAATTCATGTATCAGGTTGTTCACCTAATGCTCTGTGGCAGAAGAGGTTAATTCTCCTCTAAAATCAATGCTGTTATTCTATAAGAATTTGACCAAAATGGTAATCTAGGTCCCAAGTCTCCTAAATTTGGGCTTTGCACACAGCTGAACTGAGCAGCACAAAGAGCAATGTGACCACGGAATAGAGACACAAAAGGAAAACGATCCAAACTTTTAACAACAGCTGTATCAGGTATCTTCAGTACACTTACCTGTGTCATGTGCAATTATCCCAAGCCTCTTTTACAAGGGTGTCTAGTCCTCTTCTTCTCTGTAAGCTGTCCATCAAGAAGAGTTGTGTTCAAGGAGAAATTGTGAGGAAATAAGGATTAGAAACAAAATTATTGGCTTCATACCCATCTCTGTTATTATTCACTGCTTGGGGCTAGCTTCCCATTCCTACTACTTGATTCCCTTGCCCTTCCTCTCCTTTTCTACTGTCCTTCCTCTGTGACTAGAACCATCCATTCCTGTTCCTTCTTTTCTTTGTTGTGCTTCCCTCAGATGCTTCACTCTGCCTTTGTTTTCCACTTTTGTGTTTATCCAAGTAACATGTTCCAAATTACTAACTCAGACAAGGCAGTAGATGCTTCATTAGCTCTAGCTCAAGTGAAATTCTTTATCTTGCCATCTACACCAAACTTGTGCATTGTGTTAACACCTTTTGGCCAAATATCTTCAA
Source organism: Geospiza fortis (assembly GCF_000277835.1). Classification (NCBI taxonomy): domain Eukaryota; kingdom Metazoa; phylum Chordata; class Aves; order Passeriformes; family Thraupidae; genus Geospiza; species Geospiza fortis. The sequence goes on from NW_005054423.1 coordinate 296,769, forward strand.
TACCAATAAGACAAAAAGCCTGCAGGAAGACTGGCTTCTCCCTCTGCTCCTTCCTGCTGCTCCACTCCTCCCACAATAAAGCCTGACTTGATAGTTCACTTAAATAGAAGAAAAAAATTATACACAAGTAAGTTTGTTCTATAAACACTTGAACCCTTTGTATTTAGTAACATGTTAGTACCCGCAAGGCTTTCTTTTTGCTTACATAAATCATAGATTAAAATACAACACACCTCTACCAAAGGAAGACAGCAGAACAGAAGAGCTGAAGTGTTTCTAAACAAAGCCCAACCACTTAGAAACCAAAAAAATGAATTCAAAAGACTTAGAAATTCAAGCCAAAACATTACAGTTAAAATGATAAAACTTAAAACACCACCACTTTAAAATTCAGTTTTGATTTTACAACATCTTCCCTTTCAAAACAAAACCAAAGCCCTAATCTACCGGAAGAGAAATGAGTGAGATTTAGTAGATGGAACTTAAGACCTTTTCCTGTTCCCAGGGGGGTTGCTGCAGTTGAATTGAACTTGCCACAGCTATTAGCTGCGGCCTTGGCTGCGTTTCACGTAATGTGTATTGTACCCAAATCCCACTGCGTGTTTAGCAGTACACGCTCACACTTGTGTTGTGCCTGCAAAGCAGGGAACTGCTCGTGTACACATTGTGCCAACCGCGTTCATGTCAGAGGGTCCCTGGTTATCAATTTCAGCTCAACGATCATGAGGTGTGATAGATCCAAGTTTGGGTCATTTTACTCATTTGGCGATTCCTGAGCTTTTGTATAAAAGTTTCTGAACTTTTTTTTCCCCCTCATAGAGGAAGATTACAATGGCTTTATTTGGATGTTTTTTTAAGGGAGCCGAAAGTCTTACACAACACTCCGACGCGTAAGCAGTGGGGGCTTTACAGTGTTTATTTATAACTCACCGCGGCACCGATTATTGCCCAGCCCGAACCGCACGGGGCCATGGAGAAGGGCAGAGCGGAGGCGGCTGCGGGCGAGAGCTGCTCGGAGCCTCCTACGAGGCCTATGAGGACCTGATGAAGAAGTCCCAGGAGGGGAAGGATTTCTACACGGACCTGGAGGGGAAGGCGGCCAAGCTGCTGGAGCGGGCACGGGCCGCGTGCCAGGCCAGCGAGGCACACCGGCAGCAGCTGCTGGGGAGGGGGGGGGGGGCAGGGGGGGGGGGCTGCCGCGGCTCGGCCGGCCCTCAGCACCGGGGGGCGGTGCGGAGAGCGGCCCGTCAGCAGCGGCGTGACAGCGCCATGGACCTGGCGGGGACAGCCCGCTTCCATGTCAGTCCTCGTCAGTTGTGCCCGTCCAGCTCCGAGCTGTGTGACCTGTTTGTTTACTCGGGATATTTCTGCATGGAGGAGAGCAGGGTGGGGGAGGCAGGAAGAGGTCGGCCGCGTTTCCACATGGAGAACGGGACAGCTTGATCCCGAAGGAGAACGGACGAGTAAAGCGGAACAAACAGACTGGTGTGGTCTCGTTCAGCCTTTCAGGGGAAAAAAACGCTATCAAAACTGTCCATATTATATTTCTGGACACTCCCAAGGAGTTGACTGAGGAGTTACTCCAGAGTAACTTCCATTTTTTCAGGGCGCTTTCCTGAAAAAACACCAGAACAACTAAACCAAACCAAACAAAAAACTCCACCAGCACCAAAAATTAGCTTTTACAAAGCACTGCACTCACTACAAAACAGGGACATGTTCAACACAGAAAATATGTCCTATCTCTCCAGCTAGTTGCAGTTCGCTAGCTGGAGAGGTAGGAGATATTTTCATGTTGGAATCTTTGATGTGATCCTCAAGTTATCTGGCTATTTGTTGTTTCCCTTAAATTTTGGTTAGTGGTGTTTACTTGGAGCCTTGTCAGTGTGGTATGCAAGTAAAAAAATGTGGAGTACCTTTTTTCACAGGAAAGTATTCATGTCCAAGATACAGAATTTATGCAAATGATACTATCTTATAAAATTGTACCCATTGCTTAATTTATTGGTGTAAATATTTTTATTGCTGGTGTTGACTTGGAGTTATGTAGTCTTTTTTTTTTTTTTCTTGCTTCCACAAGATTTATAAAGGAGTTTCCATGTAAAGAGTGAGTCTGAAATAAGTTTTATGGGTCCTGTAATATTTATGTTTTTCTGAGTGCCTGATCTAATTTGTTCATTTTGAAAGGAAAAGCTAGTTATTTTCTTTGTAATTGCTACCTCTGCAAATTCAGCTTTGACTTTTAGAATCAATCTGAGTTCCTTGACACTTCACTAAGAAAGAGGAAGTTGACATGCTAATTTGCAGGGGAAGTTCCACCTGAATTAAGACAATTAATGAATACATTTGCTTAAAATAGCATTTCAATTATCATCTTTCATTTCCTATATCCTTCCTTTAATTCTGGTGTCATTTCAGGGATTGTTACTCACACACATTGCTGTTACCCCACATAAATGAGCACAAACAACATAGAAACTCCCTCAAATAGCTTTGTGTGTGCATGTGTGTCTGAGTGTAAGAAAAGCCCAACGACATATTTATGGTTATTTCTGTTTTGTGCTCAGAGGCCTATCTGTCTTGTGTGTCAGCTCTCCACGTAGACTCTTTGGGTTTTTTGGTCCTCCACTGCTTTTGTTCAGAAAAAGTGTTTTCTCTCTCTGCTTGCTTTCTTTTTCATGTTCAGTCAGCTAATTAAGTAGGAAAATGTTAGTCTTACCTTTTTCAAGTTCATCCCTTTGTTTTTCTCAGTCTAGTTAATTTGTAAAAAGGGGAACCATAGTCATTGTATTAGCACTAGCATGAAACTCCAGTGAGCTGGCCTCTTTTCAGGGGAGGAACAACACCTTTTAAGAGACATAAACATGTAAATCATGTTAAAGTACTAATGGCAACAGGAAGACCTCCGGGGAGGGGTTTTTAAAAAGCTGTGCAGGACTGGTTGGCTCTCACAGTCGAAGGATGAACTGTCTGGAGTTCCTTTCGTTTCTGTACCAGTAAGGTTATTCAGACCTAGTCAGTATTTCAGGGTGGTAACTGAAAAGTAATGTGTAATGTCTGGTGAATTTTTCCACTTCATTCCACCACATGGCTGGCACTGGGACCTCCTTCAGGCAGAAGGCACAGCCTTGTCTGCGGGGTGGCATTTTTCTGCACAACAGCCAGACGCAGAAGCGACCCCGTGCTCCCCGCTCAGCTGACAAGTGGGGCAGAGGCGTGTCACACAAGCGATGATTTCCCGTACTGAGAAGGGGGTCGGAAGGTTGCCACCTCTCCTTTTGAGCAGCATCTGGTAGACAATTTTCTGCCTAATATTGTCAATCATTCCCTTGTTCTTGAAGGTGCCTGGCTGTCCTCCCAGCTGGAGTGAGAACTTCAATGATCACTAGAAAGCAAAACAAATGCAAAGTTTACAAAGGGAGTGTGGAGAAGGCAGGTCCCCGAATAAAGAAGTTGGCAGGGGCTCAAATGCCTGGGATTATGAGGAAAGTGGAACACACACACAGTTAATGCACATGCTGGTTTGAATACCAGAGCTCAAACAAATACATTTGTTGCACACTAAAAAGTGAAAAGTGAATGACTTGTTGATTGGGTTATATTTGAAAAAAAATGTGATTAAATGTGCAGTAAATGGAGGGTTTCTTTGTTTTGTATTGCTGCTAGACTTTTTAATGGCAAGAACTGAAGCATAGCATCAGTCTGGGAGGAGGCAGGTGCAGGGGAAGTCTTGCCTCTAGTGATAAAAAGCTGGCATTCGTGGACAAGGGGAAAAATATTCAGATATTAAAGAAAATAACAAGAAATGTATTCTTTCATTGAAGGCATGGGAAAAAATAGAATAAAAAGAAAAAGGAGAGCTAGCTGAGGCAGGATTCGGGGTGGTCCAATAAAATGCCTGCTGTGATGTAGCCACCTGCTCCTAAGAGGCAAACTGAAGCACACCAGTACTAGTGCTTATTGGCTGTGGCCAGTGCTCATCCCTGCTGGAAGCTGCATTGCTGACTGATGGTCCCTGGTGGAAGCAGTTCTGAGACCAGCGAGCAGGGAGGTTACAGAGTAGTGCCTTCTTCAGCATTACAGAAAAATCTCTGCTTTTTGAAGAAAAAGGAACTTGTTCCCTTGATGTGATGTCAGGCAAGCTTTGCCTGCAGTCATGATCACAGTAGCAGCTGCTGAATAGAACAAAATGTCAAACTGATCAGTAAATAATTATATTAAAAATTCGAGGAATACTTAACTGAACAATGGACTAAATGAAATGTTTGTGAAAAATATGTATCATAAGACAACTCCACCTGATGCTAATCAGAACAGAGTAGTTAGGGCAGTACTAGGGAAAGCCAGATTTCTTTTTTCTGTGGCTAGTGTGAAGGGCTGCTGAGTGGGTATACTAAAAGAAGTTAGACAATAATTATTCAAGATGAACTGAAAAGCTGTCAGTGAAATTCAGCTTCACTTGCTCTAGAAGAACTAGAGGGAGATATATATGCTTATATGTACTTATCATTCCAATTGTCTCATCTTTAGAGAGAAATTTCATTTTTGGAAGTATGAACAGATTGTTAAGGTTAGAGGCAAAGAAGCACCTGAAACATTTCTGCTGTGTTGGAGAGCTGTGTGCACAAAGGGAGTGTGGATGTGCACATTAACTTTTAATAAGCTTGGAAATCATTGACATGCAAACAGCTCTTATTCCATCCAGAGCCTGTACTTGCATTAGAGGCATATTATGCTGTGGTACAATCATGAGATATCTCTGTTGAGCTAACTGATACCATATTACCCCATGTATCACAAGAATTTACTTGATATCAGGCCATGGCTATGGGCCAGAATTGTTCAGCAGATCACCCCAAGAGTGCTAAGACTGAGTCCTGGGCAAAAAATGTTGATATGTGATAGTGGATTATGACCTATGTTTGACTCTTAACTGTTTGTGAATGTAAAGATATAGAAGAAGACTGTATCTAGGATTCCCTGACTTCCTCCATAATTTAGCTCCCCTGGGAAGCACTGGAAGGACAGCAAGGGTTCAGCTTCAGCTCCATTCATACTGCAAATCAGGCAGACTGGAAGAAATGGAGCAAACAGTCATTTCTATCCTTTGTTTGTATCAAATATTGTGAGAGAAGTTATTCCTACTGCAGCTCCAATCTGGCTCTCCCGAGAAGTGCTAGAAATCTTTAACCAATCTGTTGTAGAGTTGTCAACACCGGCTTCTCATTGCATTTGATAACCCAACGGGAGTAAAAAACATTAGCAGCTCAGATTACTAATGGAAAGACAGTCCTCTCTGAACCCCTTCCTGGGACTGACCTGGCCATCAGCCTAGTGAACTCTGGATTGTCATTTCCTCTGGATCCCAAAACTATTTTGGCACCTCTCCCTACACCAGAATTTGGTTACACTTTTCCTCTGTCACCCTGACCAACTCTTGTAGGGCTCACATGCTGTCCTGCTCTGCTTTGAGATCTAATGGGCCATGATCTGGTAGAGTTCTGTGAAGAAGTGGCAGCATTTTGGGGCATGGAGCATCCTCCTGCAGGCAGGCAGACCTGGGATGTTCTGTGTGTTCCTGAGAACCTGCCTGAGCCTCTCTGCCTCCTGCCACCATGCTCCCAAACCAGAGAACCCAGCTAAGTAATTCTTGAAACAGTTGTTGAACTGACAACTAAAAGCCTGATAATTGGTTAACAAGCTCAGCTTTTATATTCACCCACCTAACCCCGGGGCAAGAGGTGTCAGGTTAGCTGTACCTTACAGCAAATCCCAGAACAAACCTGGCAAAAAAGGCTGAATAGGGAGTTCAAAGAGAGGCTGGAGTGTGAGCTGTCATGGGAGTTAACAGATGTGCCTGTACAAGCCTAGCTATCCTTTAACACCACTGTTTCCTGCAAGAGATCCTTTGGTTTCCATTCTGTTATTTGTGGTGTTCATGCTAGCACATATAATCCAATTCAATGATAACACACTTGCTGCATATGGTTTCTAAATTTGTTTCTTGTTTTGCTGCAATTAAAACACACAGGACTTTGAAAAAGTGAAGGAAGTCTCTTAGTATAATACCCCAGTATGTGGCAGATAGGAATGGGACCCTTAGTAACACAATTATAATTCAGATAACTGTGAACACAGGCCACTAGGAAAGATCACAATTAGATTCAGGTGGTATTCAAATGATACAAAACATTTCAAATAATTGTAAGACTAGGAGGTATTGGAACGATTACATTTCCATGCCTTTAAGGTATAAAGAACTATGACTATCATTGAAATTCATGTTAAAATTAATGTTTAAGGTAAAACCTAGGCGTAAAAGGAACTATGACTATCATTGAAATTCATGATGAAGTTCATGTTAAAATTCATGTTTAAGATACAACCTAAGCATAACTTAATTATGTCAAATCTAAGCTCTAAATCTGAACATTCAGTACGGGAATAAAACCAGAAAAGCATTTATCTCTCTTTTTTTTTTTTTTTTCCTTCCACTCTCCTTTATGCAACATCAGATTCAAAAAACTATGACTGATCCACTCAGCCAGGTGTCAAGAAGCTAAGTACACATGAAGTGGCAGGAAAAAAGACAGAACATCTTGTGGCAGCATGTACCAGGAGTTTTGGCTGCTGTTCTGCCGAGGTGGGCTGAGCAGACATTGCAATGCAGCTGGTCAAACCACTGGCAAAACATCTGGAAAAGACACTTTTGGAGGGGTAGGGTAATATTGGTGGAAGCCCTGATATACCAGAATTTGCCAGCAATTTTGTTGCAGATCTAGACCCAGATCTGTGGGAACCTTGAAATAATGAATGCAAACATTTGTGGTTTGTGGGTTAGGTTGAGAGAATTCAAACAACTTATAGAGTTCGACATGAAAAATAACTTCAGTATTTCTTTAAGAATGGGTACTTTATTATGTATGATTTCTTGCCTAAAAATGCTGTAGGCTATATTCCAGAACAAGAATACCATTACTTTTTGAGAGGGATGAATTAACCTAGGGTGAAGCTTGGCCCCATGCTGACAATATGTGTACATTTGGCCTGTTGGCAGGTTTCTAGAACAGAATGTGCAGGGAGAAAAGTACTCAACACTGAGAAGGGAATGACTGTAATTCACTTGTAGATGGAAAAGAATATACATATGGCTCAAAAATAACATGTAAATGCAGACTTAAGACTTATAGAGGAAGAGTTTAGGAAAAGCATGTGACAACCTTAAGTATAATTCTATCTCAGGAGGCATTAATGAATGGCATAGAAGCCTGTAGCAAATTTAAATGCTGGCCACAGTAACTCCAGACTGTTTGGAAACTATTTTAATTTTTTAAAGCTTTTCAGGGAGGTATTTTAAAGCTTTAAGCACATAATTTAAACCAGAAATTACTTCCCTAACTGTCCCAGATAATTTTCTTCTCAACAGGGTATAGATACCACTGCTTCAATTATTGATCTTGAAAAAACCCAATTTCTTCATTTTGGGTTTTTATTTTTTCCTTCAAAAGTTCCATTTTCCCCCATTTATATTTTTCAGGAGGGAGAAGGGAAAGAATTTTATTTTGCTGAGGCCCGAGAAATCTGACAGCCTGTCCTGCAGGTGGAGGTTGTCACAGAATCCATGAGGTTGGAAAATCCGAGATATGACTGAACACCACCGTGTCAACTACATTACAGTATCAAGTGCCATCTCCAGTCTTTCCTTAAGCACCTCCAGGGACTGTGACTCCCTCCACCATCTCCCCTGGGCAGCTCTGTCCCATGTCTAAACACCCTTTCTATGAAGGAATTCCTTCTGATGTCCAACCCAAACCTCCCCTGGGGTAGCTTAAGACTTTATCCTCTCGTCCTGTCACTACTTATCTGAGGGGAAAAGCCACCCTCTACCTGGCTACAACCTCCTTTCAGGGACTGGTAGAGAACACCAAGGTCCCTCCTGAGTCTCCTTTTCTCTAGGCCAAACAACTCCAGCTCCCCCAGCC
>NW_005054423.1:305829-311313 GCF_000277835.1 Geospiza fortis
ACTTGGCTGGGTGAAGCGCACGGCTGGCGGGGGTTGTTGAAGGATGTTCAGCCCGGCTGTGTGCGCAGAGGTGTTCGGAGAACTGTGCCTGCGGGGCGGGCGAGCTGCCGGGCCCGACAGGGCTCCTGCGAGCGCGGGTGGCCGTGGTCAGGAGGCCTGGGTGGGAGATCTGTGGAAAGTTTAGGAATGCAGCCATTCTGTGCAGAGGCCCGATTCAAATCCCATCGAAGCGTGCGCAGGCAGTGCGCTGAAATCGGTGCGGTTTGGAACAACCTGATGAACACACCCACTGGCTGAGATCCCGCAGATTTAGGCTTAATGATTTTATTATGAGGCATTTTCTGTAATTATTTTTTCCTTGGGATAACCAGGGTAGTAGGATTAAGTCTATGTATAGTAGTAGTGTAGAGGATTCGTGTGATAGATGTGCACTGGTTATGGAAAATAAATGTATATGAAAGTTTAAAGGGTACCCTTTTTAATTGATTTTTATTTTTTCCAATCTAGGTAATAATTCTTACTTAATAAGAGTTCAGGGTTGGATGGTTAGGAGTGCTGTATTACCACTGGGGTCTTTCCTGTATCCGCAGATGAGGAGAAGAAGAAGGAAACAAATCGAAAACAAACAGTACAGAAAGAAAAATAGCAGCAGAAATGCACATTATTCCCATATTACTTCAGAGCAGTTTTGTTACAGCACTGAGAGAATCAGTGAGACTGTAGCTCTTCCCTGAGTCTGTCAAATGCCATGAGTTGTGGTTATGGTGTCTGGGTCAGACCATCCATGGTACTGAGGCCTGACGGGCTGAAACAACTTTTTTGCTACAGAACCAGCACTTGACACTTGAGTGATAGCCTTGGGATGAAGAGCACCATAATGGGCTTCTGGTCCCATCATTCTCCCCACAGTGATGAAGGTCTTAAGTGTTAGAGGAGCTTCCTGGGTGTACCTAATAGGAAAAAAGAGTGAAATTCTCAAGTGGAGCACAATTAACTGAAATATAACTGGATTACATAGGTATAATCTGCATATAACAAGGGAGTGTCCTGTCCTCTTTGTCAACCCTCAACATGCTTTCAAGTAGCAGGACTGTTAGAGGTTTCTGGTATTTCTGCCTTACACCTAGGAGTATGAGTACATACAAAAATATTGTGCTTGCATGTGTTTACTTCCTTGAATAGTAAACCTACTTCAGAGGTGAGATTAGTGTAGTAATGCCTGTTAGGCTACATTTAGTGTACATAATAAACTGTCAAGTCACCGTTGATAACCAGGTGCACGTATTTACCCTCTGGATGAATGTTTCTAACTGTCATTACCTCGGTTTCTTTCTCTGTTTGTACTTTTGGGTATTATAAACTACAAGGGCTTAAAATTTAACATTGTAAATTAATTACCTTTGGTTTCTGTGTATTTCTTTAGAGATTGTGAGTGTGGGAGTTTTCAAAGCTTTATGGGACGGTTCTTCCAAGTAATTTTAAAGCAACAGATTAAACTTCTCTGCCTTTGGCATTGTGTTTCTGAGTGCTTTTAAACTGAAGGGACTGAACTGCAAAGGTGCTTCCCAAAAGTAGCTCTGGCTATATGGCCCTGAGTGTGTCAGAAGGTGGATTTTCCAAGCAGGTTGTATGTCTGTTAATGAGAGAATCAGGCATAAATTGAATACTGAGGTCCAACTGCAAGACACTGGGAGGGTAATAGAACTGGTGCAGTCTGGTTGTGGTTTGTCAGCTGGAATTCCTTCCAAATGGAGAAGTGGCATGGAGTCAGCAGCATTTGACTCCCAGACACAGACTTCTGAATTGGGGACTGGGAGCAAAGTATATTGAAGGGGTCTCCACTCCTGAGAGTTGGCATAAATTGTTGCATTGACCAATACCTTCATAATAAGAGAAATCCTAAAGAGCTTCAGAATTTATTTGGACTTGAAAGCAAAGTGATCTGGGTTTTGCGGTGTGTGCTATCTGGATAATGCAGTTAAGAAGCCTCACACGGTGTTCTGGTGTGTATTCACATGTACACTTGATGTCTGTGCCCTTGGGTGGAATGGCACTTCAAAGCTACAGATTTCAGGTGCTTGTGGCAGTCACTTCTGTGGACTGCCTGTGATACATGGATGAAGGCATCATAGGTCAGCAGTGGAGTTAATACTGTTAAAAGGTGCCTGAGAATTTGATCCACTAGTCAAAATCAGCATAGTACTGGCACTATCAGGTCTTAGAGGCATATTCTCTGCTCCAGAAAGGAGTCCACTCTGTGGCTGTGCCTTTGGTGGTCTAGTTTTGACCCTCACTCTTAAGCATGGGGATAGAGAGATACCTTATAAAGATAAATATTATTTCTCCATTTTCTGAAGTTGTGGAAAGAGAGAACATATATGACAAAAAAGAGAGACTGGTGCTCATCGGGAAGATAAAAAATTGTGTCTGTATGTTGCTGTAGCTGTGTAGCTGTCCAGGAGGAGAACACTGGAGAATGTTTTTGTTCCCTGTTCTGCCCTGCTGTGCTACCATGCTGGAAGAGGCTCAAGTGTGCTGTGTGTTGCTGGTGGGTAATGGCAGAATAGCCAGAGAGTCTTGGAGAGCCTGTAAAGCCTTGTTGAGAAGTGCTGTGTCTTCTTACTTTGTCAGAACTAGTTCATTAATCTTTATATGGAAACAAATTACACCAAGGTGCTGATTATGCAGACTCATTTTGCACATGAAACCCTTCTTGTGCAGCTTGTATTTGCTTTGGCTGCATTTGGATTTTCAGCCATTTAAAATGAGATGGAAAAGTATAAATAGTGTAATTGCTAGTACTTTGTCTTGAACTGTGGGTTAATTTGCAGTCCTGTTTAATTCATCTTTTGTATGTAGCCTAGTTCAGATAGCACAGCCATGTTAATACCATGCTGGGGTTGATGTAGTTTGTGGAAACTGCTGAGTTTGATGATTGGGAAAGGAGTTTTGAAGTAGGGTCCATCAGCAGTCTCCAGTGCTGACTTTATCAGATACTTAGAAGAAAACCCCACTGCAAGTAGCAGAATTATGCTAATTTGTCTGTAAACCATCAGAGTGCTATGATTGAGAATGTGGGCTAGTAGTGAACATGGGCTTGTGATAACATGCCAGCATGTTGCAATGTTTTCTCTGCTGTTATGAATAGTAAAGGGGTTGGTGCTTTCTTCTGTTCAGCCCAGTGGAGTTGCCAGTTTATTTCCAGCCCGGTTTCTGTCCCCAGGCTGAGAGTATGGACACAGGACTTTCCTAATCCAGCTGACTATGGATGCTGCACCTATTCTTCACCCATGGAACTACCTGTTCCAGATACTGGCTTGATTGTGAGCACCTCTTCGTAGTTCAGAAGGATGAATTTCCCACAGGTGGATTTGATCCTGCAAGTACATAGCTCCCCAAAAGATGGAAAATGGTCATATGAAGAGTCTGAAAACTAAAGGCCCAGAGAGCTGTGTAGTGATGGCAAAGGCATACAAAAGCCCAAGCAGTGTAAACAAGACTTTAACTTCATGCTTACACATTACCATTGGGTAAAGTTTCACCCACCATGTGAAGTGAAATTTGTGACAGGTGCAAAGTAAGGAGCATGTACAGGTCTGATCCACTGATCCAGAGGTTTCAGAGTGGAGATAGCACACATTGGTAGGAGTTCATGAAAAATTATACTTTTGGACACAGTTTTTGTGGTTTGTTGTGTGGTTGATTTTTTCACCCTTTTTTTGTTTTGTTTTTTAAAGATAAAGACAGCTGTGTGATACAGGCGATGCAGAAGAATCTTTAGAGCTTGTACGGAAGAAATTACTTGCCTTTTAGTTATGTGTTGTTCAGCTGCATTGAATTCACTCTCTTCTCTTTTGCTCCTTCTTTCTAAAGCCAATGTGAATTCATCACTGTCCTTTAAATCAGACTTTCAGGTTTGCTGTTTGAATGGGCTGTATAGTCATTGTGGACAAAAAAGTGGGTTTTCCTGCTTGATTAGTAAGTGTTATTTAATTTATCTTTCATGTGTGTGTGTACATGTTTTTTCAGAGGCAATTTGCAAAATACGAGCTTCAAATACCAGATTTACTCAGTGGAGAAGAGACCTTGCAAGACACATTAGGAACTTAAGAGGAAAATAAAATGTCCCCTTTCAGACTAATAATGATAATGTTATTTTTATGAATACTGCTAGTTATTAGAACACCAGAACTCACGTCCTGAACTTGGAGCCTGTTAGGCTAGCCTGTGTACAAACTCAGAACAAGCATGATCCTGGTCTGTCCAATTCTACAAAGAGTAATGTGAGATATGAATGGACACTGATGGACTGTGAGGAACAGCTAAAGGGTGAGATGGGAGAGGCAGATAAACACCAGCAGCTTAGCCATATTTGTGTCAGTAGATAAAGTTAATTAATTTTTAAATTTCAAACTTCATTTGGCTGCTTCTTATTCTTGAGTGAAAACCTGTCTAGTGAATTGGTGTGGAAAATTCATGTCTAGACTTGGGATTTTTTTTTCTTCTTTTGAAAAGTTTTAAAAGTTTATACATAATATGGATTACTGGAGGCAGAGATGGGGGAGGTGAGAAAATAAGATAGTATTTTTTGTCCACTATTTGTCCGCTATTACTCAAGTAAACTGACAGTGTGATCTTTGCCTCCAGACTAACCCCCCTCCCCCCCCCAAAAAAAAACCCCAGGCTGAAACTCGGTCAGATTGAGAGAAGCCATGGGCCTGGACAGCAGTGGCAAATTAACTTTTCAGAACTCCCAAGGAAAGGGGGGTACCGGTATTTACTGATATTAACAGATACATTTTCAGAGTGGCCAGAAACATTCCCCACCAGAACTGTCAAAGCTCGAGAGGTGACCGGAGTATTATTACAAGAAAATAATACCACGTTTCAGAGTTCCAGCCACAATAACCTCGGATAGAAGATCACATTTCATTTCCAAAGTAGTACAACAGATTAGTGGCCATCTGGGCATAGATTGAGAACTTCACACTTCATGCTGCCCCAATCAAGCAGCCAAGTAGAGAAAATGAATCATTTGATTAAGCAGCAAATTATAAGACTGGGGCAGGAGGTTAATCTACCCTGGCCCCAAGCTCTCCCACTGGCACTATTACGAATTCGAACTAAACCTCAAGCTAAAGAAAAGTTGAGCCCTTTTGAAATACTCTATGGACAACCATATGGAATACAAAAGGGAATGTCCACCCACATTGGGGAAGTAACACTGGCCACCTACATGGTGGCTTTAAGCTCAGAGAAATTGAGAAGCACGTGGTTGGAACTCAGAGCAGGGAATTGGACGGGCCAGTACATAACATACAGCCTGGAGATTATGTATATGTTAAGTCTCTTACAGAAAAGACTTTGGAACCACAGTGGGAGAGACTGTTCCAAGTGCTTCTCACCACCTTCACTGCAATCAAAATCAAGGAGCAGAACGCCTGGATCCATCACTCTTGAGTTAAGAAGGCCCAGAAGCCCCTT
>NW_005054423.1:312855-347308 GCF_000277835.1 Geospiza fortis
CATCCCACCAGTTGATTAAAACCAACAATACAATGTATCACAAGCTATCACCTACCCCTATTGAGATGGAACTTACATTAGTAAGACAATGAATTAAGCACCAAGACCTACTAGAGATCTTGAGAGAGATCCAAGACAGCAGAAAGAAGACCTTAATTACTGTCCAACATGATACAAAAGAAATAACCCGAATTCTACAGAGAATAAAACAAAATGCAGATCATCACTGGTGAGATGTGATTTTTAGGTGGTCACCAACTGCAGAGGGAATCCTTAATAAGTTATGTCATCCCATTGTAGTTTTGTTACTATTAGTTGGAATAAGTTTAAGATTATCTACTATATTGCTAATTTAGAATTGTAAAATACTACAACAAGTGGCAGTGTTAACCTCCTTATCAAATGTACATGGTAAAGCATTGAGAGACACTTATTGCCATAGAAGTTTGCATTAAGTAAAAGAATTTACTTATTTTCTAGGAAAGGGGGGAAATGAGGCATAGTAAAAACCCCCAGAGCAAAAAAGGGGTGAAATGTGCCTTTCTGTGTAATGCCAAGGCCAAAGAAAAAAGCTGCTTCAGTAAAAGACAAGAAGATAAAGAAGAGACAGCAAAAAGAGAAATAAAGGAGAGACAGAGATGCTGTGGAACAGGGTAGGGACACAAGAAATTCCTTCTGATAAAGAAGAACTAACAGCAAAAGTCACTGCGAAATTCGTAAAAATGAATATGTATGAGCCTATTGTGAAATTGTATGCATATGCATTTGAAAGGGGGATAAAAGGAAGGACTGGAGTTCACAAAGGTGCGCATGCCCTTTTTAAGGAGAGCAATCTCCACATGCGTCCAGCGCTGTAATAAACAACATGCAGGCTTTACAACTTTTGCAAAGTTGTAGAGTTTTTTTCCTTCTCCGCGTAACACACAGACCATCAGTGCCTTTGTTGATCTTGTGCTCTTCTGAGCTTTCTTCAGACCCAAGGTTACAGAGAAGTCTTAGAATCCTGTAAATCAGCTTTGAACCCTCAAGTCCTACTCTGTTTTCTGGCTGCTAGATGAGAAATTCCAGTGTTACAAGAGCACTGGAGAGCTCTTACTAGACTGTGGGATAAATCGGTGCCTCAAAGATGAGAGTTTGGCTGCTTGGCCAGCCAGGAGCATGCTGGTCCTTGCTGGTGTCTGCTTTGTAAATACTGTGTGGATTGAGCAATGGTGCTTTTTTTTTTTAATTCCCTCAGAATGAGTCCACATTGGCTTTATAATACTTTCAAGTGATTTATTGAATTGCTTATTTCTAAAAATAGTTAGCAGCTTGACTAATACTGCAGTTTAAGGCCAGCCCAAAGACTACAGAAGGACAATAGGTCAGACGAGAAACTCTCAAGTGTTTTTATTTGAAAAGGAAATAGAAGGTGAATGAAAAGAACATTCATTAGCTCCTCTGGGCATCAGCTTTAATTTCATGAATTTGTGTTCATGTTTTTCACTGTAGCATGTTGCCGAGCAGAGCACGCAGGAATTTAATGTTACCACTGCTGCTGCTGAACAATCTGTGATAGGATCACTTTTACTACTCTGGCACCTTGCCAAACTTTCCAATCTCAAATGATTATTGCAGTGACATTTGTCGTATTGTATTAAAAAGTACATGTGTGGGTGGTATTTGTTGTTTGACAACAAAACTAATGAAGACAGGAAACTGAACAACTTCTGTTGCTTGGACTTTGAATAAAAATACAGATTTTTTAATTTGTGTTTTTCAAAACATACAGAATTTAATTTCCATAAAATCCTGACCCAGCTGAAGTTGATGGAAAAGTCCTGCTAGTTTAAGCAGATTTAGGATTTCAGCCCAATTAATTGAACACGAGTATAATCTACTAGTAGACTAAAACCGTTTCATAGTGGTCCTAATAATTGTAAAAGACTGTTGTGATCACTAAACACAGACTCAGAGGGAAGGTAAAATGCCTCAGTCATCAGACACTGATGTGTGAAATTATATAGCTCAGTGTTTTACCATCTTTCATGCATTTTTTTACATGGTGGATAAAAGATTATTTGAACTTTAGATAGGCAGTGCTGTTAAAACAAGCAGTCAGGATTGAATGGTTACTTAAATTTTATTTTGTGCTTCAGCAGATAAGGTGACTGATGCCTACATCATACTGACATAGAGAGCAAATTGTACAATCACCTTCTATAAACTGGACTTTGTAAAGCTGGCAAGATAAACATTTGAGCCAGCCTGATCTTTTATGTATGTATGCATATCCCTTTAAAATGGTATAAAAAAACTCATTGGATCCAAAATGCTTTTTACCTCATATTTCTCAACAGTTTTCTTTCTATAAGGCAGTGATGCGAAATGCGAGTACCTCCAGAGGAAAAACTCTGATTTTTCTAGTTTAAAATACTTTAAAGAGAACACTGTGATTCAGCCCTTGCTGCCTTTAGGTCCAGATCAGTGGTGATCCATAAGGCCATGGACAGCTGTTCACATCTGGTTTACAGAGCTGTACAGAAGAAGCAGTGAAATGAATAAGGGTGAATTGGTGGTTGCTAAGGATTTATAGTGATACTTTGCTTCAATATGTGTGACCAACACTGTTTCAGACAATTGTCCCTACTTTTTCAGAGCAGGAGAGAAGTGCTTGGTCTTGCAGGTGTTTCTTTCTCCATGCTGGTAGGTCCATCTGCTGGAGCAGCAACATGGGTAGCATAGAGCACTTTGTGCTTGGGCACTGGATGTGCCACAAACTGGACTTTGTGGAGTTTATGTTTCATCAATTCCAAAAAGGGTAAAGTCTTCCTTTCCTCCTGCTCCCAGTTACTTGGGCAGCCTTGTGGTTGTGCCAGAATTCATTGTGTGCTTTTGTGGGTTACTGAAACAGTGGAAAACACGTGCAGGAGCCTCTGCAGACTCTGTGCTGTCCTTCAGTTATGGTGGGTCAAGGAAGAGCTTGCCAAGCATCTTCATAGTGCAGAGTAAAAGATGGGATATCACAGCTAGGACAGGCATAGGGAGGAAAGAGAAGGTTAGAAATGGAGCGAGCCTTCATCCTTTAGAAGGCAGAAGCCATGTGGGAGTTGGACTGTGCTTTACTTTGGGCCTGATGGTCCTTCAGGTTCTTAGTGAAGGCTTTTCTCCCATGAGATATTATTGCATCCCTGTAGAGGTTTGATAGAGGGCTGCTTTCTGGAGCAGCTGGAGAAGGTGGCCTTTCGCCTCTGCATGTTTTTACTGATGTTATTCTGTTGCTTCCAGGGGTAATGGGTTGTAACTCTGTGATACTGTTTATTGTGTAGTCAGACTGAAAAATAAACTCATTTT
Organism: Geospiza fortis; assembly: GCF_000277835.1. Classification (NCBI taxonomy): domain Eukaryota; kingdom Metazoa; phylum Chordata; class Aves; order Passeriformes; family Thraupidae; genus Geospiza; species Geospiza fortis. The sequence continues at coordinate 316,189 of NW_005054423.1, forward strand.
TTTGGCACCTCTCCTAATCTGAACAGAGAAACTGCTGCATGATTTTGTCTCGAGCTGAACCCAGACTTGGAAGAATCTTCTACTGGAGCAGGCTTCTTGCTTGTTCTACTCTGCTGAGGGGTTGTGCTTTCTACTTCCAGGCTCAAGATCTGTTAGAGGAGATAAGGACTTGTGCTTATTTTTTGTCTTGCAATATCTCCTCCAGGCTTTCAGCATCAGGGATCAGCATTGGCCCTTTCCTTCACAGCACTTACTTCATTCAGAAGTTAAAACAGTTGCATACGTCTGTGAACTCCATTGGTTTTGTTTCACTGAAATGCCATAACTTAAACAAACAAATAAAAAAGAGCAAAGTTCCAGGATGTAAAGGCAAATTGATTGCATTTCTATACCCTTTTAAGTGATCTAAGATCTGCAGTATCTTAGCTGGCTGCTTTCAAATTCAGACAATAACTTTTGACCTCAGAAATCTCACACCTCTGTATCTTAATTGCAAGAGATCTTGAAAATAAAGCAAACCTGGTTTTCTTTTCACTAAAAATATCCTACTGTCCAGTCAAGAGGAGGAGGGCTTTCAAAGGCGGATGTACTAATCAAGGGGTTTTCTGCTGAGGAGCAGAGAGGCAGCATTTCCAAAACCTTCTGCTAAGTGTGGGCAGTTCCCCACTGCCTTTGTAGTTTGATTTTTGTGAGCTCTTACTTACTTGATCCTGAATGAGATTATAGAAGTATGTAGTACTTCTTTGAGCTGCTGCCATCCTTGCTGATCCCAGACCACCAGCAGATGAAGAGACAAACAGGTGGAGTGTCTTGTACATCTTCAGCAATGGTCTTGAATTAGTGAAAAGATACTTTATTTGCACATGAAATTCAGCTAGTAAAGGCCATATTGATATATCAGTAAGACAGTCCATACACATGGCTGTATTAAGCTACATAAGCTGTTGTGTACAACTTTTGAATCTAGACAGATAAATCAGGAGCAGAAAAGACAGTAGGTACTTTGCCACTGAGTTCTAGGACCCTTTTTGCATCTCTTACAAGTAAAATCACCATTTCATACAAAATAGATGTTCATAGGCATACCATAAAAAATACCCTGACATGAGGCTTCAGAACTTCAGTCAGTGCAGTGGGAACACCTGGTTTGATGTTGCTCACTACTTGCAGCTTGTAAGTACATCTAGTAATGCAACAGAAATAAGAACAGAAAAGGTTTATTTGAACTTTCCTGCTAGTCCACATTAGCATGCTTGGTTTTTTTCTTCTATTCTAGGGTTTTTTAAGCTTCCCTAGAGGTGACCAGAAAGACCCAAGTGTATCCTCCTCTTTTTTCCTATTTTTCTTGACCGGCCCAGGGCACACATTTCCAGGCCCTCATCTGTTCTCTGTGTGACCACAGGTAGCTCTGGTGGCATTGGGCATTGCTTACACTGCTTTCACTGCAGGAGAGGTGAGGGAAACCTGCTGCCTGGCAGGAACCCTTCCTTCCCACTTGCAGGGCCAGGCACGTAGGTCCTTGTGAGAAAAAAAATGTGATAATTGGTTTAGTTAATTTTAAATTCACTTTCTGTGCAACCAGTAATTGGGAAGGCAATTATGACTGCCCATTCCTGGCCTGCAAGTCCTGCTAAAAGTGTGGTAGAGTACCAAGCACTCAGTGGTGAGCATGCTTGGCAAAGATTGAAGCAACAGAATTCCTAAATAAAAAATTAACCTGTTCTTTGCAACTATGACCCTCCACTTTCCTCCTGTTTAAGGCTTTCCAAGGTACCATGTATATTTTTAGATGTTTAGAGGCAGTGTCTTTCTCAGGCACTTGTTTTATTTAAGAGAAGGAAAACAGGGCTGAAATAGCTCTGCTGAGATCCTGCCACTGATGCCAAGCCTGGGGGCCAGTGTCCATTTGGAGCCCAGGTAGTTGGGTTTGCAGGGTGGTCACTGCAGGTCACACCCCTGTGTGCACAGCACAGCCAGGACACAGAACACAGAGTTATTTCTTTGAGACTTAAACATTGCAAGCAAATTTTGAAGATGTGCACTTTGGGTAAGTAGTAGTAAAATTTGGTAAGTGTTACTCATTGGTGTCTGATTATGTTAGAAGTTATGTCATGTACTTTTCTGTGAGGAGTTTACTATGCCTGCATATGGGATGGGAAAGAAAGCTACCACACTTCCACATCCTCAGTAATTTGTTGATGTGGTGGAGAGAAAAAGGTACAAATATCTCTGAATTATTTTTGTTCAGACCTGAAAATGGTGTATGGGAAGGACCATGAATTCCCAGTGTTCCTTGCTGTCTCCCCTTGTAATCTTAGGGAGACCTTTCTGTCCAGTTTTAATAACGTTTATGCTTCCTGTGCCAGTTCATGTAGTATTTCAGATGTCAGAAGCTGGTGGTGGTTTTATTTGGGGTACAACAGGTACCTGGCTGGGTACTGGATTTCAAATGTGGGAGTGAAAGTTTCTGTCATTCATCTGGGTAGATTCTCTATAACTCAGAAACACCTTAAACTGTTGCTATGATATGTGGGTTTTGTAGATGAGTTATGTTTAGCCAGGTAAGTGCTGACATACACATGAGGGTAATGGGAGAGTAGAAACTTCTTGCTGACTCCAGTTCTTGCTGCATAACACTGTATTGTGAATCTAGGCAACTTAACATGCTTAGAGTTGTGTTTTAATACATAGAAAATATATTCTATGGATGGATTTCTATGTTTGGTCAAATGAAGATAGGGATTTTTTCCTACCCTGGTTGAAGATGAATAGTACATTTCTGTATATTAATGTGTACTATATATTGTAAAGAACACTTACAGTGATCTTAAAATGCATTATGTTCTATATTGTTAGAGACCAGCAATTTATAAATGCTTAGAGTAATTAGATCTACATGATTTATATGTAATGAGCAACTGCTGGTGAAGCGAGTAATTAAATGCAAAGTATGCTCGAAAATGTAATAATACATTGAAATTCAGGGCAGATTATTTCCAAGCATCATTACGAGAATCTGTCTTATCTCTTTGTGTTCCAGTATGAATAGAGATTTCTGGCAAAATGGAAATTTGATGCATTCTTTCCTTCCACTGAGGACACTGTTTTTGAATGTCAAAAATTAGAGCTTTTTAACGTAAAAAACTCCCTCTGTTACAGGAACCTTAACTGGAAATATTGTACGAAGCAATATGAGTGAACCAAAATCTTTGTCCTTCCAGGGATTTAATTTAAATATTTTTTACTTGCATTTAATTTTGGTAGCAGGTTTGGTGTTTCTCATTTTTGCTTGTTGTGTTTTGTTGTGAGCTTTATTCCTGATTTCTTTCTTGTTGAGAAAAATGGCTTATCCCTGTCCCTAGAGCATTGCCTGCCTGTTCAGGCTGGCCTGAAAAGGGCCTTGCAGTTATTGAGCTCTTGTTTTGGCTGAACATTTAAAATGTATGTCATGTTACATATACACATCTCATTCTTGTTTCCCATTAACATGCTAGGCTGAAATATATTGATTCCTTCTTTCACTTCCCGATTGAGCTGCCTATTTGTTCTGTAATGTTGCTAAAGCCTTGTTTAATTAAAAAAATATTGGAACTTTTGTTTTCTTATCAGCTGGGAGTTTTATTGGCAGTCCCAAACACTTAGGATGGTTACGTCTATTTCAGAAAATGGAAAGAGGTGGTCACAAAGCAGGAATCTAAAAACTGTTTATGAAAAGCAGCAGAGTTATACAGCAGGTTGTCTGGTGCTAAGCCATCTCATAGCTAATCTGTCTAATCTGGTGTTTTTTTAATTGGTGTTTAATCTAAAGAGTTTTTTGATGGAATTAGATCAGCTGATTACATCATAAATCCGATGGAAATCAAAAATCCACATCTAAAACTGCGTCTTCATCAGCTATGTAGTGTTAGTATTGTGCATAGCCTAGGACTCACTGTTAAAATTATTTATCTATTGACAATGCAAATAGCCAGAATTGGATCAGTGAGTTGGGTGATTGCTGGTGGGGTGGGGTTTTTTGATATGTGTTTATTAATTAGCATGTTACACCCCCACACACATACCACCACCTCTCCACCCTGCCTCCCCCACTCTGGGAAACAGCCTAGTGTGGCTTGTGAGGGATCTTGTTTTTGGAATGAAGTGACACTGGAGTTGAGTCCAGTTAGAGTGGTGTGTAGGTGAGGCAAAGGAAATACAACTTTATGGATTGAGGGAGAAAAAGAAGTTTGTTCAAAAATGGACACATGACAACGGCTCAGGATTATTAAGAAACAGATTACTCTGAGCTAGATTCCCAAAATGTATTTCCACTAGTGTGTTTGTTTATAGGGAGCTTTGGATGCAGTCAGCTTTTCTACAGATACTTGCCTTGTAAAATAGTTTTATTGTATTTTAGAGATACTTCTTTGCTTTTATTATAAAATTAGCTTTATTATCTGTATGAACAAAACATAATGGCGCAAAATAGGCCACAGTTGGAAGATTATTTACTTTACATTTTACTTTGAGTCCTTTAGGATTCAAAGTGTGTGTGGAAGGGACATGCTCAGCTTTCTCATATGTCTTAGTCCTTCCAGATCCCAGCAGACATTATGAGGAGAAACAGAAGTTAGCCAGTGTCCCCCCAGAAGGTGAAGGGGGCCTGCTGGGCTCTCACTGCTGTGCTGCCTGACAGGGAGCTGCAAGCCTCTCTGTGCCAGGCTGTGGTTGCAGGCCTATTTCTTGGCAGGCAGATGCAGTGATAGGATCTTCTTCATCTGGTGTAAATCGGTGTAGCTTCATGGAAGGTACTTCATTGAGTCACAGGGGTAGGAGGCAGTGCTCTCTTGGGCTGGGCAGCTGCCATGTGGAAATTAGCCCTTGAGATGTTTATTAAACTGTCAGCAAAGTAGGCATGGTATGTGGCGTGGCAATTCTTTCAATGGTTTGTTGTATTTCCATCTGTCTGTGTAGTCTGTTACAAGGCCTGTTAAAAATTACATTTCTGTTCCTGTTGTGCCCACCGGAATCCACAGGTTCCGCACCAAAAAAATAGGAAATTTGAAAGAATGTGGGTAGGATTCAGTTTTCACATTTGAAGATATATTTCCATACAGTTAGGTCACAATGCTAATATTCTTGGAAATTCAATGTCTTCCATTGTATAGGAAACACAGACATCTTAATGCCTGTTAAATGCTAGTGAGCTATTTGTAAATAAATAACCCCAGTTTTTAAGCAGCAGTGTACCATAAGCAAGGGAAGATGATAAAGTCCAGTCAGGTTGTACTCGAGGTGTGACATAATAATCTGTCAAATCTGAGTCTCTGTGTTTCCATATAAATGGGATAGGTCTACTTATTCTAGTGATTGCTGATCCTTTGAATAGGCAATTCAGTGCCTGAGTTGTCTTTTTGATCAATAATTTTTTGCTGTTCAAGGTAAAATGCAAGCTGAAATTTAACTGAAATTGGAGGAGACTGAGGTTTGACTGCAATGTCAGCGTCTTATAAGGATGTACTCTTGGGTAGGGCAAAAATTCACTGCACATAAGTTAAGGCCTAAACTACTGAAAAATTGCAGCGTGCACATCATTTGTAAGTAATAGTGAAACACTTCTCTAAATCCCTCAGTTTGTGTCAGTGTCAAGCATGCTCATTTTGGATAGGACTTACATTGCAACACATGGCCTTGATGTGGAGTTCAGGACCAGCAATTTGGTTATGACAAAATACCACCACATAAAACTTTCTATAGGCAGGTTAAGATAGGTTTTGCAATGAAAAATTATTAATATACTGCTGAAAATAGTAGCTGTGCTAATAATTTAGCTGTCACATGGATTATTAAACTTTGTCATTTAATAATAATGAATCAAGCTTTAAAGTAAAACTCTTAACTTAAAAGTAAAACCCTTGAGCTAAATATATATGATTGTCTTGACAACTTTGAAACAGAAATTGAAGGGCTTTCTTAATAAAGTTTTTACTTAGAAACCAAAGCAAGAAATGCTTTTGAGTTTTTGCAGGATGATTACTGAAGGAGTAACGCCACATCAGACGTCAGCTCTGGCACAGCCCCATGCTCGAGCTCCAGTGGGGAAGGCTTGGGTGATAAGGCTTGGTTGTTTCCAAGGAGCACAGTAACAAAAGCCTCCCTTGCCCAGGAGTGATGCTGGGGGGAGAATTGACAAAGGCAGGTGGAGGTAACTGCACAGAGAAACCAAACTAGTTTTTTTTAATTTACAAGTGGTTTATAGCTCCTCTTTCTGTGACTGAACTTCCAAGTGATGTGGTTGCCTGAGGCCAGGTTGTAAAGAACTCTGTTGAAAATAAGCTGAAGGTTGCTCACAGTGAATTGCATAGAAAAACAGCCTATTATCAAGTGGCTTGTATGAGTGATAATTCATCAAATGCATGAAAAGGACAGAAATTTTACCAGTAGTTGATACTGGAGGCAATAAGATGGCAAATTTGGAAGACAAGAAAAACTGAACCATTCTGGAATAATGCAATCATGGAATTTGAGAACAGCAAAGGATGGAGAAATGTGAAGTATTGGAAGTTAGCTGAAATAAAATGGTGTCAAAGTCTTACATTCTGTCTGTCTGTGAGACAGGCCTAGATAGGTTAGACTAGATCTTCCACAGAATTTTTGCTGAAACATTCTAGACTTGAAGGACCACCACAAGACTCAAGTAGATAAAAGAATATTAAGGATCTATGAAAAAAAAATAAAGTTACTGATAAAATATGACAGAACAGTTAACTATCTGGAAAGATATATTGGAAATTATCTGTGTTATCTCTGAACTATGAGTGCTGGTGAAGCAGAGCTTGAAGTCAGAGGCATCCTGGTCATTAATCATGTTTGCCAGGAAGTGAGGAACCCGATCATTCAGATAACCATGGCCCTCAGCACTCGTCACATCAATGGCTGCTTGTGTAGGTGACTGGATTTCCAGCAAAAGACACCATACACTTCAGGACAGAGCAGATGTCTGAAGGGGAAATGGCTTCCAGAGACATGGACAAATTAAAATAGAAAAACTGCATGTGGAGTAGGAGAAAGCTACTGGAGAAAGCCCACCAAGGAAAACTCTTGGCTTTCTTTCATGCTCACCTACTTCTAAAGCAGAAAAGATTCTTTACACGTGGTCACTCTCAAGGGAAAGTTTAGAAAGAAGTTAATATTTCCAAGCATCTGTTGAAAACTGAAGGTGAAGAAGAGAATTAGTCTAAGCGTTGGATTTGGTCTTCTGCTTTTTCTGGTCATTGGCTGAAGAACCTGAGCTGCTTCTGCAACCTGAGCATTTGCTCTGTGATTTTTGTATTTCCTCACTTCCATATGCGTGCATGGGGCTGACTATTAATTGTGGCATATTGACGTATGAAATGTGTTTGAATTGGATGTGGATAAATTTGATATATAAGAATAGATTATCTGTTATCACAGTAAAAGTGTTCTGCTATTTTTGGTTTTGGCTTTATGTTACAGCTGTAGTCTGAGCCTGCAACCTTCTGTCGTCACTACTTAGGTCTGTAAAGAAAACTCAGCAATGTATGGCACAATATATTTGCTGAAACTGAGTAAAATCCTAAAATTTCATAAATAGAAGACAAAAATACCTTTTTTTCTTTGGTACAGTCATGCACTTAGCCCATTAAAAGATTAATTAAAACCACCCTGATGAAAACTGACTTCAGCCAGGCATTGGAGAGTAGGAAATGAGGGAGGCTGTCCCTGTCCGGTGCTCTCGGCATTTTCCACGCTAAGGGTTGTGGAGGGTAAGGAGGCAGCTGCTGGTGCTGCCCAGTACCTGTGACACCAGCACCCCTGCCATGCACAGCGGGGAGCTGCTCCTGCCCTGCACAGAACCCTCCTCTGCAGCAGGTGGGGTGGAAATCCTGGCCAGGGAGGAAGGGAGGTGTGGTCATGCAAGGGAAGACCATGCAGCAGTGGAGGGGATGGAAATCAAGTCTTATGTAAACCCCTGTTTGGTGTTACATAATTTCTAAGGGCTGGATACTGGAATTGGGGTATTTTCAGGCTTTTTTGTTATTCAGTGCATTACTTAAAAGTCAGTTTTAATGAAAATTGAAGGCAACTCAGCATTTCAGTGATTCTCAGGCACACAGAAAAAGGCTAATTGTAAATCTAAGTTTTTTTAAAAAATCATTAAATCAGAATTCAATTTGTGTTGTTTATATGTCTTCTTCTAATTCTGCGTGATCACATGCTGACTGTTTTGTCTTCCAGGCAGATTTTCTTGGTAATGTGTCATCTGTTTGTGTGTGAAGAAGTGTAAAGTGTCTAATTCTTTCTACTGTTTACGTTCATAGAATAACAACTCTTGTTTTGTTCTTGACGCCCCTCAGTGGAAGCACTAGAAATGATTAAATCATCAGTCCTAAATAGTTACGCATTAATGATGTGATACACTTTACAGAATACAGCAAAATTACTGTGGCAAGTATCTTTCCTGTGAACTTAAAATTGCTTGTACCATTCTTGTAACTGCCAAGGTTTGAAATCTACAGAGATCTGTGGAGAGAGGAATATATTTTACTACATAAATATATACACAAATACATTGGTTAATTTTTTTGGATGATGAAAAGGAGGAATAAGTTGGAAGAGTTGACATAAGAATTTCAGTTTATTGGTGCTGTTACTGAGGACAGTACAGCTTGGATATCTCCAATGTGATGATTAGCAATAATTTACAAATATTTTAAAATTCAGTTTGCCAGCTCTAGAAGGCACCTGGATTTCTCTGAGCAAGTGCATGTGGTGTGGAAGTACCTCTGCTCAAGGCAGGAGAAGCTGCCACTTTGTTGGGCCATATTTTCCTTGGTTGTTTGGGTTGGTTGTTTGGGTCACCTCACAGATAGGTGTGCCCCTGTGAAACTATGGAAGTGTAGCTGTCCAGGGAATGAATTTCATAGGAAAATGTAGGTCCTGTGCTTTGTTTTACTTGCTGGGAAGATGGAGTGGCTTGGTTCTGATGAGTTTTCAGGGTCTTCCCTGCAACTCTGCAGTAATTTGCTTTATAAATACCAGCACATTGTATTCCAGAGTGGGAGTGTATTTGCTAAGGCACCTGTTTGCTTGGGAAGTCTTTGTCTGTGGGAAGTGGCAGACCAGAAGATCTGGGAAGTGCTGGCAAAGAGACAACCTGGAGTTGCTCCTGGGTGTATGTCCCTGCTCACAGAGATCCTGCTGCCATCACTTGCTCCCCTTTGCCTTCTGGCAGATGAGTTGGATCATAGGAAATTATTTTTTGCTCTGGGAAAAAACTTTATTTACAAATATAGCTTTTAAAAAATCCAGTATGTGGCTGTAGGAAGCACTTTAATTTTTTGGTTATGTTTAATCTGGAAAAAATCTGACTTCTTTTTCCTGCCATTTTAGGAGGAAGGCAGCTAGGATTTCTTTTGCATAGCTATGCAGCACAGATGTGTGTGCATTAAAGATATGTTGTTTTTAATCTGGTTTCTGACATTCTAATTCAAATACCTTTTTGATTTAACATAAAGAGGTTGATAGCTTTATCAAATGGACAAAAATTGCTTATTTTCCTGGCTAGTCATTTTGGAGAAATTAATGGCAGTTTCAGATTTTATGAAGGACAAAAAAATGGTATTCACTAATTAAAATAATTAATTAGAAGCAAATGCCTGTGGGTAGTGGGTTGTTTCCCATTTTAGGTGAATTAAAGGAAAATTTAATAATTGCTTTCAATTTTTCAGGCAGCCAACATCAAGCGTGAAATGACCTTCCATGCATTTCAACAGGAGGATGTAAAAAGTGACATCAGTCGAAAACTGCCAGACCAACAGTTTCTCCTGTTCACCACAAAGGAGGAAGATTTAAAAACAGCAGAGACCAAAAAACTTAACAGAGCTCATGAGCATGAAAAGGAAAACACTCGTTCTGTTTGTCTTCTGGAACAGAAGCGCAAGGTTGTTTCTTCAAATATTGATGTGCCTCCAGCAAGGTGAGTTTGATTTTTTGTTGTGTTTTCTTTTAAGCTTTATTCCTTTTTCTTCCCTGCCATTTTTTTAATGTAACATTAGATACAAGTTTGGTAAGCAGCACTATGAGCTGCTAAGGCTAGTGTTTGTGCCCAGGCAGTCCAAAGTCAATCACAACATTCCTATTTGAGAGATCTGCCGGGAAATGAAAAACACCAGTAGCAGAAAATGAGAGCATCTGTAGAGTAGGACTTGCTATTGCTTTTGCATTGTTTTTGCTTTTAGAATGTGCTGCAGCTGAGGTACTTGGGGAAGAGGATGTATCTTAAGAAGAAGAGATTGTTGACTCGGCTTCACCCTGAGAAGTAATCTTCTAAATTAGACACAGAATCATCTTACCTGCTAGCAATTTATTTTTCAAATTTTTCACTGTCATACTTGCAGACATTTTATACTCATTGGGTATTCTGTGTTGCAAGATGACAAGTGCTTTTTCATGTTAGCATCAGTCTGTCTGTAAAGATTTCTGCTTAATCTGCCTGGTAAATTTACTTGCACGTAATTCAGTAAAAGGCCTTTCAAGTTTATGATGCTACTTAAAAAATTTGTAGTCAAAACAGATGTTTAGTTTTTCAGTTTGTTGGCTTTCTGAAAACCAACATAACCAGCAGGTTCTACCACATCATCCAGAGCAGGATCGCTTGATGTTTTTCTCTGGCTGTCATAGGTGTCTCTTGCACTGAGTCCATGAGCATTTTACAGGATTTTCCCCCCATATATATGTAGTAAAAAGCTATGTATTACAACCTTGAAAATGTTAGGGTACTTATTTGAGATTTTCACTAGTAATCAACCTTGTAATATCTGAGTTCCCTTCTCATTCATCCTGTGTGTCTCAAAGCAAATAGGATCAAAAGAACATGTAGGTCAGGAGGGACCTCAGGAAGTCACCTAGGCTAACCTTCTGCTCAAACATATGTTAGCATTTCCATTTAACAATTCAGGCTGCTAAGGTACAGGGTTTAAGTGCATTTTTGTGTGACTTCATGCAGATAATCTACTTGAAGTAGTAGTCAAGCCCCCATTTTCTGTAGCTACAAGATCATCCTTCCTTGGAGGGATGAATATTTTTCCTCCAATCAGCTGGAAAAGAGGATGAATAAACATCTTTAATGCCTTCTTAAGGCTAATTGTGACACCAGTTTTGAGCACAGGATACTTAAGATGATAAGAAATAAAGGTGTCTTCTAAAGTTGTTCTTTCCATCTGCATGTATTTTGTTAGGGGCTTAAAAATTACTGTGTTACATTGTTGTGTGTTTTCAGACATGCGGGTTGAACCCCAGCATTAGCAGAATTAAAGAATGAAGTAGGAAAGAAACCTGGAATTTATGTTCAGTAGCATAATAAATATGTTGGTCATTTTTGCTACACATTTCCAGTCAAGGTCAAGTTTTGCTTTGAAGCTGAGGTGAATTATTGGGCCATTTGTCCACAACTGACGGGAAGAACACTTAAACCTTTGCTTGAAGATTCTCTTAAATATTTGCTGTTGTAATGAAGGGGAGCACCCAGTCTCTCTTCCTCGACAACACAGTTTCATCTCTAAGTCACGTTCTCCAAGAAGACTCCATGCATTTCTTGCCTCTTTCTAGGCCCCTTCCAGTCTTCTGTCTAGGACTGTGCTGAGAGAGTTGCAAGTTCCCCAGGGGTGAATTCCTCGTTCCTTTGCCTCCTGGCAGGACTCATTGGGTCGACTGTCGTCTCTTCTGATGAGAAAATCCACCTGCCTTTGCAGATTTGTTATGCCCACTTGTGAAAGGTCATCTTGAATTAATCAGATAATGTTTGCAATTATGTGGGACAAATAAGGGGTTTAATATGGTCTTAATTTCTTATTGCTACATATACCCTCTTTACAAAAAAACCCCAATTTTTTATTTTGTAAAGAGGGCTTATGTAGTAATAAGTCAAAGTGAAACTTGTTATTTATTTTGTTTTAAAACCTTAGTGGAACTGAGCAGAACCCATTTCACTTTGAAGATGCCAAAGTGAAGGACGAGATTACATTTTGCGGTATCCAGCTAAACCCATGACAATATTTAAGTGATTTTGAGACAGAAGTTTATAAAAGTTTTGGATTCATTATTAGCAGAGGCATATGAGTATGTCCAAAAGAGCTCTGAAGAAGTGTTTGCAAAAGAGCTGTTAAGAGATGGATAAATTTACTTCACTTTTTCCACAAAATGAAACAAAAGCCATCCCTTCTTAGCTGTTTTAAGGATCTCAATGAACAAGAATGCAAATCTTTGTGAGGGACTGTATCTAAAATAACTAACAGTTCAGCAAAACACCAGCATAATGTTTCTTGGAGGCATTCAGCTTCAGGACTTTCATTATTGCTTATGGACTCTGACATTTTAGAAATGTTAAAATATCCTAACTGAGTCCTAGTGTTTTGTGTGCCTGGTAGTCAGGTGCATGGAAATTACAGTAAAATAAATATTTCATTGGATGCAAAATTTTTAAGTTCGTTGTTTACATTTTTATTTCATCTTGTGAAGATACTACAGATGTTTCTCTCTATGTTATGTCCTATACTGGAAGTGTCTTTTGGATTAAGGCAGGACGACAGCATGACTTTTTCATAATGATTTTTATTTTTGGAATGCAATAAATGAAATGGCAGTTAACAGCATTAATTCTTTCCCTTTTCAGATTTCTTCTCTTGGTCATTTTGAACAAAATTTATCTGAGCTAAATTGTGTTCCTTCTGAAATGCAGATAAGCATAAATGAAACTGTTCAGCTTGAGCAAATGGATTATTTGATATAATAAGGAAACTTGAATTCTTTATTTTTCCTTTAAATATTGAGTTTATTGTCAGTTTTTTATGCATAAAGAGCTGCAGTCTTGGAAAAAGTGGTCTGGCTTTGAACTGCAGTTATCTCTGACAACTGAGATGTTATCTGTAGAAAAGAGAAAATACACTTTTGGTTGATCTCCAGTTCAAACAGCAGCAGTCAAACACAGTCAGATCCATGGATCTGAGTAGTGAAAGGCCATTTTGTAAAAAGAGAGCGGTGTCGCTGTGGGACTGATCGCCTTGTCTGGTGGGCAGAAGCAGGCCCAGGTTTGCCACTATTTCAGACAGCTATGTCTGTAGAGGTCAAATGTAATCAGAGAGGATGTTCCCAGTAGGCAGAGGTGTGGAAGTTAACAGGACCTTCTTGCTCATTTGTATTTTCTTCAGTTACTTACCATCATGGACACATAGTTCCAAAGCATGTCAAAAAGAAAGACATGAAAGAGCCTGGACTTCTGATACTGTGGGTGTGAGGATGTGAGGAGGGACCCTGTGCAGGCCAGGTACACAGGGAATGGATTCTGCCTCTTGGAAGAAGGGGGATAGAAGGGTGGTTGGTGGAGAGCAGGGGATGAAGTTTCCTTTTTTTGAGTAAGTTGTGAGAATAAATGTCAGAAAATGGTGGTGGTGTTGAAGGCCTTTTAAGACTGAAGTGTTTTGACCAATGGTAGCTGGAAACCCTTCAGAACTTCAGTGCAGTAGTGTCAGAGGAGGTCTTTTCAGGTGTTACAGAAGGCACTAGGCACGCATCACTTCTACCCCTGTGATGCGTGGGTGTGTTTGAATAAATCAACAGATTTTCTTTTATTAGTCTTCTGTTAGGTGACCTCAAAATATTGTGAAATTTGTCTTATCCTCTTGATATATCATCCTCGTTCCCCCAGCCCTCCTGTACTCTGTTGTCTCTGAAGAAAAGAACAAAAGATAAATTTTCTAACTGCCTAACTTTTTCTACATAGTTTGTGCTGCTAAAGGACAAGCCACAGCTAAACATCGGTTCCTTAAAGACTTCCTTAGAGTGTTAAAATAGTTATTGTGCAATAAACCCTAGCTGGTGTGCTCTTTGGTTTTACTGCTGTTAAGGAGTGACATTTGCCATGACAATAATATATTGGATTTTGCTATCTTCTGATGCTTTTATATTAAAAAAGCTGCTCTATTACTGTGAAAATAATTTTTATTTCTGTACCTATATTTTATCTTCTAATTAGTTTATAATTTAATGGAAAAATATATTAAATAATTGAAATAAAGTAAATTAAATACCTCTAGGAATTCTCTCCAACATTGTCTCTTTAGGTCTTTGTACAATAGCTACAGAAAGCTGGGACAAAATGAATTTCAGCCATATTTCCTGACTATCATTATAAAGAAATAGTACAGATGGTGATGTGTTTTCATTCCTAAATGATTTTCTTGCCTGGTCTCTCCAGGAATATAGCTCTGGGCAGCCTTCTGATTAGAGTGTGTTGTTGATCTGTAAGGCCTGCTAGGCATGATGGATTATGCACCATGCATTCCAATGGAAACATTTGCATATTTTCATAGACAGAACTCTCCAGGAGCCTGACTTCAAGATCAAAAGCAGTATCTGCTTAACTATGATAACCTCACTGGAAGGACTTCCCAATCTGCTTGTAGAGGGAAGATCAAGATGTGCTTTTCTGTTTATCCAGAGGTGGTGTTTATTCAGAGATTGTCTTTTGTTATTTTTCTCCATCTGTTTTAGACAAGTCCTCAGTTTCCTTGGGGGAGCTTCTTTCCTGGATCTCTCACAATTTTTGCTGAGGGGATTGATGGGGCAGCTTCAGAGGGCATCAACTATTTGTTGGCTGCTGAGGATTTTCAGCTTAATTGAGTGAAAACAAAAGGCAAGGAAATCAGGCTGTGCTTCAGAGTTACTGACTGTAGCTCTGTGAGCTTCTGAGCCCTCTGAATTTCCCTGCTAGGCCAATAGCTTTTCATGGAGGTGTGATATTTTCTCCTATTTTTTCACAGTACTGTAGGTTGAGTGCTCCTGTTTATTAAGTTTCATTTTGTATACTCATGCTACTTAGAAACTTTGATAACAGTTGGTTTTATATAACAAAAACTATTCCCAGTATGATTCCTGTATTTCAGAGCTTCTGTAAAAAATCTGATAGTTGACAATACCACGCATTTAAAAGTAGCTTCTCCAAACATACACCAGTGAATTACTGAAGTAGTAAATTTTTGCTTTGTTTACTACACTTGTTTAGTTAAATATGTGTGCAGCTTGATTGAATTTTACCCAGTCAGTCAGTAAACCTTTTATATTTAATATTGATGGTAGTAAATTGCTTGCCATTTTGTCTGCTACAAAATGGTGTGGTGCCTTCTAGGTACTGGAAGGCCATCTTCAGGTTAGTTGCCTTGGTGTGCATAGTGCTTGTTGCCATGATAGCTGGACCAGCTTCTCATGATGTTGAGACAGATGACAGCATTCCTGACAGCTTGCAAACTGGTGTAAACTCATCTTTCAAGTGATGAGATGTCAAGTCTCAAACATGGGACTCTGCTCTGGGGAGCAGAGTGGGGCTGTCCCATTTTGGGCATGGCTGACCACTGGGAGGGGTAATCTTGCTATAAATAAGCTTGTATTTCCTAGCTGGTGGTATGGACTCAGGCACTACTCTTCAGAAGTCCCCACTGCCAGAGCACCACAGCAATATGCTGGATAGGATTGTTTCTTTAAAGAGGTGTAGCATTCTCAGATGGAAAAATTTGCTCTGAAATTGTGCATAATGTATCTTTATTTTTCAGTGGACCTTTTGTCAGTTCCCCCATTTCTCTCCGTTGTGCTGTGCTGTGTGCAGATTTGACACTTGCAAGATATTTCATACTTGACTGTGTTACTGATGTCCCCACGACCATCATGTTCAATCAGTCTCAGCTTCTAGAGGAACCAGTTATCTGACCAGTACAATTTATTTTCATCACTTGTCTTGGATATGCTGGATGGCCTACCCAGGAGGATTTTGCCAGTGTAATTTTCTTTTCAAAGCACAAATTTTGGATTAGTTAACATTTCTCTTGAGGTATTTTTTCCCAGTTATGTTTAAAGCATAAGGAATATTAATCTCCTGAATAAAAAAACACGCTCTTGCTGTTCTTTACTTGTAATGTTTCATATTTGATGATGATTGTAACACAATGGGGCATAATGGCAACTATGTGTGATTGTGGGCCTGGTTTACCATAATTGATTCTGTGAGAGCAGGATGTGATTTAACAGGAATAGACCTAACAAGGATACAGCTGAAGCTTACTTCTCATGAAAAACTGACTCTCTCTTTGGTGGGACCTTTTGTAGCACCTGTTCATCATTTCTGAGTTCATTGTTCCCAGGTTTCCATAGTATTAATGTTAGAAGAGGGAACTTTAACACCAGCTGGTGACTTTGCCCATCTGGATTTTTGGCCAGTGTTAGTTTCCATTTTTTTTTAACTGTGGACTTGCTAGCCAGTGAAAAATACAATGTGTGAAAGTTTGATGGTTCAATTGAGTGTGGTAAAGCTAGGTTGTTCTACAGCCTGATATTGGAGTCTGTATTATTTTAGGCAATTATTACCTTCAGATGGAGGCTTTGATTGTGCATGTGTATAAATATACACATATAAATAAGTTTCCCATTTCTCTAGGAAATCCTGTATTCAAAGCACTGCTTTGAAGGTCTGTCTTCATCTGTTGAAGTACTCCTACTTCTCCTAAAAATCTTTTTCTACTGGTAGCCAGTACAAAAGGCTGCATAATTTTATCTGTGTGATGGAAGTTGCCAACAGACAGTGATCTCATTACGAAGCAAATTTCAATGAATTCTTCAAAAGTGGCACAGAGGGAAAATGTGTCCCTAATCTGCAGCAACCATCAGGAGCTGGTTGGTGAAGAGCTGCATTCAGCCAGCCCTGCTGCTCTCCGTGTTAGCCATTGATGTGAATGCACGGCTTGTTCTCAGCTCTTCAGTTCCCTTAAAAAATGGAGTGTAATTTCAAAACACTCCTCAACAGCAGGCAATATTCAATAAGAGTAATTTCTTTGTGGTTTGTGTTAGCTGTGGCACAAAAAAATTCCTCTTGAAATGCCATCTGTGCTGAGAAAAAGAAAAAAGTCAATGAGTACATGGTTTGTGACTTGTGTATCTGTGAAAATTGTGCAAGAATGGGCTACTTTATATATATACACAGATTACACACATCATAGCTATGTTCATAGCTATAATTTTATTTAAATGCTGTAAAATTAAAATATTCTAGTTTCTTCAGTGTTTAATGTTGTATCACTGAAGTCATCAAAAACAAAGCCTCTCTTTCTGACAGAAGTCATATCACTGACAGTTATTTGTAAAATATATTTAGAAGTTTTTGTCTTAACTCAATTAACATCATATGCATGAAAACGTTCATTTTACACGTTTTGAAAAAAGGAGAGAGAGAAGTGTTGCTTTTCTCCATTTATAGTAATATAAATGCTTCCATTGCATGTATGAGGAGTTACAAATATTTTGTTTATATCCCTAAGACAACTACACTACAATGAAACTCCTATGACTCTTATTCATGTGGTGTGTTAGCTGTATAGGTGGTTTGTGTAGAAGAAAGGCTTTTTTAAGATGTCTTTTATTAATAACTATAAGAAATATTTATATTATTATTTATGTGCATCAGATACCTGTTTTGCCTATTACTACTTCAGGTTTTGTGACAATAAGGGTTTTGTCAAAAAAGAGAGCACTTAATCACTTAAAAATACCAGTATCTAGATTAGTATATGTGTGCAAATTAGTTTTTTCTAAAGGGCTTTTTTTATTTGAAGCAGAACCCCATCTTCTTGTGGTTTTACTAATCTGCATAGCTTAATATAGTCTATAACTCTAGTCTGTCCTCTCAAATCCCTGATCATTTGAGAAAATGGTGAAACAAGTGCTGCTAGATACACAAGGTCTGCATAAAGCCTCTACAAATTTTTATCAGCTGTTAGTCTTTCAAAAAAGATGCCATCTGATCTTGTAACTGAAGCAGCAGTGGGTAACATGGTGTGGTATTGCACCACACCTGTGCTATGTGTGGAAAGCCTAGCTCCATACCTGGACACACAGCTGCTCTTTGGAAACTTGCAAAAGTTTAACAGTTTTCTCAAGCAAACAATAAAAAATAGGCTATGTTCTTCAAGTATGATAGTCAAGCTCATTATATAAACAGCTTTGCAATTTTGCTTGGGTCTCTATTTTAAATTCTGCCATCAGAATTCCTACAGGTGATCTGATACTGTGACCTCAGCCCATCTGTGCTTGGTACCCAGTGACCAGAACAGAGGTAGTAGCATCTTCAGAGGACTGGGGGGAAACTGTGCTTAGAATATAGAATATAGAATTTCTGCTACTAGTTGTCCCAGCAGAGAAGGTTCATCCCAAAGTACTTTGCTTCTTTGCTCTTCCATCAAATGAGTAAAATGAAATTAGATTAGAAATTTTGCTAAAAATATTTAACATTCCCAAGCAAATGCATTTTTGCTCTCATAAAACCAGTGTTTAGAAACATTTGTTTGTTCTTATATTGGGATAAAACTTTCTCTCTTAGTGGCTGCATATGTGATAGCCTCCTTGGGGAACTGAGGGGAAAAGTAAAGAATAAAATTGCCAAAATACAGTAGCAGAGTTTCCTTAATTATACATTCTACTAAATTCTAGATATCTGAGTGTTGTCCTTCCTTCTCTCCAGGGGCCTACCAGAAGCCCACAAATGGCTGGACAACTGAGCTGTGTTATCCTATGGAAATAGTTGTCCTCTGCAGCATACTGCACTGAGGCTGCTGCTCTGTTGACTTATGTATTTTTTATAGTAATGGCAATATTCCAGATGGTAAATGGAGTCAACAGCCAATTGATGCTTTTAGTAAATTATTCTTATATTGTAAGTTGTTGTAACTGCTGCTCCTAATTTGATTTGGTTTGTTACCCAAAACTTAATGTCATGGCTGTTTGAGGAAGAACAGAGGGTGATATTTCCACGAGTAGCAGATGTACTGTCATTATCATCAGCTTTATAATGCAGTGTAGAGCATGTGTTTAGGTAATGCTTTCCCCAGGAAAACCTGTGTTAAATACTTTGCAGTCTTAATCTTGTATGTGAAGGACATTTTTCATCCCATCCTGTGTTCCCAAGCTTATGCTCCCTGCTGTGTATGTTAATTTGGATCATGTCTTTTGTTTTCATTGTGTATGTCCAATTGGTTCCTCCCTTGAAGGCAGGCAGTGACATAAGGTGTTAAAAAAGGCACTTAGTGCTTTCCTATACACACACACAGTGCCACATACTGTGCTGTCACCTGATGGCTTGGTGTGAGGAGATTTCTCACTTGGCTGGATGAGGAGAGAGAAGATGATGAAGAGGGTGTGCTGGGCTTGTTTTGAAATTTCTTTGTAATGAAAAGTGTCTGTGAAAGAAAGGTTTGCTGTCACTTCCTTATAAGCCTGTGCTGATGCTTCAGAAAGAATGTTTTGGCTGCTCTTTCCTTGCTTAACTCCTCACAACTGCATCCTGAAGTCATGGACTGTTGTCAGTGCCCTCTTGGACTAGATGATTTGTTCTTTTCTCTCTAATAGAAAGGCTGTTAGTATGGGGAATGTTTATGTTATCTCTTGCTTCTCAGTGCAGCTTAGTTTATTTTATATAACGGTGGTTGCTTTTATGGGGTTCACTGGGCCTTTGGCTCCAAGATTACAGATGAGTAGTTCTCACAGTTAGTGAAGAGTAGCTATTAAATAATATGTTCATGGATGTGTATTCACACACACACTTTTGGTTTTTTCAAATTTGGGGTAAGCGTTTGTTTGGTGACATACTTGTGTGCTCATCTCTAGTATCTAGAGAAATGTCTTCCTGATAGTTAATTTTTCAAAATTAATGTTTCTACTTCAAGTACCTGTCTAGAGTACTTTTAGATCACAAGAATAATAACAGCTGTAGTAAAGATCTAATCAATGTTGAAAGTTCTTTAAAATATGTCATATAAAAAGGCTTGTGGTTACACTTATTGTATTTTGTGGTACATATTTGATGATGATGTTGACAGAAATCCAGGGTATTATAAAGGAAGATACATTACTCTCTTGCTAATCTCTGAATAAATTATTAGCAGGGGAATGCACAATTTTATTATGTTCTGATCTCAGTAAGAAGCTTGAAGAGAAAATCTGCATTGAATGTATAGGATGAGTCTTACCAAACTAGATACGTATTGCATGTATAATAAATCATTAACATTAAAGCAGTTCAAAACCAAGCTTTTACATCTTGATTTAAGACATAATAAACATGAATTTTATTGGTCCTACAGATAGAAGCTTTGAATTACATTATGCAACAAATGTTCTTAGTTATCTTTGGTTGGGTTTTTTTTCCCCTTGGGATTTTTTTTTGGCAACCTGTTGTGCAGACATCCAAACTGCTCACAGTGTTAATTGAGTTTTCCTGTCCTTATTATGGGAGAGGAATATGAGAGACAGCATTCTGCAGTGAGGAGTTGGACTTGAAAAGCCAGGGAAAAACACAGTTGCTGTGAAAGAAACCATGATGACTCAGTAGATGTCCCACCTACCAGTGCTACCCATCAGTCTGTGGCTTCCTTCTATGGGACAAGGATGGAGGTCTCAGCAGCTGCTGCCCCTCAGTCATGGTTGCAGCTAAGCCTCCAGAGCAGTTGGAGATGTTGGCCTCATTTCACCCCCCAAGATGGAGGGGCTGCCTGGGTACAGCCGGGGAGATGCTGACTCCTAGGTAGTTTTTATTCTATATGCCTGGTAAAATACAACCCTTATAACGGGGCTGCAATTCATTGCAGTACTTCAGTGTCATTAGTACCTTTGAAAGTACTGTTGACCCTTGTTACTTGCCTCTCAGTGGCTTAGAAGGATAGCTTGCTTACTTGCTACAAATGTATCAGAAACAAATATGGAAGATAAAATCTTCAGTTGGACTTCAAAACTGAGAACAAGCTGTCCTTCAGTTCATTCCTATATTGGCGGCAAACACTTAGCCATTCTCTGTGTTTCTGCCTTTCTTACATACTTTTTAAAATTAAAGCTTGTCTGAGCTATATGTATCCCTTGATATCATGGGAGTTCAGAAAGTATCTGGCCTAGAGTGCCTTCCTGCTTTGTGAGATCTGGCTCACTGTGCTCTGTAGCCTGCCGCCTTTTGCTGTGTATTCTCCTCCTCCCACTTGCTCTGCTTAGGTTCCATCTGTGGGGATGCTTCTTCTCTAGCAATCCCTTAAGGCCACCACTGATTCTCCAAACCTCTCCTCCTTTCCCACCTTTCACTGTGTGTTCTCCTCCTCCCACTTGCCCTGCCCAGGTTCCATCCATGGCTATGCTTCTTCCCTAGCAACCGCTTTAAGACCACCACCGACTCTCCAAACCTCACCTTCTTTGAAATACTTGACATTTTTCATGGTCACTCTTCTAAAGCATTCCCTTCAGTTCCAGTGAGGAAAATCTTTTTCTTCCCCTACAAAAGATACACCTCCAATCATCTTATGCTTCTGTGATGTATTCTGTAAACCCAAGTATGGAATATGTTGTATTATGCTTATTAAGGAATCACATAGTTTCCACATTTTGCACTAGCTGTATTTATGTGCCTGGAAAAATATCCAAGCAACCTTTCCCTGCCCCACCACATTGTGAAGGAAGCTTCTGAGAGCTGTGCAAGCTCATGGAGAGAAGGAAGTAGCTGAGAAAAAGCAAATCTGGCTAGCTACATACATGAACCCAGTCGTAATTTTTTTGCTACTGTTTTCATGAAATAATTAGCATTTGGTATATGATTATACCCAGTTTTATTTGAGAGAGAGCAGTGAACTACAGACAAAAGTTCAAAATCTTGTTTGGTTGGTGAGAAGTATCTTCATGTCTGTGAGCTAGCCAAAACTAACAGATTTTAATAAGCAAGGCAGATGTGTATACATGCTAGGATATGTTTTTACACAACATTAAATCACCAACAGGATAATTAAAATTTGCTGAGTAATGCCTGTGGTGAGGCCACAAACAACATGCACATTACTTTCTTTATGTAAGCAGTGAGGGACAAATTGTTTCCAATTTCTGTAAACAGTACAACCTAAAGAAAACACTTGACTTTGAAGAAGCTTATCTTTCTAACTACAAACAAACACAACAAATATTAAAAAACCAACAAACTAAAAAATGCCAAACCAAGCCACACAAGCCAAGTGAAGGATAGACAGCCAAAAGCCTGGAGAACAACCATTATGAACACATGGCTAATTTCCTCTGTTCCTAAACCAGTTTTGTCAGTATATATTGCTAAGTCTAATGAGTTGGGTTTGTTCACGCTATACTTGAGACAAAACACACACAGTTATCTCTAGACAATGACAGGAGCCTGCCAGTCTGCCAGTTCTGCACAAATGTGAGTGGGTATCTGTTATGGAAATTATGTTCTATGGGCTTAAGGGTACCTTGCTTCCTCCCAGCACACAAAACTGGGCCCTTTTTGGGCTATTGGGAAGTGTTGTTCATTGTAACTCAGGAGGGCAGCTACCTGTGGAATAAAGGCTCGAGATGGGAGTGAGCAGTGCCACAGTGTACGTGAAGTGGGCTGCTCTTCTCTGCTGAAGCAAAGGGACTCTGCTGCTGTGCAGCCTCCCCAGTTGATTTCAGTGAAAGCAAAGCAAGGTGGGACCATCATCTGCAGTACCCAACTTGCAGAGAAAGGTTATGGATAAAAGACTTTACAGAAATCTAGGTGGTAATTGATAAAGATTTCCCTTGGAACATATCCATGTGTATGTGCATAGAGTAAACTCTTTATGCTAGAGTTTATCTTGATGGCAGAATGGATATTCTGTTGTTGCTGCAGAGCTTTGCCTTGTTGATAGAGAGAATTGATGTTGTTTTAATGGAAAATATTTGAACAGATTTTAACAGCCTTAAACTCATACCAAGTTCTGTTTAAAAAATATGCCCAAACTCTATTGCTTAGGATATGCATGACTGCATATTTTATTTCTGGTGTATTGCCATATTTCCTGTATCATGCCAAATAATTGCTCACTTACTACACTGGTAGCTTAAATACTGTTGCCTCAGAGATGTGTTTAGAAGATATGATAGATACTGGCATAATATGATTTATAACATTGGAATAGAATAACCATAGGTTAAAAATCCTCCATGGGGCATATAGATCGTGTAAGATAAGTATTATTTACCCCTTTTGATAACTGTTTGTCTAATCTGTTCTTCAAAGTCTGTACCTGTTGGCAGGTTGTCCTTTGGAAGGGCAGTCAGTTCCAGGATTTAAATATTTTTTTCTGCTGTAATTTTTTTCCAATTACAGCTAAAACCTTCATTGTTTTTGCATGCATTGCCTCTTCCCCATGCCCCAGTGGGCATGGAAACAATATAACCTTATTTATTTATTTATTTTCTCTGCCATTGTTTCACATATTGGAAGTGATACCATATATGCAATTACTATTTAATATAGGTTGCATGAATAAAGTTGAAAATGAGCATCCCATGGGTGATCATCCCATTTCACTGTGTCATAGATGTTCAGGCTCTGGCCTTCTACCAAGGGCAAGGGATTGAAGCACCCTCTGGGAAGCTGGGGTTCAGATTTGGAATGGGTTGGGATGGGGATGAGACTGACAGCAATCAGCACAGACACACAGTGGCAGAAACCCTTGAGCACAGGCAGGAACTGAAGATGCCTGTGGTTTCTGTGTTGCTCATGAGGAATTTTTTTGGTCATGCTTTTAAGCATCTGTATTTTCTGTGGTTTTATTATTCTTTTTCCCCCTCTGCCTCTTTTCTCCAGTTTTAACATAGTAGGTAAAATAGTGGTGGAGAGGATTAGAGGAGCTCCAGCGCTGCTTCAGTACCTGTATGAGGTTGGTGAGTAGAATAACCAGGTGAGATTGGTGGCATTTTAGTGTGATGATACAAGTAACCTGTTCTGAAAACTGAATCCTGCCCTTGTTTTTCCACATTGATGCCTTGTATGGGCACAGCTTGGACCTCACCCAATCTGCTGTAGTTCATGTATGGTTGGAAGCCAAGAAAAGCACTTCTATCCACCAAAGAATGGCATGAGATCTAGTTTAGAGAAGGCATATTTGTTGTTCACTTGCAAAGCAGTAATCTTATCACCACTGCTAGTTCTGCAATTTAAACTGAGTAGTCTCTTTTTTATGATGCCTAGTATGCTTCAGCTGCGCTTTCTGCCCCCACCTCCTTGCTTCTGTGCCCCCCTAAAATGTATGTAGGCTCCCAACAGCATAGGGCTGCTGGAGTGAGGGAGGATTGCTTTGAGGATTCAGTGCTTTGAACACAGTTTGTTTACAGCAGGTATAAAGCAGAAGCATTATTTTACACTCTGGAGGAACAGGGAAGTTGGCAACCATCCATCTGTGCAGCTTTGAAACTTGATTACTATTTGTTTGAGTAGTGATGCACGAGATAGGTTTTGACAAACTCCAGATTGCAAACAGTGTTGATGAAGCACACGTTTATGTAAGCGTGTATATGTGTGTATAGAACAGATCAATATATATGCATACCTGTAAAGCCTTGTGAACATCAGTTCAAGAAGTCCCTATTTTAGATGAGTCTCAAGGATCACTTCTATTTTCCCTTCCCCCCATCCAAAAATACTTTGATTGTCTTCTGTGGGAATTACGTTGAAGTTAGACCTGGGAATGGTTGAGCAGATGACCCAGTGTTAAAAGTGAAGGACCATTACCCAGGTGTTTTCAAGTGCATCATGCAGTTGAAACTCGTGTCCTCCCAGAATTAATTGCTCTGAGAATGGCTGTTTTACTAACTCCATTTGCTGCGAATCGTTTCCCATTTATTTTCCCTTGTCCGTGTCTGCACACAGTTATGTACTGCAGCACAGCTAATTAATGTGTGTGTGATTTAGGAGAGATAATTTTTTGCTTTTTAACTGAACTTCAGACATGCACAGAAAAATGAGTGTTTTAGGGGAAAAGGTCTGCTTTGGTGTGTATAGGATAGCAACTGTGTTGACAGTAAAAGTAATAGCTCTTCGTACAGCATTTTTATGACTCAGTGCTGTACAGACACTAATGTGCTCTAAACTGGGAACACTAAGCAAAACCACTTTAAAGATGTCCAAGAAGCAATACAGCAGGAGGAAGTGGCTGTCCAGCAAGGCAGGGACTGTACTAGGATTAGAAGTGGAGACTTCCTGACAGCCAGCCCTGCTCTCCTCCTTCTTTTAATTCCCAACAGCCAGCTTCTCTTTCTGACTTTTATGCCCCAATTACACTTCCCATCTAAAGTCCATTGTTCAAAATTCTGCCTCAAAGTTGACTTGAAAAATAGGGAAAAACCTCTGATCCAAGCACAAAGCAAAATACCTTCTACTCCACATGAGGGCTTACATACTTAAAATCTGTGCCATTCCTGCCTTTATGCCAAATGACCTTGGAAAAGTCCTTGGTTTCTCTTATGTGTTAAATTACTTTTTATTTTCTTGTGTTTGGATTCAAATGATGGTCAAAAGCATGTATTCTGAAAATGATGTTTATTTATTTAAAATCTTTTATCTTTGGGTGTTTACACAAATTATGTGAAGTGTGGTTTTAAAGCAGCTGAGCTTCCAGACTTGCAGTTGTTCCAGGCATTTTGTGGTGAGACTTGTACATGAGTTTATCAAACTGAATCTCCACTTTCTAAAAATGATGGGCTAAGTGAACAGTCTAGGTTGACACAAGGGAGTTGCTAGCCTTGGCAGTACATTCTGACTCTCTGTCCTGCTGCACCATTGCAATTTTAGGTTATTGCCAGTCTCTCTGATCAGTCCAGACAAGGTGTTAAATAGCAAATTTTAACAGTGGTCTGACAGTAAAGAACTGAGACGTTTATGTTTTTATCTGGTTTAAAGCCCATTTTGCAGTCATATTGGTCTTCAAACAGAAGAATGTGATTCATAGCAGTTGAGATTTAAAAGCAGAATAAAAGCATCATTCATTCTTTCATTGTAGCTTACTTTATGAAGAGCTTAGCGTCTGTGGCACCAACCCTTGCACCTCACCCAAACATAAAAGTAAATAGAGATTAGATTTTTGGGAAGAAAATACACGTTCATGTGTTTGATATTCTCCACAGCTCAAGCCACAGGAATGAGCTGGATGATTCCTCTGTCTCTATGAGATGGGGGGTTCCAAGCCTGTGTACTGTTCTCAGCAATTACGCACTTATCAACCTAAGCTACATGAAGAAATACTAGAAGTGGGAAAGTTAAAATGGGGTGCAGAGCATGTGTGCATATTTTAAAAGTATATGTTTATATATACTTCCTATATAAATAAACAGTACTACAGAATCCATGTCAGTCACAGTCACAGTGGTAGAAGTGGCTCTGTTACAGCATCAGTGCTTCCTACACTGTATGTTGCTGGTCTCTTGCAGTGCTTTGCTTTTGTACAACAAGACTCTCCAAATTAAGCATCCCATCATAAGGATGGACTAGCATGAAAATGCTTAAAAGACTCTAATCTCATTAGATAAACTCATCTTTTTAGTCCACATAACAGAAGCTTCTGAGACAAAGAAAACAAAATTGTGTTTGAAATATGACTGTCTGCTGTTAAGCAAAAAAACCCAGGGATAAGTCAGCCGAAGAGAATGTGGTAAATGATTGATGTGATGGTCTGAAGTAGTGTATTAGTGTCCTGCAGTTGTTTATCTAGCAGCAGATACATTAAGTTTGGAGTAATGGTGATCCCCCAAACAGAGTATTGCCTTATCTTATTGAAACTGGAAAAGCTGCATTTAACCAATATGAACGTTCTCTTACAGCTGTTAGGATCATGCAGAGCTTAGAAGAGCAGAGAAAGCTTTCTCCTGATGATGTTGGTGCTATTTAAATGGAGAGTAATCATATTTAGAACCAACAGTAACTTGATTGTGTTTTACATTGCATAGAGCTGTGCTTTGGTGAACTGGTGATTTTCCTGTTTAACCAGGCCAGCACAAGAACTGAGCTGATTTTCTCTTTGCTCTTTTATTAGTAATATTTAATAGTGCTTCACTAGCACATTGAAGAGAAACTGTATAGGCAGAAAAATGAAATGTCTAGTGAGAAGGTGCAATTTTGTCTTTTCTGATGGTTTCTGAAATCCTGCACTAGCCAGGGTGCCCTTCTGCTCTGCCCATTGGCATTTCAGCACCTTTGCTGGAGCTTCCATGTCTCTTAGAGCTTTGTCCTACAGATTGCATGTTTTGTTTCTTGGGGATCTGTTCATTCCCATTTTCACAACCCTAGTCCACTGGAAGCTACACTGGGGTGAAAATTCTGTTCTCAGCCATGATTTTACTTCCACTTGCACATAACCCTTTCTCTGCTCATTGTCCTTCTTTGCTGTCCACTTCTGTTTATATCTAACCATCATAGCTCTTGAGGTCTTTCTGGTTATTTCTTCCAAAAATCCTTTTCTTGCATATTCTGTATATATTTCCCTTGTACCCAGCTGTGTGTTTTCCATGGCTTGCACAACCAGATCTTTCCAGAGATCTTTAGATATTCCTTGAAGTGCCACTTCTGCCTGACGTTACACCACAGTTTTCCCTCTTCTGGTTGTGGGCATGCCTCTTTTTTGCAGCTGGCATTGATGCACCTGCCCATCTTGCATCTTATGGATTAGATCCCTGCCTGTGAGAAACTGGCAGCAGTCCTTGGTTCTGAGCTTGTGTTATGCAGATCAAAGAAATGTAAATTAACACATCCCATTATTTAAAAAGCCACATAAGCAAGTTTTGCATGCAATTATGGTACTTCTGGAAGGTTTTTTTAAACCATCCTTTAAACCATTGTAAGTTGCATTTGCCTGTACACAGTCCCCAGAAAAGATGTTTTATAATTCCACAGGTTTTCAGAATAACTTTTACAGAATTAGATTATTTTAAAAAGATTAATAACAAGTAATGAAAGTGCACCTATCATTTTGATTGTCCAAGTTGGTGTCATTCTGGATCTCCTTTGAAAGCCACAGAAATAAAAAGTCTTCTATGTCAACAGAATTTTTCCATATTGTAATTCATGTATATATTTTCTGCTTGAAGAGACTTACCAAGCACTAAGGGCTAAAACTTTTTGCCATTAGTCACCAGATTGCATTAAACACTTGCTTTGTGCAGATGGAAACAAAATGTGGAAGAGCTTAGGTTAAATGGTTTTTTTCTGAAGTACAAATCTAAAATTTCTTTTTTTAAGCAGAGGCATTACTGGCACATTTTGTTACCATCTTCTGGGGCAGAGTGATAGCACAGAGAGATCAAACAATCTGTTGTTTCATCTAAACTTTCTAAAGTTTCTCATTAGACTTTGTCCAGGTTCCAAGCATCCACATGGGAGCTGGAGGCAGGGGGGAAGCTTGGAGAAGGGAGGGGTACAAGCTGTTTGACATTATGAGTAAATATGAAGAATAAATATGTTTCCTCAAACTGAGGTAGAATGAAGCTACAGAATTTGGATTTGGGGTATAATTGCCAAAGACTTTGATGCTAACATGGGAGATTTCCAGTTCTTCATAATACAGAGTCTGTTTACAAGATTCAAAATCTGCACTTGGATCAGAAGGGATGTTTTGGCTTTTTTTCCTCTGCTGAAATCTCATTTTCTGAAATCTTGAGCATATCAATATGCAGCCGTTTACATAGGATTGCTAGGCGGGATTCTTTGGAATAGAGATGGAAGAAAGATCCTTAGCATTTGTGCAGGCAC
This sequence comes from Geospiza fortis, assembly GCF_000277835.1. Taxonomy (NCBI): domain Eukaryota; kingdom Metazoa; phylum Chordata; class Aves; order Passeriformes; family Thraupidae; genus Geospiza; species Geospiza fortis. Next base: position 344,810 of record NW_005054423.1, read on the forward strand.
TGGTTTGTGGCATCCTGTGTTTGTACATGTCCCAGAGTCTATACCTAAAGTATGGGTTCATTAATGCATTTATTATTTTCTGGATGTATGTATTTTGGGTTTCTTAATCTCATATATAAAAATATAATTGGGACTTGTATTAGTTTGGAATTACAAGGTGTCCTGCTTGTTAATGGAAGAATTAGTTCACAGTTTATTGAGCAAAGAACCTCTTCAATTTTGTTTTCTGTTGATATCTGAAAAAGGTCCTAGTCCAGAATGACACCACTGTATTCAACACTAAAAATGCTATGCAAAGTTGTAGTACTGAAGTTCTCTAAGCTAAAAAAGTCCTCTAACCTGAGAGTTGGACCATTTTACTCCTCTGCTTTCACACCAGGCAGGTTGTGTCAAGCTGTAAAGGTCCTTTGCCCCTCTGCAACTCCTCTCCAACCCTCCTCTAACCAATTCCTTCTGTTTTTTCAAGCGCTTCTCAAACATTTCTATGACTTTGGAAATATCCCAGTTGTGTTCCCCAGGGAGCAGCCGTGATTCCTGCATGGCTGGGAGACCTCTTGTGTTGTGGCCCATCTTTTATCTTGGCTTAGGCCACGTGTTAATGACTTCTGGGTGCATCCTGCTGCCTTGCATCCTTCATCACTGTCAGGTGTGCTGCTTCTGCAGTTTGTCTGTGGTTGATTTCTTCTCATTTTCTATTTTTCCTGTGCATTTAAGAAGCTATACTCTTCTCCTTCTGAGACCTGTTTCAATTCACCTCTGTATTGCTGTCTGCAAAGCTCTTCGGACATCACTGAGAGTCACTATGTGCCTGGTTTCTTTCCTCAAACTATGGATATTAGGGAGCATAGTTCAACAGGCAACATGAGGCACAGAAAATCCAGGAGTTTGGAAATAAAATTAGCAAACCTGTAAACCTCCTGCAGCCACATTCTGTCATTCTCACAGGAAGCAGAAACTTGGTTTTGGTCTGGACTAAAAGGTGATACTGCATGTTAAAACTAAATTACATAGCTTTGGGTATGTTGACTTCAGTTGTTACAAGGATTTTTATAAAGGGGGAAAAAAGTGAGATTTCAAAATTGCAGAAAGCATACTTTTTATGTGTTTTCTGAGGAATGTGTGATGATAGGGTTTAAAACTCCCTAGATTATATTTCTTCCCCATTGTATTCTCATATGGGAGTTCATATAGTATCTCCTTAGTGAGAGGAAAGAAACCTGATCTTGGCATGGGCTGTTTACCAGACTAGTGAATGCTATGAGACTGAGAGGTGTTCCCAATTTAGTTTCATTGAGTGGTATGCTGGCTGCATCAGACAGCTGAGCTGGGCTTTCTACTGCAATCAGTAATTTTATAAACTTCTCCAGTAAATAATAACTTTAATTATTGAAGAGTATGAAATAGACCTAAATGACCTTGTTAATATTAATGCTTACTGTACTTTTTGAAGTTACTAAGCTTGTTATGGACCTCGGCTAACATATTCATAAAAGTAAACAAATGGAGCTAGCCCTTCTCTTCATGGACAAATAGGAAAACACCTTGGATTTCTGCAGGTTTGTATCAAAATTGTTCCTGGACTATTTTTTTTCCCATGCATTATTTTTGTGGGCTTTTTATTAACTGTTCAGTTTATCTGTTACCCACGATTAATAGGTTCTGATTATTCATCCGTGTTGCATATTTTTATATCTGTGCCTTCAGTGTCTGACGACTAATTGAAACGGGGTTAGAGAAATGAGAGATTCCAGCAGCATGGCTGTATGAACATTTTCTTTTACAAATACATCTCTTTGAGACCTAGTTTTGAGAGTGCTTTTGTGATCCAAAGGTCATGTAATTGCATGCTCTATAAGAAAGCAAGTAGAAGTGGTACTCTGTGAAGTACTTGTAGATCTTATTCAAAGGCATGTCTCTAATGTTTTTAAAGTGTTTTTTCAGCTGGACTGATAACTACGCAGTTTCATTCTTCTCTAAATAGAAAGATGTATCTTTCTTGTCTCTGCTGGACCTGTGACAGATACAAGAGAACAAACCCCAGGATTTTAATGCAGGTCCTCCAGCTTCTGTTCCTTCTCCCTACTTGTATCACTTTAATGATCTTTCGGGGGGAAAAAAGCCACGTGAAAAAAGTAGGAGAAGTCCTGTGCGGGAGGAGGAGACAGGGAGCAGTGTGAGTGCGCCCGCGGCTGGCAAGCATGATGTCATTCTCATTTGCACTGCTCGGGGATGAGCTCATCGGGGAGGGGCCTTGCACATTTACAGCTGTGCCAATTCATCTCTGGTTTGATTAACATTCTCCAGGCTCCCTCCTTGAACTGAACAACAGGCACTGCATTATGAATTATTTAAAGACCTAGGAGAGCTCCTACTAAATAAAAACAAGCATCAGTGCAAAACAAAAGAGTGAACTCTCTATTTGCTTCCACAATGTTGTTAGAGAATGGCATGTCTGCCATTCCCAAAAGGATAAGCAGGATTTTTTTTTCTCCCCCCATT
>NW_005054423.1:347318-389900 GCF_000277835.1 Geospiza fortis
TACCTTTTTGTGGAATGTGGGTATGTAGAACTAATGTGTGTGTGTGTATATATGTTTCTTGTTTAGATGCAGTGTAGCTCTGGCAAAGCTGTATTATTCCCCTCCAGAACTGGGTTTTAATTTCTAATAGGAGTTTAAATCTAAAACTTGGGATGTTAGAAAAGAACAAGCATGTTCTGTTTATAGAGTCCATGTTAAGACTAATTATTTATTTAACTTTTTTTTTTTAATAACCCACAAGAAAGCACCTGAGAACTAAATAGATTTGCCTTTCACTATTTTAAGGAATTTGTTGGTGTTTAATATAAGATAGGGTAAGCTTTTCTGTACAGAACTTTAAAATAAAAATAAAAATTCTAAATCCTAAAATATCTTACAGTCCAGTCTGGGTGTTTATCAGAAACCATGTCATTTTGCAGATGGGTCAGAGCAGCTATTTGAAACTCAGTTAAAGTACCTGGGAACTGCATCAGCTGTACTCTGCCTCCTGCCTAGCTGCAGACTAGAGGTGTTACTGTATTTGCATATTTAGAGTCAGTGAAGTTCTCAGAAATGCATTTTAACAGATATTTCTAAAGATTAAGATGTTAGATTTAAATGTCATTTTCAAAGGGTGAATTGTGCCTAGCATCTGAAAATACTTCAGGACACCTCTAAGAAGTAAGATAAATCTTACTTTGGTTTCTTCTAAGTGCCTTGTACCTTCTCCCTTAATGCAGTGCCTGTCTTCTGAGTTGAGGATATGGTGAACTGCTGTACTTCTAAATTCTAATTATTGCTGCTGTCTGTAACAGCTTTACAGGATTATTCATTCCTGATGTAAGATGCTTTAGCCACTTCTTGTAGATGCATCTGTCTTGGTAGCTGTAGAACAGTAAGCAATACAAATACAGAGAAATCTGAAATAAAATAGAGGTAAGCTGTGGGGTTTATCTAAAAGTACTGTTCCCCTTTCCAATTTGCATTCAGGTTCTGGGGAGAAACTGAATATCCTGGAAGTGAAGAAAAAGATGAATTATTTGCTGGGCAATAATACTCAAACTTGGGGAAAATAACTCAGTCCAAAGGCCAAGCTTGTTTGTCAGTCTGTTCACCAAAAAGTGGCCCAGTAAGAAAATAATTGTTTTCTAAAAATTACTGCAGCCTGTAGAGCATGGCAATTCTGCACTGGCTGTCCTCTTCTCTGAAGGGAAAAGAATATTTTTTTGTACACAAAACAGGTATTTCTACATTCAGGTAGGTTTTTAAAAGAATTCTGCTACTGAAGTTGTGGAAGGACCTGGTGTAATTCTTGTAGACTCTATAACTTGAACAGATGAAGATGCAGGATACATTTCAACTTCATGAAAATATTCTAGAAGCATGGGTAACAGCTCTTCAGCACCTATAACATGTTTCAGCTGGGAGCCTGCTAATGCTTCCTTTTCTTCTCCCACTCCAGGAGCATTAGGAAAGTCTGGAGGAAAGCAAACAGACTTGCAGTTTAAGTGCTGGCTTCCTTGTAGTCAGCTTTATCTGTGACAGACAAATTGTATATATGCCAGCTTGTATATTTTCAAAATAGTAATCTTTTAATTTCACACCATGAATGGGAGCAGTGCCAAAATGCGCTTATTCAGAAGTGAACTCAAAATGACTTCAGGACTAACAACCCAGCATGTCCCTCTGTAAAATAAAACATAATCTTCAATAAGCACTTTTTAGTTTCCAGTATTTACAGCATGTTTTGTACAGCTGTGCTCAAGGATGAACTTAATCTTCACATTCAGAGACAAAAGCAAAAATAAGCCTGCTACAGAGATGTAGAAGTTTTGAGACAAGCCCACACCTTGATTTTTTGGAAGTAAAGGTTAATTAATTGTTTTGCTATGAAATGCTGTTGGGGATGCTGTTGCTTCCAGGAGTAACAAAGGAGGGGGATCTGCTCTGGATTTCACAACTGGGTTGGTAGCCCCAGCTGATTGTGGTGGCGTAGCTGATACTGAGCAAACTCAGTATCAGCTGATACTTTGCTCTTTTTCCTTTCCATAAGCAAAGTTAGGACTATTTTGCTATACTGAAAAAAATGATTAAGAATGGAATCTTCCTTTCAGAGGATTGACTATAAGTCTTGTGTAAGCTGTTGTGGTCAGGGTATCTTCTCAATACAGTGGCCAGTTGACTTTGAGTTCAGTTCATCTTACCTGAAGGAAACATGAAGTGGGAGATGGAGTTGGCCAGCACAAACATCCAGTGCCATGTTAGGGGCCATCAGGTGTTTGAGATGCCTGTGTGGAGCTCTGTGTGTGACTCATGCAGCAGCTAGTGACTGTGGTGGACAGGGGAGAATATGCTAGAGCGTCTCAAAGATGCTGGGTACCTAGATTTAGGTAAGCTCAAGCTTAACCCTGCTGGTAGCGCCTACCCTTGTGTTTTGCTAATTATTGTGACCAGGTTTCTGTTGGCAGTAACAGGAGTGCAGGCATACAGCACCCGAATCCCACCCTGTGTCAGACAGCTTTCCATGTATTTCTAACCCATCCTTTTAACTGAAGCTCCATGTCATATATCCCATGTATTTTTCTTTTAGAAATCCTCAAAAGGACTATTTTAAACACATGCTTTGCTTATGGCAGTAGATTCTAAAACATACTGATGCATTAAAGACATTTTGTTTCCAAATGTGAAAAGGTTTCTGTAAGAGAAGAATTTCTTGAGAGAAACCAAGACTGCCAGTGCAGATCCTACAGCTGGAGCAGCCTTGGGTGCTGCACCAGCAAGCGCACAGTTCTAAGCACTGAGAATAAAATGTGGAGCTTTCAGCAGGGGGCTGCAGAGGGAGAGGTAGTGCTGCTTTCCTGCTAGCCTTGATAAAGATACAAATTGGTTTCAGAACTGTGACTAAAAAGCATCCTTCAATTGCAGTAGTTAAGCATATGGAAACTACAAATCAAGTGTCATTGCATGTGGCTTGCGGGAGAGTGAGAGTACTCAGTGCTCTCAACCATACCCTTTTTGTACCCAGGAAGCTAAATAATCGAGCTGGAGGCAATATTTTACTACATTTAAAAGCTTAAACACAGGCATGGATGTCCTAGATTTGTTACCAAAGCCATCTGAATATTTTTTCTGGGTTTTGCTGTATTTTTTAAGATACTGCTGCATACAGGTGCAATGGGAGAAGATGGGTTTGAGGGTGGAAGGAGGGAAACCATCCCTTGGTTTCATCTATTAGCAAACTCAACAGGGTGCAGTTTTTAAATTCAGGGCTGGGTTTTGATTTCCTGAGATGCAGCTGAGATTTCCAGATTCCTGCAGTTGTAAGATCCTTGTCTGGAAGATAGTGGGTGCAAGTTTGAACTTTATCTGCTGGCATTGTGCCCCATGGTCCCTTGCCTGGGCCTACTCCTGAGTTGTCATGTTAATGGAAAGCAGCGGTGTTGTACTGCCTTCTCCCCAGCACCAAACATCTTACTTAGGGGGACTTCAGCTTGTTAACTTGGAGCTGACTTGTGTGTCTGTGTGTGTATAAACTAAATAAATCAATAAATGCTGTTGTGCAGCTGTATTTTAATTTTAATTTGTGTTCCTGTTTAGTTATTCTTTGAGGAGCTCACATTTTGAAAATGAGCGTTTCAGAGTGACCTGATGTGCACACTTGCATGTGGCCATTTCTAGTACTCAGTTTGCAGAATGGTGTTTTAAATTAATTGGAGCATTTTCTCCTGGTTTTGAAATGCATGGGTATTTATCCACTCAGCTGTTGTTTAATTCCACATTTCATTTACCTAAATAGATAGATAGATAAATAAATAAATAAATAAATAAATTTGAAGTAGTTCATCAAACTCCCTTTTATAGGGCTTAAGTAATAATACCAGTACATTTTAATCCTATAATAAATGCCAAACAGGCATTTTCTGGGTTGATGGAGGTTCTGTTTTAGAGGGGAAAAAAGAAGATTAATTTTGGTAGAATTCCTGGTGTGAACTAAATTTTACAGGATTAGATCCTTGATATTTATGACAACTTGAAGAAAATACATTGTTTTCATTAGCTGACTATTTGATTTCTTAATTTGGGAACTTCTTGAAGCATTTTATGCAGTGCACTGCTGGTACCCTCTGTTTTGGTTGTTTCCTCTAGGCTCGGAATAGACAGTCATGTGCAAAAACATTGATTTTAGCACATTTAACTTAAAAACAGCACAGGAAAAAGGATTGCTTGGGTAAAGGAGCCAAATATTTGTAGAAACTTCTTGTTGAATCTTTTGTGTTCCCTGCTGGGAGTTTCTCCAGTGGAAAATTAATGGAAATTAAATCAAGTAGCAGGTCACCAGGGCTGTCAGCTGATTTCTGAGTGGAGCAGGTATTTGTTTGCACTTTCCACCAATAACTATATTCTTGTTCCCACTGTAAATGGATTCTAAAAAGCATTATGCAATCAATTACCATTCCACATTAGCAAGCTGAGGTTCACCTTGTTAAACTTCCCTTGTCAAATTATATTCTAACTAAGAGAAGAGAAAGGCAACATATAACTTAATGAAATTTCTTGAGTGCAAGTGTGGGGACCAAAAAGAGTGCCCTTTTCATCATGTATGGTTTTTCTTCAGTATGGAGGACTGTTAGGTTACTGAAACAGAATTTCAGCTATTGATTTCTCCCAGCAGTCTAATGTGGAAGAATGCAATCAGTAAATGTGCTGGGATCCTCTGGACTCTGTATGTAACTATTCAGTGTCGTCTTCTAAGATGCATGATTTTCATCTGACGAAAACTTCCATGGGAAAACAACGTTGGGAAATGGATACTCCAGAGCTGGATTTTAAAGTACAGTAAAAATTCTGGCTGCAAAAAAGCTTCTCTAAATGTTTATTTTTTACAGATTTGTCTTCATACAAGTTGAAGCTGAAGTGAGGCTCAAGTTAACAAAAATACATATTGACCCCACAGATTTTGTCCCTGTGATTTAGCTTTGGGAACAGACGTTAGGCAGATCCTTGCCAGAAATAATGAGATAAAGTCTCTCTCTTTAATAGCAGTTTCTCTTCTACCACTTTTTGGAGCAAAAGCCGTTTTTTCTTGACTGATATTGTAATAACTCCCAACCCACTCATAAGGACTCAGAAATACTGGATATTACTTTTGCAGACATTTTGCAGTGTTAGAGAACGTATTGCACACTTAAAGAAGTATGGTTCCATGTTATATATAGAAGTATGTTCCATGTTAGTGAGAATACAGCCTTTACTTGCTGTATTTTACTCTAAACTTAAGTTACTTGTGAATGTTTGTGTGAAGGCAACTTCTAAAGTCACCTTAGTGTTTGATTTAGTGAATCTTCTTTGATTCTTTTAAATAATGGTATTTTTAAAAAAAATCAACTGAGTAATTCTTGAGGAATAAAAAATAAGGAGATTAAATGTAGGTAAGAAAGTAAAAAAATGAAGGCTGTGATTACTTTTTTGATTATTGCATTCAGTTGATCTGAAATCATGGCTGTTGACCATGACAATAATGCCACAGCAGAATTGTGCAGGACATTTGAGCTTCCCTGAATAACTCAGATAGGCTGAAATGTGAAGCCAGCTTTACTTCTGCACTTCTCTGATTTAAGAGTGATGCATGAAGCTGTCTTGATCACATTGATTGCAATAACTGATTGCAATGGCATTTTGTTTTTGCTTTTAACTTTTGGGAAAGTTTTCACCTAAAGACTTTTCTGAAAAACTGGTCCTTAAAATGTTGTGCTGGGTTGTGTGTCCCAAATTACTGGTTATTCTAGACGAAGCATGAGTGTGGGGACACATGCAACAGCACAGTTCTATTTTGCTTTAGATTTTCATTAGGTATTTTGAAAAGATAACATTTTTGATAGAACATCCACCATCAAGTGATTAGGGTGGTTCAGACATGGTCCTCCTGAGTGGATGCCAAAATAACATTTGTCTGCTGATGTTGACAGCACATGAATATATTTAAACAGCCCAGTACATGTAGCTTTATGGCGCACTTGTCTCTTGTCACATTTTAGATGTTTAAATTTGTCTGAGGTGCTCTGAAGGAAGGTGTGAATTACAGAAGTTGGCCAAAGCTTTTTTCTTTCTTTTTTTTTTTTTATTTGGCTGTGTGTTTGCACCCGGAACTATCCAGTTGAAAGTGTTCAGTTTCTAATTATTCACCTTTGGCTAAAGTGTAGGCGTTACTTAGGAGTGTGTTTATATAAACACCACTAAACTGGGGACAAATCTTTGCAGTTACCAGCAGTTCTGTTATCTGAGCAGAAATACAGAAACCAGACCAGTTTAAATGAGTGGGAGTCTTACCCATTCCCATGCTGGCATGCTTGGGCCACTGACAGACCAATGGGAGCAGGAGGGAGCAACTTTTTCTTTCTCCTGGTCTGGATCTGTGCTCAGCCAGAAACATGCTTGGTCATCAGATGTCAGCCTGGATGAAGAGTCAGATAGAATAAAATGCTTCAGGGATGAAGCTGTTGCATTTTCACCTCCTGCTCTTTTGGGTGTTGTGGGTTTTTTGCTGGGTTTCTGCTTTGGAAAGGCAGGATTTTCCCAGTTTCCAGTACTGCAGTCCCAGGTGCAATGCAATTGGTGTTGTACTGCCAGGACTCCACACACTACTCCTCATGAGCCAGGTATGGCAGCGAGGAGTCACACAAACGTCATCCTTGGAGTCATTTAAAGAACAAGGAGAGTCTTTCCAAAGCAAGGCTGCTGACACTCTTGGCTTTCCTGAGGCGAGCAGTCAATGCCAGCAGAGGAACCACAGATGGAGGCGTTGCATAACAGCCTTGCTGGTCGGCTGGTTGACGTATCCCTTGTGACAGAGCATCCCTTCAGCACAGCAGTGGGCAGGGAGGGCAGGAGGGAGGGCAGGCGGATGGAAACTGTCACAAGCTCAACCTGCCCTTGAGTTTATCTTCACATCTTCAAAACAACTCCCTGCTTGCAAACTGAGACCCAGAGAAATCAGTCTGAAAGCATGTGTTATTGTTTTAATAATACTTTTGCTTGTGAAATGTTCTTTGGAGGCTGTGTTATTACAGATGCTTGCTTCTAAGTGATTTATCATGCTCTGCATATTGCTGTTTATAGCTGAATATCTTTTATAAGGAAATCCATTCCTGGCCCATGTACAGATACAAACACGTGACTGTGATTTTTCTTCCAGCTTTGTAAGTTAGTGATTATCTTTTTAAGATATTCCTTTGAAGTGAAGGACAAATATACATTGGGTGCATGATTCTTTATCTTATTTTATATGTAATCAGTGAACAAAAAAATTCAACTATAAGGTCTTAGGCAAGAGGATGGAATATGAAATGTAAAAAAGAAAAAAAATATTTGAGTTATAAAATTGTACTTTTTTAGTTTTATGTGCATGTGCACGTATGCTCCTTTTTTTGTTCCCATTTTGCCCCAATTTGATCATGTACATTATCTTGTACATTATCACAACATGAGTAAAAATGTCCAGCTTTTGTAGTCAATGGCTCTGCTGTGTATTTCTTCATGGTTTGCTGTCATCTCTGAAGCACAGAAATGCCTTTTTTTTTTGCTGGGTTTGTTTGTCACAAATATGGTTTTAATCTAATTTAGTTGGCCAAGTTGCGAGACCCATGGTTCTCAAAGTTCCAAGTCAAGCAGTTTTAATAGTTTTGTCTGTATGGAGTAGTGCCTGAAGCATACAGATATTCTGGGAAGGGATGTGTGTGTGTGCTGTCTGAGATTAATATCTTTGTGACAATGCAGACTAAGGGATGAGTTGAACCTACTGCTGAAGCTGCAGCCCCAATGATCAGGGCTGTAAGAGTATCATCATCTTTATTTGCAAACAGGAAACATCCTACCAAGATGCACTTGGTATCACATGGGCTTCCTTACTCCCAGCATGCTCTAAAGAAAGATGCTGGCCTAAATTTCCTCATCTGCTTAGATCTGCAGTGCAAACAGCAAAATCCTGTCACATAAAGGATAGAGAGCAATTCCCTGTGCCCAGGGAAGGAGCTCTTTGCTGTGCCAGTTGTCAGACACTTCTCCATAGTGACTCGTGTCAGGCAGATCATCCTGGGGATCCAGGAGTACTTTCCTACCTATGTCTTTTCCTTAATGGCAGGTTATATGAGGACTTTGTGCTGGAGATGCAATAAGGCAAAAATTACCTTAAGCTAGCCAGAGGAATTAGTGACCTGCCGAGTTGTGCTTGGGTAGGAGAAGAGTCAAGGTTGTGTGTGGACAAGAAAAGATTGTTGAAGGAAAGTAAGAGAGAAATAATATGGTTTATCTGTTTTTAAAAGCCAGAGGGTGATGAGATGAGACTGCTATCAGCTCTACTGGAGACTTGCAGCTGCATTGCAGTTTTTACATCTGTATTGAGATGTGTAATGAAGAAAGCATAAATTCAGTCACCTTCATTTTTCTGTGGGGAAAAACAATCAGAAATTATGGATGTTCTCAAGATAGCTTATTCTTTAAATAAAACTGTTAAATTTTCAAAATGCTGTAGTGTTCAGCAAAAATAGTGTATAGCTGCAGTGCTCCAGCTTGTACAAAATACAGTGTATCTACAGGATAGTAATGTAATCTCCCCATGGAAGTGCTCATGTTTGTATTGTGTTAAAACCTGCTGTCAGGTGAGTGCTGCTTTCAGTGACTCATGAAGAAGTAACTCAATCTCCGTGAAGGGTGTTTCTCTTTTGTCCAAAGTAGCTAACACATTAATTGGGGGCTCACCAGAGAGCAGCAAGGAGGAGGCTGTGGCTGTCCAGGACTGCAGAGAGGACTTGATAAAAGCAGATGTTTAGCAGGCACCTGCCAGCTGTTCACAGGCTAAAGCTTCTCCTTTTCATCTGTTTTATGAAAAGATTTATTTATTAGTTAGTGTCTTTATTTGCCTTAACCTTAGAATTTTCATTAAATTGTAGGGGGTTTTCTCTCCCTGAAATTCTATGATGGTTGTTGGAAAAGACAAGGATACTAGGGGAAGTCTGGTGTCAGGAAGAAAACAGAGTATAGAAAGACTGGAGCAGAGCATCATAGAGGGACTAAGATGAGGGGCAAGGATATTTGAATTTAAGAAAACTGTGGACAGTCTGCCTGAGAGCGTGCAGAGTGGGATGTGATTGCATTTACTGTTCTCTCAGCTTTCCAAGCCTGTGTTCCTAGTGGGTATAATTTTAAGAGTAAACTAATAACAGTGCTCCTCTGAGACTCTATTCTGAAGAAAGAGGTGCTGTTGTTGCATATAGAGAGAATTCCTTAAATAATTTTAGCTGAATGTTTAAATGTCAATGCCTTTCTGCCTATAAATACTCAATTCCTTCGTGTGGAACATTCCACATGCTTAGCCACTTCTGCATTTGTGATCTGAAGACAAAGAAACTAGACCATTAGGCAATTGCAAATTGTATGAAAATAGAAAATAAAAGATGGAAAATGTTGTACTTTATTGACTAATAGTGGAAAAGAGTAGAGTTCTTTTCTGCAAGGAAGAAGAGAATTGAATTCTGTAATGGAACACCATGCCTTCTTGTCATTAAAGTCTGTGTTGTCTTTGATAGATGGAAACAGAAATAAGGTTTGTAGCATCCAGTGTAACACGGACATTTCAGTAAGACTTTGGTAGCTTTTTACAACATGCATCTGTAGTTTAATACAGAACACTGCTTGCATAGGACAGTATGGAAAGTGGCAAAGATGTTAATGGTGATCATGTTTTGTGTGATTTCTTTTGGTGACTGTTAGGATGTTTGTACTTCCCTCAGCAGCTGAAGTAACTCTATGGAAGTCTGAGAATGGATAACATGAGCATAATGCCAGACCCACAATGAGTGACCGGCTGGTTTATGTCATGGGAATTACTGTTTGTAATATTTGTGAGAGCAGTGTTTTCCTAGACAAAAATTATAATGAAAAATAAAGGTGGTGAGCAGATTTGCTACCTGATTTGAAAACTACAAGAACATACTCAGCAACTGAGTCTGTAGACCATTATTGTATTTTGGTTTTCTAAACAGCTTCTAACACAAATACATACATTCATATATTACCAAGGAAGTGTTTCTGTCTAGCAGACCAAACTGGTGAACAAGATGGACCTAGCACTAACCAGAGGCTGGGTGGTGTATTCTCAATTTCCCTTTGTTACCTGCAGGGCACAGTTTTGGTGGTTTCTTGTAATGAAAAAAAGGTTGAATCCAGAGCAAGAAGACTAAAGATGACAGCAGAGTTAAGCCAGATGCATTCTTCAGCTACCACTTATTATGTCAGTGGTTTCATTCTTTTCAATACAAAGTATTCAAGTAATTAAAAAGCAAACAGAAACACAACAAAAAGCCCTGGACTCATTGAGCAAATATATTTTATAGCACAATGAATGTTTAATGTTAAAAGCATCTTGGAAAAGCATTCAGATCAAGAGTACTTATAAATATTCCCAAAACCTCCCGTCAGTTTTATTCCATCTAAATTGACCATCTTGTATGCTTACAATGCTTTATTAAAAATAAATTTCATAGGATTTCTTAATCCATCTTCATATTTCCAGATTGTTTATGAAGCTCTGCCTTTATTTCACTCTAAATGTAAATATGTATTTTGGTTATTCCCTGTAATGGTATTACAGATCATAGGTAAATTGCTTGCAGACTAATTTTGCCCAAATCTCCTACTATCCCTGTAGAACCATATGTGGGAATTGCTGCCTCCAGCTTTTTCTGCATCTTCTACCACTTTGGAAGGTGTTTTGTGTATTGCACATTATTGAATATCAGCCTTCCTCTGGTCTCACATTGTGTGTTGTCCACCCTCTGCTTGACTATGCAACCTTTAATTGTTGATTATTTGGTATTGTTGTGTTGCAGTTGTCTCAGTTACAGGGTCAGATTCTAACTTCAGGTCCATTTTGTTCCACCAGGATTGTGGCATGTGTTTTGAAAACATAACCAACATAGCTCTGAGCACCCTGGTATGGTTAAAGATGTCCCTGCCCAGGCCAAAGGCACTAGAACTAGATGATCTTTAGGGTCCCTTCCAACACAGGCCATTCTGTGATAAACTTTTTGTTTGGTTGGTTTTGGTTTTGGTTTTCATTGACATCTCTCTCTAAAAGGGCAATGTTTTCACTTCCCTCAAAGAAGGGAATCAAAGGTGAGAAACCAGAGCTCAGAAATTTTGTGAGGGACTGTGACTTGCCCATAGCTTTAAAGAGAAACCACTATGTGTCCATAATTGTCACAAATCATTGCTCATACTGCTGGTTTTGCTGCTACAACTGTTTGTAAGTGAATAAGTCTACTTTAAATGGTGGTGGTGGGATAAAAGGTGAAATGCTAATTTAATTTAAGGTAGATCTGAAAGTCTGATATAGATACTATAATGTCACATAGTTTAAGTGAACTGTGGCATCTTGCTTGATGGCCTTAGTGCAGTGTAATGCAAAGTAGAGGTGCATGGTACTGTTTTTCCTGCCATGACAAATGTTTTCAGTTCATGCTATTACAGCAAGAATGATCATTCCCAGCTGCAACGTCACCAGATCTATGTGTGAAACATCCCTTTTCACACTGGGAATGGTACCCATGGTATAGTTTAAATCAAAGCTCTAAGTCTTGTGTTGGGGTTTTTAACTCTCATTATTTGGGATGCTGGACACTTAACAATACTACATGAATGAAACAAAAGTATGACTAATCTGCCACCACTTCTCCTTGGAAGCATCTATCAGTTAGAAAATTGTACCCTAGGAGAACATCCTGAGCTGGGAAATACAGAGCAATTTTAATTTTTTACAGACTCAGGAGGGGCCTTCTACCTCAGATTATTTTGAATTCATCTTCAGTGGGGTTATTAAGGAGGAGCATCTTCAATGCAGTAGTTAGTGTTGAGTTGTGAAGAAATATATATAGTCATGGAGTCTAATACCTGCTATCAATGAACACTGGCTGCTGTCTAGAATAGATAGTCTAGATGGTCCATACTTTCTCATTTTCTTGTTGATATTACTCTGCTGTACATGAATACATACATTTTGATGCAGTTATTCCTGCCTGGGATTTCTTTGACAGTCACATGCAGATACTGTACACTGTACGTGCAGGGGACAGTGATCTTGGAAAGCCCTAACTTCTCCACACACCAACTGTGCAGATGGGTTGCACAGCCAAAAAGAAAAAAGAAAGTTGGCAACCATAGTGATGCTTTAACATGGATGTGTAGGTAGTGTCAAGCACCTTTGGCTCATGCCTGATAGGTCCTACTCTGCCCAGAAGCTTCCGTGGTATTTCCTTGCTGTCCATTCATCTGCTCAAATCTTGTTGATATTACTTGTAATCTCTGTTTTCATATCCATCATTTTTTAACACATCTTTAGTTCCTGTTCAGCAAAAGTTTTACTCATGGGATGAGGAGATGACTGTCTAAGAGGTTGTATTTGACTCCTTTGGAAGAAATTAAGTTGTTTTGGACCTTTGAAAAGTTTAAGAGTTGTTTAAAAAGCAAGACAAAAGATGGATGTTTGATTTAATGTATTTCTTCTTTATAAGAGATGGGTCAGTGAAGAGATGGCTTTGTGCCCTAATTATTTCAAAGTCAGTTGCCTTTGTTAAAAACACTGTGTTGTTTAGGCTTGGAGATTATCTGGTGGTGATTCTTCACAGTTCAAAATGTCCAGTTGAAATTTCAAGTGCTAAGGAAACAACAGAAACCTCTCATCTGTAATTGTGAGGTTTTTTTTTAAAAAAAGCAACCTATCTGAAAAATCTGAAAGACCTAGTGGTAAACTGTGTGTCACCCAAAACAAGTTTATATGGTGTAGAGTATGTACAAGGTGGTGATGCTTACCGCACAATGTATTTTTAATGTGATGGGATTTATTTCAGTTTGTAAACTAGCACTCTCTTTCCTAAAACAGAAGGACTCAGGTCTCCTATAGCTCTTCAACACATTGCAGTGTGTTGTCAGAACATCAGCCTGTCTCTTGAGTCATCGTGGCATAAAATTGGCGAAGGCAGTTTCTTGACACTGGAATAGCCTCAGGGGCTTCACTTTGTATCTCTGGTGTGTAATTCAGTAAAACTCTGGGTTGCTATAAAGTACATCATTCACATCTCTGGCTGACTGAGACATTTTCATTCTGAAACTCCTTCATGTCTCAGCATTAGTTCAGGGTGTATCCTGAACTGTGGTTTGATAAGCGCGGAAGGAGCTTGCTGTAAAGAAATGCTGAAGTTACTGGATCTGCTCACATCAAAAAGGCAATTGATAGGAGGTGATGTCATAACAGATAAAGTAATGATGAGCTTAGAGCTTCTGCTCTCCATGCCTGGTAGCTTGAAAACAACAAACAGTTGCAGAAGTAACTAAATCAAACCTGCTACAAGGCACAGTTTGTCTCCTAAATAATGTAATTAGATTTCTCTGCTCCCTGCTTGGAATGTGGCTGAAGCCCAGACATGAGGACAATGTATGGAGGAGGGAGAAAATGAGGAATAGCTGATAAAAGAAGAACCATAGCTGATAGAAGATGTATTGAAATATCTAGAATATAATATTTTTGAGATTTTCTAGTCTGGTCACAGAGTGTAAGGAAATTTGTCGATCATGGGGATAGGATGATACATCGCTTGTGGGAATGTCCCTATTGCATCTTCCTTTGACACAGTTCGTGCTGGCTGCAGAGTACTGCAAGTGGTCTGTAGAGTCCCACATGTAAGGTATGAAAGTTTATGTGTTACTGGTATTTGTACAGTTTATGTGTTACTGGTATTTGTACCATGCACCCTACTGCTCTGCCTGAAAAGTACCTGGAAGTGCTGCTATCTCGATCTTCCCTGAGAAAATGAAAACCAAGAAAGGAAAAGCATTAAAATCTGGCCTGTAATTAGGTTGGGCGTAAAGATAAATATCAGTTGTGTATGTTATTGTATTTAGAAGGAAACATTTTCATCACCTGTTCATCGCAAAACAAAAAGTTCATTAGCACCAAATAATTCCAACTTCATTAGTTGTAAACAAGTGATGAAGAGAGCAGCACTGGGGTTCTACTGTTCCTTACAGGTGACTGAGCTATCCTTGTGAGTCAAATCATAGATTTCAACAGGAACAGGAAAATAATACTGCTCATGTAGATGATGTTGACATGACCACGTTAACAACACTTGGAGCACCTTTTTTCATGATGGATGTACTCTTATTAACAAGAGATGAACACAGACTTGCAGGATGCTCAGGGAAATGGAAAGGGACCCCATCTGAGAGGTGTGCCTGGATGTTCTCCATGAATGTGTGCATAGATAACATAGCTTTGAATTAGCTACCACAGGTACTGTAATCCATGGAGCCCTGCAGAACTGGCCCAAGGACGGGAGATGAAGGAAGTGGGGACTGGAGAGGGCAGGATGAGCTAACTCTGTGCCATACCTGTTCTGAAGCAGGTTTCTAATGGATGGAGAAGGACAGAAATACAGCCAGTTGTGAGGTGGACTGTAGTGTGTGTCTCCTGTATGCCTGCAATAGCAAAGAAACCCTGGAAGATGGTTTATGGTGCTGTGACTGTCTGGCTTGTGCATGCCATAGAAACAATGGCTTAATGGTTCCACTCTTTGGGAGGTACAATCTCCCTTTGGCAGGAAGCAGGGGATCCTCTCAGAGGTGTTTCTTGCCTGGAGTCTCCAGATCTCTTGCAGCAGTTCTGGCAGCTCTGGCCAGCATTGTCCAGAGTCAGTAGCTTTTTATTTACAATTCTCTTTGCTTCTTGCTTGAAAAAAATAATTATTTCCAAATAATTGGAAAGCGCAGAAAGAACAACATGTAAATATTAACAATAAACAGAAACTGACCCTTGGGTCATTTTTGAGACTAGCTTGATTTCAGGAAAGTGTTCACATTAGTAACAGAACAACATGCCTGTGTCTCTTTGATTTGGTGAGATGAGGACTTGCAGGTTTTTTCAAGTGTTTAATCAATGTATATTTTATTAGAAAAAAATTATACTTTAATGTGTGGCAGAAAAAAGTTAAATATTATTTTTAACTTGACTTACAGCAACTGTTTAGAGATAAATTGTGCTAGGCAAATCACCCCTGTATGTGCATTAGGACTGTATATATGCAGTAATATTATAAAACATATTTTGGGAATATTCATATAGTGTAGGAATCACACTGTTTGCAATAGATAAGGGGGGAAGAAGGAAAAGCAAAACATTTTTGATCTTACGTTTTCTCTTACTTTGGGAAAGACAAAGGTCCTGTAGCATCTGCTGTAAGGATATCTTCAGCTAATCATTCTTCTCAAAAATTAAGGAAGATTTATGGACTTTTTGTTTTGTTTCTTTTCCATCTTTTTTCATGTTCAGCATGTAATTTGTATTGCATTGAGCAAATGGTCCAGCCCTTTTCCCTGAGGAAAGCATCAGAAGTGTGAAGTTATCTTTCTGTAAACAGTACCCTGTCAAAGTGATCTCATTTTTGAGTGGGGATGTACCTGTGAACAAACTAGAACAGTAGCATAAGGCACAGGCAGGAAAGGCATGGAACATGAATATTTTGGATAAATTTGGAATAACTGGTCTATTGCTTCAGGGCGCTATTGAGGCTTGGTTTGCAGACAGAGTTATTTGTTGCATCAGCAAGTGGCCTTTAAAGTAGAAAAAATGGAACAGAATATCTTACCCAAAAATCCTCAAGATTTGTGGATGACCATAAGGGATAACAGTTCTCTGCTGGGTTCTGTTATTCCTTTCTTAATTTAATTTTTGCTTTGCACTCATAATCTATAAAGAGATTACTGTTTATTTGGTTGCACTGTTTTGAAGCAGTTTCTGTGTCATACTCCTACTTGATCTTCAGTCATTGCCCCAAGGGCTCTTCACCAGATAAGTTTTCCTGATAGGTTGCAGCTGTTTGAAAAGTAAAATTATTCATTGGATCGATCTTTTCAATATATAGAAGAAATTGTTCCTATAAACTGCAGCTTATCTCCCAGTGTGGAATTTGGCTTGCCTCGCTGTTCCTGTTTATGCAGAGCATTTAAAACTGGAGATCTTATCACCAGCCAATAATGAGAGCAGTGTTTTACTGCCCATCCTCTCCCTCCCTACTCCCAGCACACTGTATCCCATATTTTGTAAATCAGATAGTAAGATCTAGAGTTCAATCCTGTTTCCATATGGATAGGTTTAAAATTTCAGTTATCTTTAAGGAAGTCAAACAAGTTGCTCAAAAAGCAGTAATAAAAAGGTTTCTATGAGAAAGGCATTTTTTATCTGTTTTGCAAAACTTAAGCAAGCTTTTCTGGGCAGCCTTTGGATGCGAAGGAGCTATTCCTGCCACTGGACTGCAGAGGGGGCAGCCGGAGCATGTCCACGGGATGTGTTTACATCAGAAACCACAGTAAATTTGACATCCTGTTTATTGCTGATGCAGCTCTGCCAGCACTCACAGAGAGGCCTGGTGTGGTGGTAGCCTCCATGGCAGCCTGGGTGAAATCACTGGATTGTACCTCCTCCGGGGGGAGAGGGCACTGGGAAAGGGTGCTCCAGGTGCTCCTGGGGACACACCTGGCTTGGGAAGCCATCCAGCTTGAGGTGGTGGCTGGAGCGGCACAGGGAAAGACAAGGGAGAGCCCCGTGTGTGGGAGAGTACATCAGCCAGCCTTTGGAACAAAATACTGCAATTTCTTGGATATCTACATCTACAAATTGGTAGTAAAAATGAATGGATTCTCTTCTGCAAAGTTGTAGTGGTTTTAGTGAAAGTGGGGACAATAGAGAAATAGGTGTTTGTGAAAACAGGCCCATTCTTTGTGGAGCAGTGCTAGATGCAAGTTCTAATAAAACACTTAGAGAAGCCTGCCTGTGTTACTCACTACTTTCTCTTCAGTTCTGTTGAACTGTATTTTCTACTCCAGGATGCTGAGAACCACTCTGTGAATGTCTCCCATCTCTTAGGACTGATGTGCAGAGACTTTTTATTGTCTTTAAGCCTTACAGTCCAAATGCAAAGTCAATGTCTCAGTTACTGAGGACTCTGTCAAGTGCTCTCAGGCTCTAACACACCAGCCAGACTTCCAAAGGCCCTTTGGATAACTGAACCACAAAATCCATTAGCTTGGCCAGAAGGAGATGGGGAACTTTGAGGTGGTCTTTGATGCATTTTTCTTTTCTTCCTTGAGAAGTTCAGGTATACATGTTTTTTTAGAAGAAAAGTTCTTATATTTGTATTTTCATCTGAATTAATTCTAGTCACTGTCAGTATTAAAAAAAAATTGCTTGTGTATAACAAGGACAGCTGAAACAAAGGGCCTTCATTCTGCATATGAATTAGTCTGCAAATATGAAGCTAGTGTGGAAAATGTTAATTTTATGTTTGACCACAATGAGCAAAGGCAGAAATCCCTAACTTCTAATTAGTGCATTATTAGTGTATCTCTCTCTTAAATATCAAAACACCAGTTCTCTTTTTAAATATGTAAACAGTAACACTCTCAATGTTCTGAGATACATCATTCTAGTACTATGCTGATTTAATATCATGTTTGAAAATATTTTCCTTTGCTTTTTGCTTTATTGTGAAAGTT
Organism: Geospiza fortis; assembly: GCF_000277835.1. Lineage (NCBI taxonomy): Eukaryota > Metazoa > Chordata > Aves > Passeriformes > Thraupidae > Geospiza > Geospiza fortis. The sequence continues at coordinate 364,896 of NW_005054423.1, forward strand.
ATGGCTTTTACTGAAGAATACTGAAGACCTTGGATTATTTGTATGGATCATTCCCTCTGTAATTTTTGGGTTTGTGTTTGGCAAGTGAGTAGTTTTTAATCTCCATAATCAGCAACCAAACACAAAAAATAAGATAATTTATCTGTACTGTCAGTATTTTGAGTTATTACACGGTAACCAAGTATTATGGTAAATGCAAAGTTGTGTATGGACTAAGAATATTTTGTAGCATGATGTAGATCTTTATAGAAGAGTGGTTGTAGTTACTTGAGATACATGGAGTCACAGTCATGTACATGGGTTTTCTTGCTGGTTCTTTGTTGGGATGTTGGTTTTTGCCTTTAATGATGAATTGAAGAAAATTAAAATATTTTTATTTTGCCTGTAAAATGTAATTTAGGATTTTTACTTCAGAAGTGCTTCTGTTATTACTAGTATACTGATTGCAATGATTCATTTTATGATGAGTCATATTTTTGGTGTTGAAAGCTTCTAACACTGTGTTTATCAGTATTGATGCAGTGCTCAGTATGACATTGTCAGTGTGATGTGGCTTTAGTCAATGACCAGACTCAGGTTTTAGAGGTTTCTTGGTGAGAATTTAGCACATGTAAGTATGGGAGGGAGAGAGAAATTTAAATACAGTGTTATTTTATCCCAGTTATAGCTTATTAATGCACACATATTTATATGGCACTTCTTACAAAAGGTCCAGGTGTTTTGTGAACCACTGTCATAAACTGAATTTTGGGTGGAGGACAGTAGACAGCCAGACAATAGCATTTTTGTGCTTGACTGCTTCTCTTGTTATCAATCCTAGTTAATGATTTTTTTTTTCTTTTCTTCAAGTAAACTTCGTTGTGCTCTTCAGTAGGGTCAGTTTTATCAAAAGCCTCTGCTACCACTACCACTTTCTCTGATATTCTCCAGTACCCTTAAAATATGCTTAGGTAAAGTACTGACTTAAAATGCAGTCTTTCCAAGAGGAAGGACGGCAGGCTTTTTGATATAAGCCAGGCAAGCAATAAAGAGTAGTCTAAAGACTGAAAAACTAGAATAAAATTTGTATTTCTAAAGATTTATTTGAGAGCAAGCCTGAAGAATGGAAAAAAAAATAGAACTATTGTATAGGTGTGTCCAGATGGGAATAATACTTAGGAGGGAGTTTGAAGGTAACAGCGGCCAGGAGCTGGCAGAAGAAATGGGACAGTAGGAGATTGGACACTGCATTGATTTGGAACACTTGCGTAGCCTTGTACTTGTCTGGGACCCTCTTTTTCTCATCTCTTGGAGCTTAAACCCTGCCTTTCATTGTAGATAGCTTTGACTGGGGAAACTGTGATGGGTGGTTTGATTGATAAATTATTATCAAAAAAGCAATGAATTCATCAGCAAAATCAAAGAAAGGATTGATCAAGAGTAAGTGTAGTAACCAAGTTGAGTGTTAAAGAAAAGGACACTTAATTGCCAGGCTGGCTAGATCAGTGTGTTGCAGGGATCCAGTGAAAGCACTTCCCCTGCTGAGGAAGCAGGGAGACATGAAACAAAGAGACTTGGGGTGGTGGTAAAAGGTCTACCTCCAAGGACCTGTAACTTCTACTGCTAATATTCTCAGCTGATTCGTTGTAATTCGGCTATTTCATGTGTTTGGATTTACATGGATTGGAAGGAAAGGATCCAAAACTGCTTGGTTCTCCAATGCAGACTGGGCTGACAGAAATGCATCCATCCAGAAGTTGGGAGATGGAATTTGGAGACTGGGATTTGAGGTTAGAGAAAAGAAGAAGTCTTCATAATTGACATAGTAGATGATCTGACAACTGATTTAAATTTTATTGCACCTAATAACAGTAACATCAGGGCTTATGATTTCAGTGCACAGAAAATTGCCTTAGCAATGGTGAGATAAATGTTTTGAGAACAATTGATGCGTAGCAAGTTATTCTCCCCTCTGAGTCCAAATAGCGTTGAACAGCTGTGTGCAGGTTCAGCTTTCCAGTAGAGAAAGCTGGAAAATATTGAGGAAATATTAAGGCATGAACTCACATGTGATGCTGACTAAATGCAGATGGCCTTAGTGGTTGCTATCTTCAGTTTTATGCCTTGTCTGTATCTCAAAGGGTGCTGCTGCAGTACTGGCTGAATGATATATGAAATATGTGTGTTTACATTTATGAGCCAAACTGTAAAAATGGAACAGAGTCACATAAGCCAACACTTGTAGCTGCTAAAATTCTTGTGGCTGGGAAGTATGAGCAGAGTGTTCTTGCTTGCTGGATGCAGTTGAGGAGCAGTAAATAGTAAAAATTACTGTCATTCAGAATGGGCAGAGAGAAAGTCCAAAGTTCATTTTATTTGGGCTGCTATCCTGGTAAATTGGATCAGGAAGAAAAAGGGATTCCAGTAATTGCAAGAGTGTGGCTTAGCATGGCTGGAAATGGCAAGGATTCTCATGACTATTCCTATTCTTTGCCTGCTTGGGAAAACTTCCACCTTAAGCACAGATGCCAGTGCTGACAGTCTTGGGACATTGTAAAATTATTTGGAGCAAGGGCTAGATTTTCAGAACAGCAGTACTTATCATTGTAGAGGCGAGAAAAAAAAAATCAAAATAACTAGAAGTTAGTTATAAACTGCTTGGGAAAACTTTGTGATTAGCTCTGGGTCTAGACTCTGACATCTTGACACCAACTTGGCAAACACTTGCAACAACTGCTGTAGTGAGATGTTGCAATTCTGGAGAGGCCTGGATGGGAACATGTTAGTGCTGTTGCCACACAGACAGAAGAGCTTTGTTGGAAGGCTGATTGCAAACACTAGGGATCAGCTTCTCCATCTTATCAGGAACTTTTGCTCATTTTGTCCTCATAAGTTGCAGAAATGCAGATAGTAATGGTTCATTCACAACTGGATAGTCACAGGGACTGTTGGTGTAGTCTGGCAGGAATGGGCTAGAGAGCAGATGAAGCCTTCTCAGAAACTAGATCTTCATACTGGGATATTAGGTAATTGGAAAATCATCTGGCAGTGTTGGTCTTGGGAAAGTGTAGCATCTTGTCAACCCCGAGGAAGGGTCTTCTGAGCCCAGAGGAATTTGGCATTCTGAGTGAAACACTCCTCTGCAGGCACAAGGAGCTAATGGGTGACAGATTAAGAATTCAGCTGATTATAGCAGACATTCCAAGACCTTTCCAATACTTGATGATGACCATATGGCTGCTCTGCTCTTTGCAGAAGCCTTGGCTGGAGGAAAGAAGGGTTTCTACAGATATAATCAGAATGCAGCAGGAACCATCATCAGTGTTTCAGCTCCAGGCACTGATGCCTTGCAAAAGACAGTTGTGAGAGTTAAGCTGTTGTGCAGCGTGGGAGAGTGTTCATCAGCATCTGTGTGGGTCCTTGCATCAGCCAGAGAGCAGCTGTGAGCCTTTCATGGGCAAGTTCAAGGTTTGCTCACTAAAATACCAAGAGCCTTTCACTGTAGTATAGTTTCCAGTTAATGAACCTTCCACCTGATGGGTGAGATAGGATTCCAGAAAAGGGAGTGCACCCAGCACATCCTGTTCCTCTTGGTGACTTACTGACCAACAGTTGATGGGAAACAGCAGGTAGCTGACCACTTATTATCTTGGGCTTTAAATTAGACTCAACCTGATCTGCTCAGTAGAGTTCCTGACAAGGCACAGAGATAATCACCACAGACCCAGAAAGCAGAATATGGGGTGGAGGGAAGTGTCCTGTTGTTAGAACAAAATTAACTTGATCTCTAGGAATTGAGAAGATGATTTTGGATGATCAGTCATATGTTTGAAAGCGAATGTTTTCAAAAAATTGTCTGTTTTGATTCCACCCACAAGGCGGAAATCCCACAAGGATTTCCAGCCCACAAGGGTGGAAAGCAAAAGTCTGCTAAATGTACTGGGTTTGGTAGTTCTATTTTGGTGCATTGACTTCTCAGAAATTTTACATTGTGAGAGAGTTACTCTTGGGTAAAAAAGACAGAACATAATTTTTACAGACAAAAAAATTTCCTTCCTTGCCTAAAAAACCCCCATGACTCCTTGAGCAATGGATCACTGAATCCTTGTTCCTGGTGGCATTTACCATTGTCCAAATCTTCTCTTCCTTTCCCTGAAAAGCTGGCTGCTCTCCTTTTCCTTATTACTCCTTCTCCATGTCCTCTCCTCTGAGTTACACAGGATCCCATGGAGACCAGGCTGAGGCAGCAGTGGGCCCCTGTGCCATCATGCTGGTTCAGGCACCCTTCACACCTGCAAAACAACTTCCTCTCCCTCTCTCCCTTTTCTCCCCTACCCTCCTACCCTTCCTGCACCATTTTTATGCCAGTTTCCTAATTACTTAAAATACTTGGTTTCTAATCTGACCAGGAAAAATTTAGGATCAATCTTTTGCAGAGAATATGGGAATGTTAATAGTGTTAAGTAGAAGCAATGAACTCACATCCCTTAGTTCCAGATCACAGTTTTTCGTAACCCTACAGAGACTAACATATGTTGATAATATTGCTAGTAATCTCACCCAATTTTGCATCTCTGTCTTGAAGAAAACTACCTTAAGAACACACTTCGCTCTAAGGATATGAATAGCTGAAATTCTGAAAAATAAAAAAGAGACAAAGTCAAAGTTATGGAGAGTCACAGTAATCCTGAAAATTTTATACAAAGATGTATTCTCTTTTTCCTCTTCTTTTCCTGCTAACACTGAGTTAGTTTGCTTATAGAAGCCTCTTGATATGCTCAGGTTGCCAGAAGACCAGTGTTTGGAGAACTTTGTGCAGTGGCTTGTTTTTGTTACTGTGCTGTGCTGGCTTAGGATTTCGGCTGGTATTTAAAAAAAAAAAACACACTAAAAAAAAGTTAAATTTTTGTTGATGTGTTACCTGCCTCCCACTCACTGTGTTTCAGGAAATCTTTGGAAGAACTGGACATGGATAAAGTAACAGCAGCCATGGTACTCACCAGTTTATCCACCAGCCCTTTGGTCCGCAGCCCTCCTGTCCGACCCAACGGTAAGCCTTTGGAGCCCGGGGCTGCGGGAAGGGGGGCTTGTTCCCAGGAGCTGTGCCCATGGTGGAGAGCAAATGGTGAGTGCCTGTCTTCTGCTATGCTGGGGACCATACTGAGCTTTGCTCCGACCTAGTCAAAGTCTTTGGTGCAGCACTGGCAGGAATTAAAAGAAACATTTTCTTTTAACTGGAGAGTAGCTCTGGTTTATGAAATGGGACGTGCTCATTCCATAAATGGGATATGAGCATTTCAAAAAGTCTCTTGAAACACTTAATTTTTCAAAGAGTTTGTTTGCATTTGCACACATACAGTTCTAGAATTGTAGAATGAGTAGGATTGGGAAAGACCTCTAAGATCACCAAGTCCAACCATCAACCTGGCACCACCACCATGTTCACCTCTAAACCATGTCCTGAGTGCCATATCCAGGAAACATGAGAGCAGCTGTTCTTGTCATCCACTCCTTGGAAATGAGATCAGATTTTACCCAAAGCCACAATAAGGCAAAGCACTTCCAGATCACAGCCCTTGGCTGAAAGGCTGTGCAGTAGCAACCTGCACAGCAAGCAGTCTGCTTCTCTCTGCACTTCCAGTTCTGTGCTGTGTGTAACTCTCTGATGGTCTTCCATCAAATCCGTAATCCCTTTAAAGACCATTCACGGTGTAGCAGAAGACACACAAATAAAAAGAAATATAAAAAGTTTCAGGTAATGAGGAGATCAATTATGAAATATAATTGATCTATGCGAGGTTGACTGGAGTTACAGTGAATTTTTAGGAGTTTTTTATTTTAAGGAATTATTTGAATTAGGATAGCCTTGTTAGGGTACCTCAGCATTGTTTGTATGACTGACTTTTCTTACTCACTTGTAACTGCTAAAAAACCACTAGATACTGTCCTACTGTCAGTCTTTGGAAGATTGAGAAATACTTGCTTTTCTTCATGGAAACAGGCATGATCCACTGTATGATGTTCTTAAAGAAATTCATAGCAAATGTCAATGCTGTGATATTTTCAGAAAATGTAACTTTTATCCGTTTAGTTGGAATTCTGGCCGTGAGCACCCATGGCCTTTGTTCATGTGCTTTCCAGTGCTGAAAGCCAGAAGTGTTTATTGGAGTGCCACTGCTCTGAGGAGCCCTGGGAATCCTCAGGCAGTGCCATCCCTGGTGACTGTCACACCTCAGGACAGGATGTTGCCAGCCCTTGGGAAAGGCCAGCAGGATAAAAGCACCCCTGCTCTCCAGCTGCTCAGCTCACAGACAAAACCACAGCTGGAGATGGATCTGTGCTTGATGTGGCAGGCAGGGATTTGGTGTGGCCAAGGCATACTCACACGTCCTGCTGCATCCCTGTCCCTGGGAGCTGCTCTGCTGTGGGTGAAGCAGTATTTGCCACCTTAGACAGGCTGAGCAGGTGACACTTGTCAGGAACAGCAGTGCATTTTAGCTGCTGCTGTCGATTGGCAAGATCTTCCAAACAAGCCCTTTTGAATTGCTAATAGGCAAATGGTGGCTGTTTAACTGCCTTTGATATTTCTCAGCGTAGTCTGAGTGCTCTTTGATATTTCTTCATTTAGCTTGTCTGCTTGTTTCCCAAAATCTGGGAAGACTAGCCTGAAAATGTAATCCACATATTTTCAATAGTCACAGACAAGATTTTGAAGCTAGTTTTGGGTACCTTCTCCCTGAATATCTTAGTTTTGCCTTAGTCAAGGCTCACTAAAGACTTGAATAGAATTGTAAACACTGGATAATTTAAAGCTTATTTGGTGTTGCAAGGCTAGGCTCTGATCCTAGTAATACAAGCAACAAATGTATTAGTGATTAGTTTTTTCTACACACTTTTCCAAAAAGGGCAAAAACTAGCAGTATAGTTAAAGGACCATTTGTTAAAACAAATGGAATTTTGCCTAGAAGTAAAAAAAAAAAATTACATTAGCATTAATATTAAAGTCAGATCCGTGCTGGAATTCCTGGGAATGATCACCCATGTAAACTGGATCAGAGTTTGGCCCTTGTTTCTCTGCAGTTGAATAATATTTGGTCTGGTTCTCTTTCACGCAACTCCAGCAGTGTGAAAAGAGCCCCAAAATAAGAGTAAGTTGCATTTATTTATATATTAAACTTCTTTACATTAACAGATTTGTTAGTATGAATGAGAACCAGTGTTTGGTTTTTTCCTGTTGTTAACCTCATTCAGTCTTTTCCATGCTACTTAAAAAATGCTCTTGATTTACATCTCTTTCTCAGCAAGGTGAGGAGAAGCTGTACACACTGAGAACACACAAATAGCATCAGAACTGTTTCAGAAAGTAGTAGTTGAAAGAGAGTTCCTTTGTTTTTCTGAAGACATGAAAATTTTAAGCTGTGCTAAGGTCACAAGTTGATACCAGATGTAACTTTTGGCTTTGGCACAAGACTGAAGTACCAAATATATAAAAGAAACAAAACCCACCTTCATTACAGTCACATGGAGGTTGTAATCATGAGACAAAACATGACATTTTCATGTTAGCTTCAGAGCTGCCAGAACGTGTATGTTTGTCTTTTTCCAAAGAGGAATTGGGCAGGCTGGAGGGAGAGGATCAATTCCATTAATGCTGTGTGGTCCTGATCAGTAAATCAGTACTACTGTAGCAGCTGCCTACTCAAGGGGGCACTGTGTTCTGCTTTTTGAGCAGCTGATGTTAGTCATTAAGGATTTTGTCCAAAACCAACTCAATTACGAGAAAAAACCCCAAAAATTCAAACCCCAAAGTTTAAACCCCAAAAATTCACTGGTTTGGGGGTAAGCTTTTGATAGCTCACTTTCTTGCCAATATCATTAATTAAATTTATCTGTAAGAAATTGAGAAGGAATGAAGGAGTGAGTTCTGCAGATCTTTTAAAGACAGGCACTGGCTTGAAAAGACTTGTCTCACACTTAAATACTGTTTCTTGAACAGATAAGATGTTATTTGCTTGCCAGTTCCAAAGTCAGGTGTTGCACAATACTCAGGCACCCACTGTGTCATTGGGAAAAGCTTCCAATGCCTGAGTTAGGGAGAAGCTGCACCTAAACAGTCCCTGCTCATTTGCCCAAGCCCTGTGAGAACCTGAGGGCTCTGGCAGAGCTGCCTGTGGCTGCACCCTGGGTGTGCTTGGGCCATGCCTGCACTGAGCTCATGACCTGCATGCTCCTCTGCTGCCAGCAGCCCTTTAGGGACAGCGAGGGTGACATGCCAAAGTCTAAAGCCTGGGGACCTCTGCATGTGAATGAAGCATGGCTTGAGCTGTGCCTCAGACTGCACAGGCAGTCCTGGTGCTCCCACCCATGGTGCTGCACAGTGGTAGCTGTTAGTTCCAGTGCTGGTGCTCCCACCCACGGTGCTGCAGAGTGGTAGCTGTTAGTTCCAGTGCTGGTGCTCCCACCCATGGTGCTGCACAGTGGTAGCTGTTGGTTCCAGTGCTGGTGCTCCCACCCACGGTGCTGCACAGTGGTAGCTGTTGGTTCCAGTGTCTTCTTAGCCTGTAATGGATGGGGAGCTGCAGCACTCAGGAGGCAGTTCCTCCAGTGGGTTTGGAGGTGATCCAGTGTCTGTGTGTTCACTTCTGAAAGCAGATGCCTGCACATCTGTGTATCCCAAGGGATACACACCACCTTGTGTAGAGGTTCAGATTAGGCAGAGGCAGGTGTATTGGCAGATTGTAAGAACACAAGAGTGTAACTATGGTTTTCTTTGGTGTTTTAGTACTGGGAAGATGGTCATGTTTTTGTGGATCTGCTTAGTGTTTTGGGGCTCAGAGTGTGTGTCCCCTTCCCAGGAGATCTGTTGGCAGTACAGTGGCTTAGAGCTTGCTTTGATGCCACACCAAAGTCATGTGCTCCTGTTGAAAGTTGAGGGTGTATTTAGAAACATAGAGGTCAATTTAAAGGTCAATTTAAATGTTTTCCTTAAATCCTGCATGCAATATATGATGGTTTATTGCTGTTTATGCTTCAGAACAGGTTATCTTTTCAAATGCAACATTTCTTTTTAGAAAAATACTTTACTGCTTTTGTTTGTTTGTTTTAAATAAAATAAAAATCAAGTGTGGAATATGTAATTTGTGTGCAGTGGGTTAGATATGGTTGTCCTCTCTACATCCAATGCTTTCACATTCCTTTAGTGAATGTACAGTTAATTACCAGGCATCTAAACCTTAGAAAAAAGAGCTCCTTAGCCCTCTCAGAATGATACTGTTGTAATAATAGCTTTTGTTGTTCTTGGCAGAATCCCTGAATGGATCTTGGAAAGAAGGAGGATTTGTGCCTTCTAGCACCAGCAGCAGTGGATACTGGAGCTGGAATGCTCCCAGTGACCAGTCCAACCCATCCACCCCATCTCCACCTCTGTCAGCTGACAGCTTCAAAGCTTTTCGGACACCTTCCCAGGCAGATGATGGTATTGATGAAGGGGAAGCCAGCAACCTTCTCTTTGATGAACCCATTCCTCGGAAGAGAAAGGTTAGCCTTGTGTTAAATTCCACATCCATGGGTAGATGGGATGTTGGTAGGGTTATTTTGTTGTGAGAAGGGAACAGGTCACCCAGATGCCTCTGCTTGTGTATCCTCCCTTGGCATGCATTTAACATAGGGACTTCATGTAGTCACTGTGTCTCATTCAACGTGGTCACCTCCTGCACATACATGCTGCCATCAGCACCACATATTTCCTGCCAGATGGTGAGGTGCTACAGAACCTCCTGCTCAGAAAGCACTAGAGGGATTTCCAGAAGGTGTTGCCTCTGGCCATTCAAGGGTTTTCTGTCCTACTTTGACAAATTCTCTGTGTGCAGGATGCAACAGGCAGCCTTTACATGTCATCACAAAAACTGACTATGGCCTTAATACTCCTTGTTCCCTGAAAGTGCTGTTTGTCTGACAGCGTGTCAGATACCTTAAAACTGTGAAGGTTTCTCTGCACAAACATATGGAGTGAAAATGGAGAGAGAGAGAGCTCAAACCCGATAGCTTTTGATATAGTATTAGCATTAGCCAAATTTATCCTCAGTTGGAGTGCAAAAGCAGGCTAAATAAAACATGACATTAAAAAAAGGTCCAAAACTAACCCCAAAAAAGCACCGTTGCTAGCCAGCAAGCTTCTCTGGAAGAAAAAGAAAACAAAGAGATGGCACTAGTCCAAGTTTCCTTCCCTCCCAACGCAACAGGACAGATTTTACATAGCAAGATGTAAAAGGGCTTTTTGTAAGGAGAAAAAACAGAGAATTTATTCCCTTAGTGAATTTGTTTCTGGCTCAGTCTGAGACAGTTAATTGCTTCATCACCAGAAGGAAGAAGTTTTAATGATTGTTTAAACCTGTTCAGATTATCCTCTTGGTCCAGAAGCTGCTTATTTGCTGACCCATGCAATTGTTCCCTTGTTCATGGGAAAGGGGTGAAAATGTTTGTGCATCTTGCTAAGGGAAAAAGCATTTTGGAGGACACCTTTGTTATAATAAATTAGAAGTTGGAGCTGAGCATTGTACTAAACAGAGAGAGAATTTGGGGAGGTGTGGGGCAGGAGGAGTAGGAGTGCAGAAATGTCCTGGTTTGCCTTTTACTTCTCAGTTAACCTTCATCTTATTAGCCCCACTCTTACTGCTCAGCTGTGATGAGACAGATGGGTTTGCAGCTGCCATTTTTATTGTTTTCTAAGTTGCTTTCAAATATTTCTATTTATGTACTCACCATAGGTCTGTTACACTATCTGTTCTGGTTCACAAGGATTTGGCTTTATATGGCAAATGTTTTATTTAGATAAACAGTAACTTTCCATGCCAAACTTGGTTTTATAAATTAACTTGCTTTCCTGCATGTTTTTTCTTTATTCTGGTTCCAGCATGGTATTTGACCTGAGTACAGGTTAGCACCTTTAGAAGCTGAAACAAAAATGTTCATGTTATTTCTTCTTCAGGGCTGCAAAAGTCAGAAGGAGTAAACCCAGAAATAGAGATTGGTAACCTTACTATTTGCTTAAAAGTTTCCTCTAAGGTAGTTATTCCTCACCAAACCATTTACATTCAATTATTTTCTTAAATAGAACATTAAGCCTGAATAGGTAATTTTTGGAAAGGAAATGGAAGAAATGTAAGCATATTCTTTATTTCTACTGAGTGAACTTTTGCTTGATTATGTTAAAAGCATGTGGGTTTTTGCAAACTCCTACCAGTGACAATAAATCCAAAAACCACAGATTTTACCATCAAACTGGGGATGGATGTTAAACCTTCTGTGCTCATAAAGATGTGTATGGTGTTTATGATGTCATATTGGAATTCCTAGGATATCAGTTATAAACATGGCCTTCATCTTTTTGGCATAGTTGGTGGTTGGTTGTGTGGTTTTGAGCTGATAATAGTATTTAGTATTGTATTATGGAAATGAGAAAAGTATGAATCAGAATTGCTAGATAGATTATATTTAATTTGAGAAAAGAAATAATTCTCTCTCTGTTTGACTGATAGTTGTATTATCAAATAAAAAGTGGGCAATTTATGTGCAATTTATTCCAAACAGAAGTTTTTCATACAACCAGTATGATCGGGAACCTCAAATCTCAAAGCCCTAAGCATTCATACTTTAAAACAGGAGATGTTAGACCGCAGGGAACTATGGGAACATGCTACTACAATCAATTTGTATTTTAAAAAGCCCATCCATTGAGATTCTTTTTTAAGTTATATTCTAATCATCATCTTTCTAGCAAATGCTGAAACCATCTACTGGCATGCAGTTCCAAAGGGTCCAAATTGAAGAAAGCACCAAGTCAGCTTTTATTCAAGGCACAGTAAAGTGTACTTAACCCTAAGGATGTGCTTGTTCCCCCCCACTTTTTAAAATTGAGTTTTATATGAATATATTAATTTAATCTTATATGTAACAGAAATTATAGAATAAAAATACAGTATTTTGATGCTCTTCCTCATGTTAATAATGTGTTCTGTAATAATAGAGAAAATAATTTTTAAGAATTACAAGCTATTTAGAATTCTTTTTTTATTTAAACTGTACAATAACTGTACAACTTTACATTTTGGGGTAAAATTAGCTTTTAAATATCTCTAGAGTTTGTAACATCTGTGTTGTTTTAAGACTGCTTTTCTCCTGAGTCTTTAAAATGTTGAAGATTTGGCTTGTAATAACCTTGTTGTATGTGCTCTAAATCAGTGATAACTCAGTGGGGATCAGTGAAGTTAAGTAAAGAATATAAAAAGAATATTTAAATGAGATTATACCTGTATTTTTAAAATATTGAACACAGACTGATAACTTCTCATTCTCTTGTCTTTGTAAGGTCCACAGCAGCTTCTGAGTGAAACGAAAGCAGGTTGTGCCAGCTCATAGCAAGTATGGACATAACAGAAGCTATGTTTTTCTGGCACCATATTTTTTTGTGCTGCAAATAATATGAGCAGAAACATTTGCAAGAGCTTGCTTTGGAAAGACCTTAATTTAAAAAGGTGCCTTGGATTAAGTAAGAAATCCTCATCAGGGTTTTTTTGAAAGAAGTGTAGGAAGGTTTTATATCATCTACCTCCCTTAGTGGAGGAACTGAAACTTAATAATGGAAAAGTGTTGCCAATAAACAGAGAGAAGTAATAAACAGAGAGTAGTAAAGTTTTGTCACAAGTTTCTCCTGCAGCTTTTTGCTGAATTCTCTTGGATTTAGTAGGGTGTCACTTTTGACAAGAGACTATTAGATCATTATGAATTTGGAGTCAAAGGCTCTGAGTCTTCACAGTATTCTGTAACTGCTTATCTGGTTTGGGTAGTTTGGGGTTTTTTCTACCTTCCCAGAATTACAGAATCGCAGAGATTTTCAGCCCTGAACCCAGCACTGCCAAGTCCAGCACTAAACCATGCCCCCAGGCAGCACATCTACAAGTCCTTTAAATTCTCCAGGGCTGGTGACTCAGCCATTTCTCTGGGCAGCCTGTTCCAATGCTTGACAACCCTTTCAGGGAAGAAATTTTTCCTGATATCCCTACAACTTTCATACAACTAATGTTGCTTTACTCATAATTTTCAGAACTCCATGAAGGTGATGTTCAAATGCCTATGGAAGAACTGTGGGAAGGTACTGAGCACAGCTGCAGGGATTCAGAAACACATACGGACCGTTCACCTTGGGTAAGAGAGCAATCTTTTTGGGTCTAAAGGATTTGGTAGAGAAGAGGAGCAATAGCCCTTGGCTAGAGACATGAGCTGGATTGTCCTTGGCTCCTCTGTCTCATATTCCTGTGTTTCTGAGGAAATTGTGGAATAGTGCATCAAGGTGAATGAGCACTGATTCCTGCAGCGAGGCACTTTCTTTCCTGAAATTCTGTCAGCTTTGCTAGAAGGTCAAATGGAGCTCGAGGTTGCGCTGCACTTCCCTGTCAGCTGCACAGCTCAGTGCCATTACATCATATGTGCTGTGTGCACGTCATGTCTGGGATGACGCTCTGTGGTAGACAGGTTCAGGGTCTTGCATGAATACTTTTCAGCTTTGTTTCACATCAGGTCAGGTGCTTTTGCCAGTTCTGAGTTGAATTAATGCCAAAAACTCCACCAAAACCACAAACCACATAAGAAACCTAAAAATAAAAGGAAACTGAGCCGCCTGTTGTCGTGGTTTAAAGTACCACAAAGCTGTTCACTCATCATCCTCTTCCTTCCCTGGAAGAATCAAAGGAATAAAGAGTAAACCTCCTGGGTTGAGACAAGAACAGTTTAATGGCTTAAACAAAATAAAACATTGATGAAAATAGTAACAGTAATACTAATGACTCTATTACTTCTAAGGAAAGGGGAGAGAGAGAGAAACAAAACTGAAGAGAAATGAGTGATGCACATTACAGTTTCTCACCACCTGCTGACCAATGCCCAGCCTGTCCCCAAGTAGTGATCAGCACCGCCCAGCTAGCTCCCTACAGTGTATTTACTGAACATGACATCCCATGATATGGAATATCCCTTTGTCCTGGCCGTGCTTCCTCCCAGCCTCTGGTGCCCCTGCTCACTGGCAGAGCATGGGAAACAGAAAAGTTCTTGATTTAGAGTAAGCACTGCTCAGCATCAACTAAAACACCAGTGTGTTATCAACACTCTTCTCATCCTAGATCCAAAAAACATCTCTGGGTCAGCTACTTGGAAGAAAATTGACTCCAGACCAGACAAAACCACGTGTATGTTACTTAGGCTAGAAGCAAAAGCAAATTGCTATTTTAGGAGACAAGTTTGTTTCAGAGCTGTAGTTTGCAGCTGAACTCTCCCATGTAATTCACTGAGTGATGTACCTGTCTCATTTATAATTACAGTTGGGACTCATGGTCTTCACCTGTTAGGTGAAAATACATCTCTGTTCTGTAGGTCTGTGTTACCCACAGCTTAAAAATTAAAGCCACCACAAGAAAGATCTGGAGCTCAGGATGGCCTTGAAGAGGTCAACAATTACCATTGGGCTTAAGAGTAAGGCTGTGGGAAACAGAAAAACTCTCTCAAAATGCATTTAGGGATGTTAATTTATGCTTTATATTATGGGGACATCCTCCTTGTGGTGTGGGAGAGGCAGAAACAAACAGCAAAACCTTTCTGGAATTTGCTGGAGCTAGAAACTTTTCTGGAAAGAGTAGTTTTGGTGAGTGGCTGCATTCTGATGGATGGTACCTCTGGTGGAGCCTTTCAAACCTGCTAGACGTGTGTTCTCTCAGCACCTTCTGGTTTGGACTTCAAAAGATAAAGTGTAGTCTGCTGGGAGCTACTGCTTTGACTGGGTTGTTCACTGTTAGCACTTGTGCTCAAATGCACATCAGATGAAACTTTAAGGCAATTAAACCTCCTACATGCCTTCCTTCAATAAGTCTGCCTCTGGAGAGCAGGACCAGAAAGTCCTGGCTGTGGCAAGCCAGCCTATATGAGTGCTTTCTCTGTGTCTGAGGGAGTTGTATGATGAGACTGTTTTCTAGTAAATCCTTCCATTATGTTACAGAAAGTTACAGTGAATGACAGCCATAAGTATATTTGGTATAATTAAGTAACTTCTGATAAGATTGCATATTGTTTGCTGTAACATTAGTGAAGTATATCTTGCCTGTGTCTGTTATCTTTGCTGTGCCTTTCAAAGACAGAGTGCATTGAGATTCTTCTTAACTTTACAATAGTTACAAATGAGAAGCTGATACTTGATCTCAGGGAGTCAAACATCTACTCCAAGTTAAAAGAATTGGTCAAGAATAACACAGAGAGGGGAAAAAAGTAATTCCTACTTCTTTTCCCTTCAGATTAGATGATTTTCCTCTTCCCCTTACCTGCAGTCAGAATGCAGATAAAGTAGGAGGGGCTGAAACTGCAGATATGAATTTATTGACAATATAAACATATTCACTAATTCATCTAGAACTTAAAATTTACCTCGAGGTTCTTGCTTTCAATCAATTCTTACTTCTTTCTCTTGATACAGACGTGTAGGAGAGTCTGACTACAGTGATGGAGAGGAGGATTTTTACTATACAGAAATCAGGCTCAACACGGACTCAGTAGCTGATGGCTTAAGCAGTCTTTCCCCAGTGTCTCCATCTTTAGCATCTCCTCCTTCGTTTCCCACCCAAGACACAATCCGTCCCGAAACTTCCTGTGCCAAAAGCGAGACTAAAGTGATGACACCTCTGAGCCGCTCAGCTCCTACCAACCTCTACCTCGTACACACGGACCATGCTTACCAGGTAACACCAGTGCTGTGAGCTCCAGGGATTACACTCATCTCACTAATGTGTAAAGAAATGTCACAGCACAGTGTTTGGCTTTTAATGGGCTGAAAGGTTTTCAGAGCAAAGGCATTTTTTTTATTTAAACTGAGATGCATTCTTCTGAGCTCATTGTTTGTTTGTTTACGTGCCGGCCACAGCTGGTGGATTTTGGGGTGTTGTTTATCCAGCCACATATAGGTGCATACTTCAGGCTGAGAAGAGTTGATCTGTGTATCCCACTACCCAACATCAATTCAATTTTCCCTGACCATAAGGAGAACCCTAGGTGATGTGCTCAGATGGGGTTACCTGCATTGCAAAAATTCCCATCCAGTCAGCTGAATCCCTCCCAGAGTCTTCATTTCAGCTTTGCTTTTATTGAATAAGTACAAGCTCTGCTTGAAGAGTCAACAAGTGTAAGACTGATCTCAAGGATGCCAGGAACAATTCATTTCCTGTTTTTGTACAGAGTGAGATGTCAGTTTGCAGTTGTAAAGTAGAGCAGGAAGAATGAAAAAACAAATACAGTACCTTCCTATTTTTGGAGGTGATGCTTTCCAAATGGCAAAAACTGCTGTCCTAGAACATTCCAGCTAAGTTTTGACAGAAAGCATTAATTATAAAACTGCACTAAAACTTGACATGTTTTGGTCTGGATACCATACAATAAAAGAAAAATAGAGGCTTTGAAGTAGTGTGGTCCATGACCTGTGTGTGCACTGGAGAACTCTGTTAAATTTATCAGATTCAATAACTATCATACATAGCATTGTGCGGATAAAACTTTTGTGGTGTGTTTGGAGCACACCTACTAAAAGGTCAGAGGGAGCTATAAAGAATTCACAGGCTTGTTTTAGACTTCAGTGCTTGTTGAAAAGCATGGGTGGAAGCTTGGCATCGCAGGTGGAAGCTGCATCAGGTAGCATGCCAGCCTGGGGACTGATGAAACCAGCTAGGAGAAAGACTTGCTTCTCAGTGTAGCTTAAGCCCTGCCTCAGTGAGTGAGGCAACAAATCTAAGCTGATGACAAGTTTTGCTTCATTTGGGATTTGCAGTCATGACAGTCTGCCCTGCTGTTTAGAGACCCACTCAACCCTTTTTTACAAGCAACCTCTGAGTAAAGCACTTGGCTAAGGAAATCCTAATTAAAGTGTTTAAAGTCCTTGAATTGGATTTGAATTGATGTATTCCATGACACAAGACTACAAGTGCCTGAGCCCCATGGGCTTTTCAGGTTGCTCTGGTTTCAATGCTTAATTTCATCAGTGAGGAGTGACACAGTCCCCACTGTTCACAGCTTCCTAATTGGAAGCAGGAGGCAGGGTCCCTGCTCAAGCATTCAGGCTGTCATGGCAAAGGAAGCAGCTTCCATAGAGGTCAGTGGCATCCTCTGCCAAGATCCCTTCTGCCCTGAAAGAAGGGCCTGGAGGCAGGGTGGAGATTCAGATCTCACCAGCCAGAGGAGAAAGTGGAGATCACTTCATTGGGAGCAGCTCGAGGAACTTGCATAAGGGAGGCTGAATATTGTTCTTCACAGGATTCCTGTTAAAAAAAGGGGGGGAAAATACAGAACCCAAAGTTTGGTCGCAAGAATCCTAAAGAGATCTGTTGATTGCCATTTCCTCTATGACTGGAAAACATCAAATAAACTACTTGTAGTCTATTTGATGTTTTCCAGTCATAGAGGAAACTGAGGAAAGTCCTGATGCTCTTCCCTGACCCCATCCTATGGGTGAGAAATTATTTAGAAAAATAATTGAAGAAATTCTGGTAAGTACAGCAGTTGAGGCAAATTGCACTGGGGGAGCCCCAGAGAAAGATGATGCTAGAACAATATAGGAAGCAAAAGAAAAATCCCTCTGGATTCAAGGAGAGCATTTGATCTTAAAACATAGAGGCAGTATTTGTTAATCAAGAGATTAAATTTAGTGTAGGAGAAAGAGCTGGAAAGTCACAGAGAGCAGCAGTGAATTATTTTGAAGGGGCCTTTGAATGTCATTAATGAAGTTAAATGAAAAGCTGTTCTTGGCCCTGATCTCGCTTTCATTGAATCATTTTGGTAATACACAAATACTGTAATAAACTTCACTGATAACAAACCTGGGAGACATCAGCAGTAAGGGAGTTATAGATCAGGCTTACATGACTGGGTGATCTTAAGAATAATAGGTTTTGGATGCTATTAAGTGTCAGAACATGCAAAGTCCTGCATCTAAGAAACTAATGCGATTTTTCTGCTATAAACTAGGGTAGTTAGAAAATTATGTAAGAAGGAAGCCTGTGTTCATTAATCAAGCACAGAATGACTGTGAGCCAACAACAACAGAGCTGTAAAGGGGGAAAAATAGTTGTCAGCTCTCTTGGATAAGAAATAGCTGGGAGAGAGAGGGGTTTTTAATGCCATTATACAGGACCCCCATATAACTACAGCTGAAATCCTGAATTAGAATTCTGGTCAGCCAAATTTGATATGATGGGCTCCAACCAGAAGAAGTAGAAAGAGGGCACAGAGGACATGGACAGGCTCTCCAGTCCTAGGACTGATACCTCAGGCAAAGCAAGAGACAAGAACAGGATGGAATTGCTGCCTGGGAAGAAAGTGAAAGGACAGGCATGAGGGGAAGAGGATAAGCATGGGCTATTTCAGATATAAGAGTAATGTTGGCACAAATAAATGCAAATTATTCATTAATATATCTTGATTGCCAATTAGATGGAGGTCTGTGAGCAAATTAAAGTTGGGGTACAGGAATTCTTCAGTTGGTTGTAATGTTTTAGTTGCTTACCTTGTGGAAGAGATTGACTAAAATGGTAGCCTGAAAAAGCAGACTGTGCTTGATGAGCAAAGATGTGCATCTGGAAACAAGTGAACAAGTGACTGACTATCTAAGTCTGATCATGTCTGAGGCAGATATTCAGGCACTGAGAAAAAGGAATTGAGCACTATGGTGTTTTAAGCAACTGCCAGTTGCATCAGTTTTAAACTTCATGTTTCTTTACAAAACTGTTGCCTGTACCTGTTGTATTTAAGTACAGAGAAGATACAGGCAGGCTCTTTCAGCACCTAGGATTTCCCTTCCAGGTCTTACTCAAATACCTGAGGAAGTTGCTGAGCTGACCCTGGGTTTGAGCTGCCATCCTTGGGGGATGCTGAGCAGAGGCAGTGCTGCCTCACTGCTCTTCCAGCTCTCTCCAGTTCTTTCTGTCTGGAGCTCTATGGTCATTCACTCCTTTGCATTTGAACAACTACTGGTACCATCTGAAGTTGCCAAATTGTTCTTGACACCTTTCAGAGAGGTTTTTGTATTTTATGGAGCTCAGTGGATGTTTGCTCTGCATGTCTGTATGGATTTTCTTGGAGCTGTCAGCAGCTTGGCAGCCCACAGAGCATCACTGTCATACACAGAGGCATTTGGTGGTCTCACCTTCCTTTTCCTGGAAAGGCTGTAGGGAATTGCTTAAACCCTTGTTTACTTGTAAGATTATGTTTAATGGGGACTATCAGGTTGTAGTTTTTCATCACTCCTCTCTGCCTGGTTGCTCAAGGAAGCACTCTCTTCCTGAACCAGTGAAACAATTTCAGCAACCCCAAACACAAACACTGCTTAAATGAGTGTATTGTGTTATTGTCACATACTGTCAACTGAAAAGCAGAAGTGAAAACCCATTTTAGCAAATTCTTTGTAAGTTTAAACCAAGGAGGGTTCTTTTTTGTGGTGACAGCTTGAAATTCAAGGGTCAAAGTGAGCCTTTGTTCATGCTGGCTGCTCATGCTCCTGCTAGGCAGGGTAGCTACACCACTATGAATTTCATGATTCTGAAAATTAAATGGGATTAAAAAAGAGGCGGGGAAGAATTCATGGAAATTCATAACCCAGTGAGAAAACCAAAGGAAAGACATAAGATGAAAAATGCTCAGCGGTCTAAGCTCAGGTTATTGCCCTTGTACCCCAGAGCAGCTGGGTATTACAGCCCAGATGGGACAAATAGAGGAGTTCAATGAGCCCAAATATTTGCTTCATTTTAGTATTTCAAGAGGTGTTTTTTGAATCCAAAGGATGATTTACAGCTCCTTGTTCTTAATAGGAAAAACTGTTTTAATTGGGATGACTCTAAACGTTTTTCTGATAAATGAGAAACGGCCAACACTTACTGTTAATCACTTCCATCCAAGAAGCCTTGCTGTCCACACTAAAATTGTGCAAAACAACTGCCATGAGTTTAAGTATGGCCTTGTTTATCACTGTGGAACAGGTGGTCATCTGTGAATTAGTTTTTGCTTCTTGCTGGCATTATTTTAAAAGTTACTTGTATGTAATGTTTGATTTTGTCTGTTTTATTAGCAGATCTAGCTCTTAAAAGTTTTCTATGGATTTTTTTGAGAGCAATCCTCCTTCTCTAAACAAGGTTCGGGAACAGTGGTATATATATAGCTCTGTCCCTTCCTTACTAGCTTATCCATGATTATCCCTCTCACAAGGGTAAAATGCTTGTCACCATGGAGTTTTTTTATGCCTTGGAAAATCTCTCACATATTTACCATTTCAAGGAATGAAAGATCCTTCGGAAGAGAATGATTCTTCTTGCTGGAATAATACTTTCTTTTCACACAGGCCACTCCTCCGGTGAACATTCCAGGGTCAGCCAAATTCACTCCCAATGGCAGTAGCTTTAGCATCTCTTGGCAGTCGCCTCCAGTTACCTTCACCGGCATTCCAGTAAGTGCACATCAGAAGAGGAAAGAAGGGGAGAAAAAAGGGGTTTTTAGATCTTTTTGCTTTGTTTCACAGTGTGTAGTGATGGAATTAAATGTGACACAGCAGATACAAAAAGAAAACAAATTAAACATGTGCCCGAGTTTGCCAGCATGACTGTTTTTAACACCTTTGTAACTCTTTATCAGTGCAGTTAGCTTATTTTTGCATCAGTATCTACAAGCAGACAATTGAATCTATAGTATATATGTATTTTTTTAACTATATGCTTACAAAAGAACATTGTGGTAGGTGCAGAGCTTGGCACTATGTGCTTCATTTTTGTGCCACTAAGAGATTTCTTAAAAAACTAGATGGAAAATCAGCCTGGTGATGGTTTTACTAACAGGCCAGTTGGATTCAGGCAGTGGGGCTGTTACCTAAATGAACTCTGAAGGTGAAGCATTTTTGAAAGGCAGTTGAAAGAAACAATAAAATGAAATGCAAAGTCCCATTTTAGGAGGCTGCAAGTATGTAGCCCCTACTAATAGCAGGAAAATGTTGTTTTATACAGAAAACATATTCAGTATCTATTGCATTTTGTTATTAATACATATTGCAATTTGATAGCTTTTTAATGAGGATGTGTTAGATAGAAATTCAACACTGACCCTTTCTTCAAAACAACTGGCATACAAGGCCTAATTCTATGAACCGTGATGCTAAAATCCTAAGGCATCAACAGGACTGCAGAAATGTGATATTTGCTTAAACACAGAATTGCAATGATTCTAAACACGTAGTACACCACAGTGTAGGTGTGGTACTGTGGAGGGAGTGAAAAACCTTCATGAAGAGTTGCAAGGAATTCAGCTTGTAGTGTCTGGTGTGGGGACTGCTGAAAGTAAATGCAAATCACTCTTTATGAGTAATGGGAAATCTTCTCTATGATTAATAGAAATACATATTAATGTAAAGTATCTTCATTTATTGGAAAGCACTGTTTTCATGATAAATTGATATTCTCTAATCATAAACCTTTTTGATATCATAACATCTCATTTAATATTACACTTTATGAATTTATGAATTTTTAAAGTGTGTTATATAAGGCACATTGCTCACCCAAAGAACCATATAGCTTTTTTTCTTCTGACAGTGAATATTAGACAAGGTGATAAGAGATACTATTTCCCTCCCTTCTCTTCACCAAGTGAATCTCCAAAGCTTCTTACTGTCAACCTTTGGCAAATCTTGGAGATTTTCTGCAGAAGCTGTGGCATCCTGCAGAGCTGATAAAAATGAAAGTGACTGAATCAATTACACTGCACTCTGCCAATGAATATTTATTAAATTCCATCAAGGAACAACTAACAGTGAAAGACATCATGCTGGCAGCAATTTCAACAAGAGTGCCTTGACAGAGTGTGCTATCCACAGAGTTCCCTGAGAATTTGATTTCCCAACAATGGGGTTGATACAGAGTAATTATGAAACTGGCTCCTTTTGTGAAGTAGCAGAAACTGGTGCCAGGAGTGTTGGGAATCTAAAAATGCAATTAGTCACATTGTAAATCAGACACTTAATAGGGCAGGATTAGACATGTATGCGTTGAGTTTACTTGTTCAGGCAACAACGCTGATCTGTGGCTGTAGAGTGGAGAGTTCTCAATAGAATTTAAGAAATGCTAAATCACTTTCTGAGAATTCGATGGAGATGGCAATGATTTAAGTATAATTTGAAAGTAATCCCAATACAAAAGCCTGGGGAAGCAGTGATGCAGAATTATAAACTGCTCAGGGAACCGTTTGAACTGCCATTATAGCTCTAACAACATTTATAAGGCTATTTAACAAAAAACAAAAAAACAAAAAAACAAAAAAAAAAAAGAGAATAAAAAAATCTTCCAGGCTTGCACACATTTGACTGCTTTGTCATCAGTGTGATAATTTACGAATTACAAAGGCTTGCTTGCAGTGAGAAATTATGTGCAGTAAGTGAGGGTGCAAATGCAAATTTATGTTAAATACCTGTATATTAAATTAAAGTTTTATTTCTGTTTCAAAGTAAATTAGATCTTGCTTTACAAAATCAGGGGTCTGCCAATTCCCACCCTTACATTCAGTGTAGGTACTTAACCTATTTTCAGACTTTCTCCTTTTCTGATGGGGTTTATTTGAGGCCAGGCTATGTAACAGAGCCAGCATAACAAACTCAGACAATTGTGACATACCTGGTCCCTGAGATGAGACACAAATCTGTAGCACCCAAGAGAACGTCAGAGAGTAAGTCCAAACCATTACTTTTTGCCTGACCCTTAATTTTTAGGCAAGCAGTTTTCTAAAATGGCTTTGGAATATTTTTCTTGCCTGGACAAACCACTGAACAGGAAAAGATTAGGTACAGATTTGAAAAAGTGCATAGGTCTACATATTTTCAATATAGTCTCCTTTCACATTTATTTTTTGACATATACTGTTTCCCCCTTTCATTCCTGTGGACAATGAATTTCAATGACATTGAGCACTTCCTGCTTTCTGTCCTGGGAACTGGGGTGTTCAAACACCAGGAGTTGCATTAAGTCCTTATTTTCAAAAAGTCTTCAGCAGAGCAGCACTGAAAGGCCTTTGTGAATATGAGTGTACTTATGAGCAAGTAACTGAGCACTTCAAAACAGCCCATACGTGCTACTGGATCAGTTGGGCTCAGTATGTGGCTGCTCTAGGGTCAGGAGTGTTCACAACATCTAAACACAGGCATTTATTTAGATGTCTTGCAGTCATAAGGGAGTAGAAATGGCCAAGGTCACTTGGTCTGTTCATCCAGGAGAAGAGGAGAGTGAGGGGAGACTCACTGCAATCTGCAACTTCCTTGTGAGGGGAAGAGGAGGGGCAGGCACTGATCTCTACTCTGTGGTGACCAGCACTCGAGGGAATGGCCTGAAGTTGTGTCAGAGGAGGTTTAGGTTGGGTATTAGAGAAAGATTCTTCCCCCAGAGGGTGTTTGGGCACTGAAGAGGCTCCCCAGGGAAGTGGTCACAGCAGCAGCCTGACAGAGTTCAAGTGTTTGGACAGTGCTGTCAGGTACTGGTCATGGTGTGACTCTTGGGGATGTTCTGTGCAGGGCCAGGAGTTGGACTCAATGATCCTTGTGGATCCCTTCCAGCTCAGGTTATTCTGTGGTTCTGTAATTAGGGGAACCTCCAAAGCCCTTTGTGCTCTGAATCATGCACAGGTTAGATTCCAAGGCAGATGGGAAATGCACTTTTTCATAGCATTTTTCTAAGGTAACTTTGCAGGTGAAAGGTGAATGTTGGAACAGTCATGAGCCATTGTGAGGTGTTGTTCTTTGCATGAAGCAGAAAGGACAGACTGATTGTTCTACCAGTGGAGGCTGAATTAGGAGAATAAATCAGCCACACCTTAGGGATGTGTGAGGAGAGTGAATTAAATGATGCAAATGGGATGAGCCATGGTGAAGTCCATATATCTTGGTACTGGAGGACTTAACATAATGACCATGTACTTCCTCTTCTATGTAATGCATGGTAAAAGTCTTCCTGAATGTCAGAATGATCTCCACCGTCTGATACTTACATCTGTCTGCTATGAGACCCAAAAAGGTTGAACAGGCAAGATCTTTGATAATCTGATGTTTACAGGTCACAAATCTTCTCTCAAACCACAGCTTCCCCCCCAGGAGTTGTGACTGGAAACTCCAGGTCCTTGCTTCAAACGAACAGCGTTATTTCACTCTGCGTTAGACAGCCTCCAAGGACAAGGATTGCCTTCTCAGGGCTTGCTCTTACTCTGCTCTCAGTGTTCCCTATAGAGAGCAGCTGACTGGAATTGGTTAGACCTGCTGCAAAGCCTATCAGAATACACTAAAGCTCAGCTTCAGTGCTGTGTAGCTGCCTTGGTGTGCCAGTCTGTGGAACCATCGTGCAGAGACCCTCTCAGAAGAATGCAAGGGAGGAGTCTGCATGCTGCAATTACTGCTCCAGCCTGATTTCTGTTGAGAAGTAAGCAAGATAATTGCTTATAACATAGGAGGCCATCCAAGTACTCTTCTGTTCAATGACAAGCTGCTAATACATTGAGTGTGAGTTACTAGTGGTAGACGTAGAATAATTTCTGGTTTTTAAAATGTTTCTGAACCCTAGCACAATGACTGGAGTTCTCTGGCTACTGGTAATGACTGGAAGACTGTACAGTGTCTGGTGAATGCCAAATACTACAAAAGTGCTATTGCTTTGCATTTTATCTTCAGTGTTCCAATCATTCTTTGGTAAAACAAGGAAAGTGGTTGATAAAAATTGGGAAGAAAGTAGCAAGGAACAAACTGCCCTTAGTATTCTGGAGGGATAGAACAGAAGGAGCTAATTTGATCTTTGGATGTACAAAACATGGTAAGCTGGCAGAGAAGAAATTTCTTCCAAGTTTTGCAGGTATATTTTGTATATCAGTAATGATCTAAGTTTGTTCAGAGTGTGAGCCACATACGCAGTTAAATCAAAAATTTCTCCTCCTACT
>NW_005054423.1:389910-390292 GCF_000277835.1 Geospiza fortis
AAAGAGTGTCTGCACTCAATTACAAGCATTAGTTTTTTGCTGCTATGGAGTAGCTTTAAAATAGGCTTTGTATCAAAAATCAAAGCACATACAGTAATTCTCTTCAAGTGGGGTCAGTCAGTTCCCTCTCTTCCAGATATTGTAAAACTTGAAAAGGGCAGGAGGGAAAAGTCATAGCAGTGCAGAGAAGTATGACCATATCTGCAGTTCCTGGCAGCAGGAGGCTTTCTGTGCACTAGATGCTACATTCAATATACAACAAAAAAAATGAGTGTTCAGAATTTTTTTCTGGTATTTTAGATGTAAAGTGGTTATGGCCTTCACACAGGAGCAAAATAAGACCATAGTAAAATAATTCAGTTATTATTTAAGGCCGAGCTTT
>NW_005054423.1:390353-410633 GCF_000277835.1 Geospiza fortis
TACACCCTTCCCTTGGAAATATTCACAAAGAGGACGCCTGCTGAGAAGGTTTACTGTGTGGGGTAAGGAGATACATCTTGTTAGCAACTTTGATCAGAAGCTGCATTGTGCTCCCGGCCTGTCAAACCTCGAGAGGCCCCACTGGAAGTGCTCTTCAACAAACCCTCTTCTCCAAAGGTGTCTCTCCACAAAGAGTGCCAAGTGACAGTCAGGAGCAGCAAGTGAAATCCCTTTATTTCATAGGAGACTTTTGGTATTGATCTCAGCACAGGACAGAGTTTATTTTTCCAGTTATTTTCTTTGCTTAAATTAGAGAAGGTTTTCATAAGAGCTATTCAGAGTTTTTAAATAAGAATGGATGTATTTCTTGTCTTTTTCAAAACCTTCAGTGATGCTGATCTGTATTTTGGATTGCTCTAGGAGGATGACTAGAAATACAGAGAAACAAAGAGAAGTTAATGTAATGTACCTAATGCTAAATTAATGTTTCACTTAATCATGCTTGTATGTTGTATAGTCACCTTTCCTGGGTATCCTTGCCACCATGCAGCATAATTTGCATTTTCTTGGAAAAAGTGTTTATACTGCATTCATATGTGTATGTTCTTTGTAAGCAGCTTTTTTGTCTGTATTGACAGGTCTCACCAACCCATAATCGTGCTGCAGGGAGTGGAGAGCAGAAACAGACCCACACAGTTCTTTCATCACCGCCTCGAGCAGCATTTGGCTTGAGGTATGGGACCATTAGCTCCTGCTGACACTACAGCCTCACAGCCTGGAGGGTATTCTGTAAATAAGTTGTCAGTGGCCAGAGGATCAGAAAAAGCCCACCAGCAACCCTGATTGCACTTGTCAGGCAGGTTCTTGCTAGAGCTCTTCAGAGTAAGCGTTCAGAACCTATTTTTCTTTTCACTGCCATCAAAGGTAAAGTTCAGGTGCACTGTCTGGTTTTGCACTTTTCCCTGAAAGACTGGACTGTCTTATATGTTTATCACCATTCAGTCAGAATGGCATTTGGCTTCAATTGAACTAGAAGAAGCCCTGTATTACAATAAATTAGACTAAGGCAAAGCTTTTTATGCCTTGTCTTCCTAGACACAAGCGGCATTCATTACCACTAAATTTAACTGATATTTGACCAGAATCTACTTTTAAAGTCTTCAAAAAGGTTAAAAAATCAGACTGTAATGCTAAATTTCTTACAGTAAAGAAACTCCTTATTTCTCACAGTCCTAAAGGTGACTGTGCCCCAAAATGAGGCAAAAAGATTTCATGCTTTTCATTTTCCTCATGACTCTCAGATCATTGCATATGCTACAAACCAAACTTGGGATCTTCCCAATTCATGGATTGTGCTCATTAATTAATGTTCAGTTATCAAAAAATATGTGGGTATGCAAGAAAGGAATCCCATGTGTGCCATGCAGCATGTAAAACAGGTATTAAACAGTTCTGTTGGTACAGTTACTTTGTTTAAAGATTCTGGGACGGGTGGCATTGCAGTAGTGAACGTTGGTGAATGAAGCATTGCTCCTCAGGTTTGCTGTCTTGCTGTGTGTTGAATTAAAAAATCCATTTTT
This sequence comes from Geospiza fortis, assembly GCF_000277835.1. Classification (NCBI taxonomy): domain Eukaryota; kingdom Metazoa; phylum Chordata; class Aves; order Passeriformes; family Thraupidae; genus Geospiza; species Geospiza fortis. The sequence goes on from NW_005054423.1 coordinate 391,934, forward strand.
ACAGTTACTTGGATCATTTTCTAAACTTGTGATCTTTCCAGTGTGGTTGTAAGATGGAAAACAGGACAATTGTTACAGCTTTAAAAGCAGGTGCTGCCCACCTTGCTGGCTTTGGGCACTACAGAGAAGGTGCACACAAGAATGTGCTGCGAGTGAGAGCAGGGATAAAACTTCCCACTCACTCTGTTGTTTTTCAGTCAATGAGCTCAGAGCAAACTGCAGGAAGGACCAGCAAGGTTAGGAGCTGGTAGCTTTTCTCTGCTTTGGCATAGCTGATACCTGTTGATGGTCAAAGTCTGCTGCTCTGAGCTTTCCTAAATATTTTACCACAGCTCTGCAGCACTTCAGCCTGACATGGCCTGGCCTGTATTGTGGAACAGCTGTGGCTGCCCACTACAGCTTGGCACTTCATGTGGCTGAAGTATAATTCACTAAGTCCAGGTTTAGTTGCTGGTTAAAGTCAGGGCAGCATGTTCCTGGGATCATCCAGGAGCAGAGGAGCAGGCTCAGCAGCTGCTGTGGAAGCCAGGCAAGGAGAAGGCCTGGTCCCTGAGAGTGATGGAGTCACAGCCATACATGTGTCTGTCACTTCATCAGCTCCCAGCTGGAATGAAACCAGGCCAAGCCCCATGAAAGGCCATGGGTTCTCTGCCTCCTGCACTCCTTTGAGTTTGTTGTCCTGGTCTTAGGGTGAAAAGCAAAACTACAAAAGCATCTGGTTAACGAGCTTCCCTTTCTCTCTGACAGGAAGCCTAGAGGGGAGGGGAAAAAGTGTCGGAAGGTCTACGGGATGGAGAACAGAGATATGTGGTGCACTGCCTGCCGGTGGAAGAAGGCCTGCCAAAGGTTCATCGACTAACCATTGAAATTATGCAGAGGATTTGGGGAGGGGGAGGACAACACTTCCCATTTTCCCCTCCAGTGATGTGGTGTTGGGGGTTTTGGTTTTTTGGGGTGTTTTATTTGTTTTGTTTGTTTTGTTGGTTTTTTTTTAAGAGCTTTGTATTTCAAAATGAAGCACTTGTAGCCAAGGAGAAGCACTAACTAAAACCTGTGTGGAGCAATAGAGCAAAAAAGCAAAACCAAGACCACACAACAAAATCTGTCTCAGTAAGTGTGGAAACCAGAGCAGCTATTAGTGTTCTTCTGTAAAAAAAAGGAAAATGTTAATTATTTTGCTAACTCTGTGAGCTGCTTGCTCCCTAGGATCATTTTTAACCATTTCAGTCTTTCTGCTGTGAACGTCTGTATTTGCTAAACTGAACAATTTTTCTTTTCCTGAAACGAAGATCTCTTTTTGAAAGCTTTCTAATAAACACTTCAGAGTCATATAAGCTACAGTTTTCTCAACAAAAGCTGTACTAAGACTGGAGACTGCTAAATAATTCTCCTGATATAAATGATCATGATTATATTTTTGAAAAGGGCATGTGGGGAAGAGTTGGGATTTTCGTTTGATTGTTTATAGGAGAAAAGCAAAGCTGATTTTGCAAGAAGGACAAGCAGCACTCCTGGAAGTTTTTTAAAAGAGGCACAGATCAGTGGAGTGGAACAAAGTAATTTAAGTACCAAATTGGATTTTGATCCTCTAGAGGAAGAAAAGCAGCAATGGCAAGTCACCAGCAGATACTGTCACGAGAAGTCTGAGGGAAGAAATACGGTGATGCTTGGTTGAAACCCACAAGGATATAAGGGGGCTCCAGTAGCTTTTGTTATTACTCTCCCCTTTCTGAGGGGGGATGAACAGTTGGACTAGCACAGCTGTTGCTGCAGGAGGCCTGTGAAGAACTGGTAAATGCAGCCACTAGGATTATATGTAATACCTAATTCAGGGAAACGATCCAGCCCAGCAGTTCTGCTTTTAATTCCTTTTCTCTTATTTCAGAGATTGTTGTTAAGATAATGGTTTGTTCAGCTTTTTCTTTTAAAGTTACTAAGATTTATTTGATGCAAAAAATTGGTAGAGAAAAGAAAATACCCTCTTTCCACAACATCATCTCAGAAAAAGAAGTACAACAGCAAAGGAGCAGCATATTTGTGGTAAAAGACCATTTCTTAACTCATTTTGATAGATGAATTAATGAGTTTCTCTGTTTGCAGTACTTGGATTGATTTGGGTATTTCAGTTTGTCCATTAAGAGGTATACACTGGAGTGCAGCAGCCTGGTGTTCTGTGTCCACTTGTATCAAATTACTGTTAATTAATGATTATTTCAAAATGCAAAATAAAGGAAGGATTTACTAGGAAGTGAATGTATATGGCAAAATAATACTTATACACCTTAAAAAAATCAAAGACTCAGAAGCAAAACTTTGCCTATTAATAGAGGCTGAAGGGCCACAAATGCCTGGGTTATTTTTTTCCATAACATTTGAAACAGTTGAAATTAGACCAAATATTTTTCTATTTTTTTTTAATTGTCTAAGCTGGCTCATTCTCTTAAGAGGACTTTTAAGTATCTAAGCAACTTTCTAAAATCTGGTCCAAAGTTCACTTGATAGCTTTATTAAGTGTGTAGCGCTGCTTGTGTCTGTGTAAAAGCACAAAATAACAATGCAGTTGTTTGGAATATACACTGTGGATTCCATAGGGTAGCAGTGAAAAGAAGAATCTATAATAGGAGCTACTGAAGGTTATCATCTGATTTTCTGGGAGCAAGTTAATTGGGCAATCAGGTGCCTAATTTGAGCATGCTATTTCTGCAGTTATTTAAAAATTGTGTAATTTACATGCACAAGTGGCAAGATACGCTTGCATGCATGCAATTACTTGATTTTTTACCCAATTGTGTTCTCTAAGTCACAGAAAAAAAAGAAAAACAGACTCTGAAATACAGTAAGACCCTGAGATATATATACACATGTGAGTGTGTATGAGTATTTTTTATGTGTGTGTTTATATACATGTAAAACTATATATATTATATAGTTTTATATGTGTATATAAAATCTGAAATTAACAGGGAAGAGAAAGATTGTTTTCTTAACAAATAGAAAAAAAGACACTAAGGGTCAGTGGATATACATAGACACTGTATTATCTTCTTTCCTCTTAGTAAAACATGGATTTTCTTTACATGTTGAATTTTTTCAATTTCCATGGTTAAATACCTCATGGTAATTCATAGACATTTCATCTTCAAACACTGGGTTTGCTGATGGTGTACTTACTTTGATAAAACATAAAAAATTTGGGACTTTCCCAAGATATTCCTGCCAATTTGTTCCCCACCTCCCATTTTAAGGGCACTCCAAGACCATAAAGCGTTCCATAATTCAACTGTTGTTGGACTAACAGTATTTGCCTATATATTTGTTGTTCACCTCCTTTTTGCTTTGGAGGATTTTTTTGAAAATAATGTATCAGATTGTATGTTGTTTCTATAATGTCATGGCATTGTGAGCAACTTTCCCGAGGGCACTTTAGGAATTATTGTAATAAGATTATTCTTTATAAATTTCTGCACAGAAGAATGGTTTTGCTGCCAGACCAGATTGCCCTCTGGTACAAATTGAATATGGATTACATAAAGGACTAAAGCCACAAACCATCAAAGTTGGAGAGAAAGTTGGTGTTAATGAGTCAGAAGGTATTGATAAATCCTGCAGGACAAAGCTAAATTACCAGTATTTTTACTCAACCTTTAATCAGCGGTTTATATTAAATCAGTTTTGGATCTTCTGGCTGTGGCATTTTGATTCCTAAGCAGGCATCTGTCGAGGTTCTGTGTGTGAGGCAAGGCCGGTGACAGCCTGGCCGTGCACAGAGAGTTCTGCAGTCACTTTGTGCTCTGAGCTCCAGTTAACTTGTGTTGCACGAGCAGCTCAGCACCTGCTGAGATCCCCTCTGTGATCCTCACACAACCAGCAGGAACAGAAAAGTCAGCTAAGCCTTCCTGCTGCTGGCAGTACTGATCAGAATCTGGAGTAATCGCTTCCATTTTTCAGTCTCTTGCTTCTGTGTTGCTTTGGGCTGTGTTGCTGTCCTCCTAACACCTGATTTATCTCACACTTCTGCACTGACCAGTCCAAACCAGTCAGATTTCTTTGTTCTCCTGAGGAGGAGCTAGCCTGAGTGCTGTGGTCATTTGTTGTCATCACTACATGTGATGGCAGTTCCAGTTTTTGGTTTCTCTGTGGGAGGTAGGTCATTGTCTCTGACCTCCCAGAGAAGTCAGAAGGAATGTCTTGAACACATCATGCAGTGTCTGTGTGCTACAGGGAATTGGATGGGGGTTCATCTGTGTCAAGAACCAGAACTTGATATAAAAATTTAAGGATCTGTTTTATTGTTAATATTATTGATGTTGGTAACATAAATTGCTAGCATCAGTATCAGCATGGAGATCAACCATACTCATCCCAAATATTTTTCTTTAGGAAAAGAAAAATATTTTTTTGTTAAAACAAAGCTATTTCCCAATTCCCCATTCACCCCATTCCCCAAAAGATCTGGAAAACGAGATAATTTTAGAAGTGGGAAATTGTAATGGCAATTTTTAATACAGACTGTGCTCCAGCAGCTCCTCTATGAAGCTATTGAACGTTAAAACTCAGATCATCTTAGTCATAAAAGGGTTTCCACACAAAACAATGTGCCTGATTCTCTAGTGCCTTGCACAAACACAACAGGAAATACAAGATGCAAAGTGAGTAAAGTTTCTGTTCCAATTTGCAAGTTTACACTCTTAACCAATACCAGTCATCACCTAGCATGTACCTGTTGGCAGGTCAGCCCTGCTTGTGTGAGTAAGCTGAGCAGAATGCCTGTCTGTCAGATTACTTTTCCCGCATCCATACCCTGGTATGAATGTTAACCGTCTAATTATTTACAGGTTCCTTGCAGTCATTGGTTATCTTTATTCCTTGTCCCTTTTGTTTTTCACAATGATGACTAGATAGGCAGCACAACAGGAGGTAAAGCTTTAGCCAAAAGCTCTTGCAGAATCTGCACAAAAGATTGCAGCTCCATGCAGTGTCCCAGATGTTCTTGGCACTAATTTCATTTTGTCATTCATTCTGATCCAGTGCATTGGGGTGGTTCTCTTATTACCTGCTGTGGCCTGGGGCCAGCTGAAATGGCCCTGTTGAGAATCCAGGACAATCGCTGTGAGTGTCACACTGCAAAGTGATTTCTCTCTTCTGCTGCCTGTAAATGTGTTGGAACATGATCTTGGAAGCAGGACATGGAATTAGAGGCTTGCTGGCCATTTGTAGAGATGTTGGAGGGTGCTAGTGAGTCTTCCTTCTATTGGTTCAAAGTTAGAGGTATCTGCTGGAGACAGTTGTGCACCACCTTTCCTTAGAAATAATTTGATAAGGAAACATTTGTAAAGCCTCATCTCGAGCTTATATTTTATTCAATCTCCCTGTGAGGTGGTAGCAGTGGAACTGAGAGCAGTATGGAGTTTGAGCTTTAATCTGCATTTGTCAGGTTTTTCTAGTACATAACCAGGCAGGTATAAGGTATCGTAGTGTAGATTTTATTCTAATACAAGTTCAGCAGAGTTTTATGGCACCTTTGGAAAATACCTAGAAGGAAGTCATGGACAGAAATGAGCATTTAAATACACTCCCTGTCTGCTAGATGGGAACAGCCTTTCTTTGCATCCGTATGGAAAATCTTAACAGCCAACGTACACCTACACTTGAGAGTGCCCACTCGAACTGCTCTTTCCATCTTGGACTACAACGCTTTCACACTGACCATGCTCTCAGTTCTATCCAAATGGGAGGTTTAAGGAGGTGTGTGTCTCCACTTGCAACTTTTTGAGCTTATTCCTCAATTCAGAAAGCACTCATCATGTTCTTTGTGCTTCACACAGACCATTTGTAACAGCAGTGCAGGAGGACTCTGGGAACAGGGAAATCAGCCTGTTTCTGGTGGCAGCAGCCAGAAGAAAATACAGGTTGCTCTGGTGTTTCCTCACATTCACAGCGGAAAATTTTTCAGCTGATGAACAGAAGAGGATAGATAAATTTAGTAACAAGCTGGTGTTCTGCTAGTTCTTGACACATCTTGACACCTAGATTTTTCTCCTTATGTATTTGAATCTGAATGTGAGATCTCTCATATACCCTTGAGGGAAATAAATTTAGCAATATAAATGCTCTTTCAGCATTAAATCTGAATTCTTTATGTGATTAAAACTAAAGATGGGCTTGAACATTCTAAAATGTTTAAGTGTTGGTATTTACTGCTTGCCAATCCTCTTAAAGATTCAGGTTTGATTCTAGAGTCCTTAACATAGTATGTGATACCCAGCATCAATTAATATATGATGTTTAATGGCAATGGCCAGATAAACAAAAGTTACTAAAATGTTTGTAAAAAGCTGTCTCTGGAAGACAAGAGAAAAGAAAACAGTTGAAACAGATTTCCTCAGGGAACATGGGAGGACTGTAAAGGCAGGATGTGAGTTTGTTTGAATGGAAGATATCTAAGAGAATTTTTTTTTTTCTATTTTAGGCAAAATGGAAAAAGCAATATGTCACTACTTGAATTATTAAAATTAGAATGAAGCACTAATTGATGAACATGATCTTACTTAATGCTGTAGCTTAGCAAGTTCCAAATACAAAAAAACCCATTTACTTAAAAATACAGAAAATTAGCTTAAAACATAACCTAATTTTAATGTAAATCTATACATTTGTGTAAATCTTTTCAGGATCTATTTTAAATATAAGGGCTTCTTGTCTACAAAGTTTCTTGGTCAAAACATGCTTTGTCTGTAATTGAATTATTTCTTACCAAATGACTTCAGCAAGCAAAAAAGCAGTATGACAGCATGATATCCTGGAGAGTGGTGTACTGCACTTTGCAAAGGGCTAGTTCTACATTAAATTAAAAGAAAACATGTCATCATCACTTTCTTTTTTTGTCATATCTGCAAAGGTAACAGCTTCAGTAAACCAAGGTTTTGAATTGGGCTGTCTAGGATTTTGAAATTCCACAAGTTTTGCAAATTCTCAATTTTGCTTTATTTTTACACAGAAAAATCCTGTTTGATCCATAATAATCTTTTCCTATAAATTCTTTTTCCTGTGTGCAGGCACTCTGTTTTGCAACTGCCCAAATGTGTATAGTGAAGTGAATAAAAATGAGCATCCTCAGTATTAGGAACTACAAATGTAAATAGCATTTACATGGTATCAGAATTTTCAGTATCAGTGTTGAACTGTAGTAATTAATTCTTAAAGTGATGCCAACAAATCTTTCAGGGAAGGGGAGCACGTAGTGAATTAAAAATACATTTTAATTACAATTACAACTGCACAGACACAGAACTGCTGGTGTTACAGGAGCAAAATGTAGGCTCAGGTTCATCAGAGCACTCGAGTATGTGTTTACCTCCACCTGTGGAGGTAAATGACTGCAAGGAACTTGCTGATGAGACTCCTTGTGCTCCTAAAGTTTGGCACACATTTTTGAGCTCTTCTGAAATCAGGCCTTGGCAAGAGCTGATATTCCTATAGCTTTGTCTGAAATATGCACTTTGTGGGACAATCTACCTTTTCCTGGATTTATGCAATTTGTCTTGTGTTTAGAAGACCAGACAAATTTACAGAAGTTTTTTATTAGGGTTTTTTGCATTGCAGAAGGGAAGGTGAGAAAGAGACAAATTCAGCTGTACATTTCACCATGTGAAAGCACTGGTTAAGTTTGTAAAAGGTGTGTATTTGACATCAAGCTCAAAAAAATCCACTTGCACTCACTGAATAAAAAAATACATGATAAGCAGGTCACATTAAATCAATTTCTCGTGTTCCATCTGTATTTCCTGTACACTCAACACTCCTCCAGGCAACTGGAGGCATAGGAGCTCTGAGTATGCAAGGAAATAAGTGAGTTTACCTAAAAACTTTAGGAATACTATGTTTTTAAGCCACACATGATGCTGCCTATGTGTAATTTTTAGTGTTAGAAGAAAATAGACAGTAGCCTTATTAACCAGGTGCAATACTTACAAAGGGCTAAATTAGGGAAACAAGTGATGTGTGTTTGTATATCACTGAAAGCATGCACTCTGAAAATGAACTTTTATAGCACTGGGATCTTAATACCTCTGAAATTGTAATGTTGGTGTAATTTTATAACTGCTTGTTATACATTATGAAACAGGATTTGGGAATTCCTAAGAACTAAAAGCAGGAGGGAGAAATTGTAAATCACATAGACTAGTGATATGTTATTTTCCATGACAACACTAAACTAAAACACCTTTACAAAGCCATACAAATTCTGGATTATTGAAAGAAAAAAATCTACTTCCCTTGGTTACAGAGATAGTTTAGTCTGAAATTTCCCTTAATTTGTGTCTTGCATTTTCTCAAAGTTTTGGGGTTTTTTGTATCCTGATGGTGAAAACATCCCTAAATTTACCAGTATTTGGCTTGAATGGTATCATTTTGAAAAAAACTTTTAAAATTGAGTTCTTCCTGATACTGTACAGTCTGAATGAGATCATGCAACATGATCTGCTCCAGCTTAAGTAGAGAGTTCATACAAGCAGAAGATTACAGGAAAAGATTGCATTGAGCATTCATTGTTCAGTTGTGAGAAAGATCTGAACAATCAAACTAAAAGCTCCACTCACAAATTTCTTCTCTCCATCTGCACTGCAGGTTGATGGAATACAGGCTGTCATGTACAGTGTACCTGGCTATCCTCCCCTGTTTGGGGATTTTTTTGCTGATAAATAATGAAATACAGATCATCTTCCCATCTCTCTTACTGTTTTTGTCTTGTGCTATGAGTCCAGAATTAACTGAAAGGCAGAAATAATCAGGTCTATTGAACAGAAACTGTTTGGTTCTTTCCCTGTTTGACAGACTTGTAACAAAAGGCCAAAGTACAAATGCAGAGACATTAGTCAAAGGGGCTTGAGCCAGTCAGACAAAACTGGAAAAAAATTGCTCAGAATTGGATCCAGTAGGAGGAAACTAGTCTTAAGCAGTCAATTACAGAAGTTCTGTGGTTGATTTTTGGTGGTTTGGGGTCTTTTTTGTGAATTACAAGTCTTGTAAAAAGTCTTACTACACAATTAAGAGCAGAATGCAGATCACATTGTAACAAGCTGAGCCCTCACAGCAGCGCAGGTTTTCTCAGGAGAGTTCAGTAATTCCCATTAATAACTTCATTGGTCAGGGCTGTTCACACAGGTAATGCTTGTAGAACAAAGGCACGAGGGTTTTCCTCTGGGTACTTTCCACTGGGATTGGGAGTGTGGAATTGTGAATCTCCCTTTCTGAGGGCTTGATTGTGCATTCAGCTTTGTGAGAGGGATGGATACAGTGGATGCCTCTGCGCATGAGCAGGGCTCTTGGAAGAGTTTCTAGTAATACCAAAGTGGCAGCCCTCTGGATGTGTTACCTGGTGACAGATTGAGCTGTTAGGCTGGTGGTATTCAGCCTGTAATTCATCCTAGTGACACCAGCCCCACGGAGAAAGGGGGTTCTCAGTATGGGATCCAGGATAGCCAGCCCCTTGGGAAAGGAGTCACCACCACCACAGTCCCTGTGCTGTTGGCTCCAGTGCTGCCTTTGCTGTGTCCAGCTTGGGGGAGGTTGGTTATCCACGTGCATTCATGACGTGTTCATAGTACAGAACACTCTTTTGAAGAGAAAGAATCTCTTTTTCAGCTATTAAAATAAAACTGTGGGATGGCTTTTAAGTTACAGAGAGTTGCTGAATGAGTCCCAGCATTGTCAGACTTTGAATCAGGCATGGTTGTGTCCCTCCTTCCAGAGCCATGCTGCAGCTCCCGTGGGGGCTCTCACAGAGCCCTGGAACCTTAACCAAGTTTTTCACAAACATTTGCCGGAATCCAGCACTGAGCCCTAAACCAAGTTGGACCCCCAGTAAAGGAGGCTCTTTCCAGCTCTTTCCCAGCTCTTTCCCAACTCTTATACTACCTAAGTTAGTATTTCATTAGTAGACCTTTGTAAAGGGGACATTGCCCCATCGCTTGCCTTTGGCATTTCTAACACAGCACCATCCACTGCTGCATTTGCAAAGAGCCAGACATCATCTTGGTCAGTCATGGAGTTTGGGGATATTATTTTAGATTTAGACCTCTGCATCCTGCATCAGGCTGTAGTTCCACAGCAGGTTAAGGTCACATAAGCTTGTGCTGCTGTTGAAAAAGCTCTTCCTACCTTCAGCAGAGACATTCCTAGAGAGAAGTTTCCTGAGTTATGCTGGCTTGAGCCAGTCCTGTAAGTGTAGGTCTGTATAAAATGCTAGATAGCTTATGGTCTGCTGGGTCTGTGCCCTGCTCTGTTATGGGGCAGGCATGGTTATGCTGCCTTTATCCCACTCTATCTTGTCTGGAGTCTCATTAAGGACCTGAACTTGCACATACCCCTACAGCATTAAACTCAGGAGAGCTCCACCTATGGCTGGTGGCATTGATTTTGGTATGAAATTAAATATATGGGGGAAAAGAAAGAAATTAGATCAATAACTTTATATCCATTGCATCTTAAGACTGCATCTTAACTGCACCATGATTTTGCTAAGCAGATATTGGAGGAGTTAAGGGATGTGAAAAACAACATTACTGGATCCTCTTCCTCCCTGGAACCAGTCTGGAATTATTCACAGTAATCTCAGGCAAGGAACTGGGAAGTCATGACCTCTGTAAATCTCTGGGCTACAGAGAACCAGGGTATACTTCTTACCCAGACATGGTAACAACAAGGAATGATCCTCAGCTGCTTTACTAGTGCAGAGTTTCAGCCTCTTTTTATTACAGCTTCAGTTTAATAGTGATGGGAATGCTGGGCAAGAGGTAAAGGGGCATCAGGTAACTGGAGAAAGGACCATCACCATCAGTGGCACTGAGGGGTTTTTTAACTCTCTGAAACAGCAAGCATGTTTTCTTGTCACTTGCTATTCATGTTGTCTCATGTAAGAAAAGTGTTTCCATTATAGAAGGGGTTAATTTAGCACAGGGTAAGCAGCTGTAGTAAACTAAAAACCCAATTGTCTAGTTTTTATGAGTAAGGGATTTCTAAAACATTCTGCTTGCAGAAGACTGCAGTATTTATATCCACACATCCTTTTTTCTTGTTTGAGTTACAAAAGAGAAATACCTGCCTGCATATATTGTTCTTCCTTTGTTTCCTATCAAATCTTGTTTCAGAGAGTATAAAGTAAGTTCCAGTTCTTTTGTAAAAACATTTTTTCTGAATTATTGTTTTTAGAAGCTGAACATTTCCTCTTTCACTTCAGTGTAAAATTACAGAGCTTTAATTTGCTCTGCATTGCACTTTATATGTTTTTTTCACTTTTTGGGCCATGTATTTTTGATACACAGAACAGTAAAGGTTTTATTAATCTAGTTTTAACTTGAAATTAACCATGAAACTAGATGTTTTTATAAAAATGCAAATTCCCTAAAATACAGTAAATAATCTGTTTGGGTCAGAGACATTTTTTAAATAATATGTTGAGAAATATTATAGCTTCTGAAATTATGTATCATTTGGTAAATTCAATACAATTATGGATATCATGGCTTAAAGTGGAATGTGAATGAGAAGGACACAAAGTTCTAGATGGTAGATTTCCTTATATGCAAAACCTGCATTAGTTTAATTGATAAGGGTTTAAAAAAATAGCCTAGTCTAGTTTAAAGACATGTGAAATTGTTTAATAGACAAGTTTAAAATGCCAGGAGCCCATAGAAATTTGGAAATGAGTTTAAGTGAAGCAGTCAGGAGCTGTTTCTCCCTGTGCTGTGCAGTGGGCAGGCTGTGAAGCTCCTGGGCTCTGCAGGCAGTGAACTCCTCCTGGTACAAGGCAGCAGCAGAAGCCATAGGAGAGTTTGGATTTTCCTCTTCAAACAGCCAATCTCCCAACTTGCAGGGCCACTGCCAGGTTGGCAGTAGTATTTCCATTTGGTTTTTCCTGACTTCATCCCCGCTAGTTTTGGGAACTAGTGTCCTAAAGACAATCCTTTTGTTCCTAAGTGAGTTAATGAACTCATCTTCCTTCTGGTTTTGGTGTTAAGCTTGCAGCACTCACACTATTGCACTTAGTTTGTCTTAATTGGTAGATGCCATTTTCAGCATTTTAAACAAAGAACAGCTACTCTGCCCCAGCACAGATTCCTTTTAAATCTTATGGAGCATGCTGAAAAATAAAGACCTTTTTGACTTTTACTTTGTCCAAACTCTTTATTCCAAATCACACGAAGGAAAGTGGGGAAAACAAGGCACATGGCAGTGAAGAGGGGAGAGAGAGACAGCAATGCTCATTTCCTTCCCAGGGTGAATCATTGCTGGGCTCCCCTCTCCCAGGCTGAGTGTGTGTGTGCATGGACCATGCACAGCTTAGAAGTTATGTAAGATCCATCCTTGCAAAAGCTCTTAGTTGGCCACCTCCCAGAGACCCCAGCTCCTTTTCAGAGGCTTCCAGACATTCTGCTCATTTCTACATCCATAGATAAAGTAAAAGCTACCTGCTGCTCCAATAGCCTGGGTGTAGTTTCCCCTTGGACTGCAAATATATCACCTTGCCATTTTTAATCAAGCTGCAGTTCTTCCTGCAAAAGATGGGCATGATCCAGGTATTTGTGTGTGCTGCAAAGCTGTTGTGTCCTTCCAGGGACTGAGGTAAGCACACTGCCAGTGGTGTGCAAGCCTTTTGCTTAACATCAGTGGTACCTGTGCCGAAGAGAAGTGTGGGCTGATGCCACCTGTCCATCCCACCCCAGAAATGAGGGCTGCACAGCATGGCTCAGCTCTTGGAACTATGTGGCAAAGCAAGCTTAAAACCTTTATAGTGAGCACAGGGTGTCTGAAAACTCAGTCCGTGTTTGGCTGAGGAACAGGAGCAGTGACAGGCCCTGTCCAAGGTGGTTCTGTCAGGCAGCACAAATAACAGCTCTGTGGCCCAGTTGGATGCTGTATTTCCATGTATGTTTGAAGGAAGGCTTAGAAGAGAAGACTTGCAGGTGCTATTTCTTCACAGTCTGGTTGGATTCTGTGCTCTGGGGGCAGCCTATGGGCTGGCACAGCACGTTTAGATAAGGGGCTTCCACTAACAGTGACTTAGACACTGCAAAAAACTGTTTCTTGTAAGAAGCAGGTGCTTTTCTCATTCTTACAACATCAAAAACACACAACAAAATGCCACCATACAGACCTTTGTCAAATTCTCACAGTCTCCTGTAGCACCAGCAGCTGGGGAGAACTCAGGAATTCTGAGGACCTTGGCCATAACTCATCAAAAAGCCTCTGCAGTCCATTGCCATTGAAAATGATTTAGTGCTGGATCAAAACCACCCAGACTTGGGCCCTGCAAAATTCCTCTGAGAATTTTGCTGTTATTTCATAAGAAAGAAAGTGTTAAAATCTTTGTATCAGCAAATTAGTCAATTCTGCCTACTGAACTTAAGAGTACTTCCAGTGGACTTCAGATATCTTGGGAATCATTCTCGGTACAAGTCAGGACACTCCAAACATTTCAGTTGTTTTTCTTGAATTAGAAACATTTGCAAAATTACCAATATGTATATTAATAACTAAAAGTTGAAAAAATGATTGGGTTAAGGTAGTGAGAAGTATTTGCTTGCACCTGAAACTTTAAAGAATGACTACTGAATTCATGATGTGCTAAGCACGAGCTCCTGAGTTTCATCAACACAGTAAACCACCTTTGTACAGAGTAATTTTATAAAAATTGAGAAAGTTTGTTTTTTTCTCAAGTTACTCAAGTAGTTCAAATAATGAATAATTTGTTTCTGATCAATGCATTTTAGAATGAGCAAATCTTATCCTCTTGCACTTCTAATATTCATTGTTTATATGGAAAAAAACCCTGTACTACTTTTCCATTTCCCAGTGAATGATCAGTTCACTAAGCAACAGGCAGTGTTTCTTGACTTTAGATAGCAAAATATGCTTAGATAATTTTACTCTCCTCCACGTGAATCTGGTTATATGGGATCCTTATTTTTTCTAGCCTTCAAAAATGCTTGTGTGCAATTTCCATAGATACGGTTGAATAAAAATTGCAAGGAAGAATCTAAAGTCAAATGCTAAGTAAAAATCAAGTACATGAAACAAACATGAAGATAAAGTCTCATGAGAAAAGTCAATCCATTGCTGAATTAAATATTTATAGAACACATTGATTAGCAGAGGTACTGATCTTTATTAAAATTACATTTAGAAGCAGACTACTGTGTTTTAGTGCCACAAGTGACAAAGGAGTTTTTCTTCAGAAAATGTGCAAACGGAAAAAAAACATTAAAATAGGTCATTTAGACCAAGATTTTCTCAATTTAAGCCCATCCTACCTGTTACATTACTGTTGTATGTTCAGGAATGCTCAGGACAACAGACATTCCTCACAGGAAGCAGCTAGGTTCCAAAGTGTCAACTAAATGAAAAGAAAGTGAGCAAACTCATAGGATTTTCTTAGTACTAGCTCAGCTATTGCAAAAAAAAGGACCAAAAACAAAACAGCAAAAAAGCACTACTCACTACTGAACTAGAATTTCAGCAGCTTAAAAGAGCCATGTTTTGATCTAGTTCACACACCATAGCTAAACCTAGGTTTCTGTTGGTTTGCTTGTTTGTCTTTTGGGGTTTTTACTTCTTAACAACCTTCAAAGCAGGGTCTGTCATTGCTGAGATGACCACAGTTGAATAGGAATCTCTTGAAATGCTAAAATGTGTGATTAGAGAAACAACAGACTTCAAATGAAAAACTACTTTAAAATTATCTCAAAAAAGCAAAAAGAAAAGTTAATTCTCTATTTGGGAAATGCCATTCAGCTACCGTTAACTCCCAGGTTGTGTGTCTAACTGACATCCTGTAGCTTCGTCAGCTCACATTTTTGTTAAAAGCAGATGGTGATTAAACTACAGAGCAAAGGACCTTCCTCTGGTCTTTGTAAATGAATGTATACATACAAACTATGCATTTTCACACAGCTGCTTACTGTATCTTGAATCACTTCAACCTTTCCCCTAGCTTAGAAACCCCCAAACTTAAGGAGCAGGAGGTGTTCCCACCTCCTTTGGCAGATGCTTGTCTCCTGTCTTGTTTCTGCTCTCCAAAATCCTTAGCTGCAGGACAGAGCAATGCTGAGCTGCAGAGCCTAAGGAGCAGAGGGGCTGGGGGCCCTTGGCCAAGTCAAGGCCCAGTTTGGGCTGTCAGGCCCAGTGTGGCCAAGCAGAGTGTGTTGTCTGTGCTCCCCCTGCCAGAGCTGCTCCAGCCCCAGCACCTCTGGCACCCTGGCTCAGCATCCCAGGCGCTGGGGCGGCCGAGCGGGGCCAGCAGCCGCTCTCAACTGGGCTCAGGAGGAGTTTGCAGCCACACTCAGAGAGCTGTGCCAAGGAGAGGCCACTGCCCCTGGGCTTGCAGGTGTCATCCTGCCCTTGGGACAGCCTTTCCAGCCATCCCTGCAGCCCAGGCTCCTTCTGACCATCCCTTTCCCACCGTGCGAGGCAGGGATGGCTCCGCAGGGGTTGTGGTCTCACTGCTGGCACCTGCCCCAGATGATGCAGTGCCCAAAGTGCTCAGCCCCTCATCCTCATCATTGGGGGACTTCAGGGCTGGGGTGTGCAAGGGACAAAGGATCAGACCTCGGGTTTAGGTACCTTCTGGTGGAAGGGAGCAGGAAAGATGGAAAATGGATGTCTTGTTCTTGTAGCTGATGTAATTAAATGTGGGAAAAAGATACTGCATGCAACATTTCTTTCTTCAGTTTTGGGTTGTCGCTGTAATATACATCAGCCCAGTCTACTCAATGAAGCGTGTTTCTTATGCTTTTTCCTACAGGAAGACAGACCAAAAAAGTAGAAGTAATAAGAATATCCTTGCTTTAGACTAAAGCAAGCATGGACTCAACAACAAAGAAAGATTTTGTTTATATGCAAACTGTTTAAATATTTGATATCAGTATGAAGGTAGTCATATTCTTATGTATCCAGAGATTTGCACTCATCTACGTTATGTTGATTAAAAATATTTTTGCGATATGTATTTGCATTTGAGGGGCCAAGTCTTTAATTTTATATTCTTTACAAGAATTCATGTGGCAATTACATTTTTCCATTTCTTGAGCTACCTGCCCACCCATGCTAGTTGTTCATTTGCATAAAGAATATTTCCACTACTTCAGAGGTTTTTGGGTGGTTGTTTTCAAAGGGAACCTGCCCCAGAGAGTTCCACAGGACTGTCCACCGTGAGTGGGAGGCTCTCTGGAGCAGCAGGTCACCCTTCCCAGGACGTGGCCTGTCACTGCAACAGACACACATGGATTCATTTCCCTGCAATCTGCAACTGCCCTGTGGGCCTGGGGTAGCTCCAGCTGCAGTCCCTCAAATCAAAGCTCTGACTGACCCTGTCAGTCCTTTGCTGTCACTTACTATCACGAAGTTAACTTTTTACAACGAGGAAGAGCTTCCAACTCTGGCACTGATGGAAATACTGAATGCTTTTAATATATATATATATATTTGGAAAGTATTTGAACAGTGTTTTGTCTTTTTTTATACAACTTTTAGCCAAATAGAAAAATTCTGATTATTACTTCTGTGGATACCTGTCCACCTGTAAATAAACTCATATATTCAGGTACATGAACCTGAAGAAAAAAATAATAAAGACTGTTCAGGGGCTATGCGCTTTGCTAGCTCCTGGTTCCTTTGTACATAAGAGGTAACTGTTTAAATGTTGGGTGGGATTTTTTTTTTTAATTTACCTGTTGTTCCTCTAAAGAAAGAAGAAGAAAAAAAACTTTTGACTTAGTTTTCTCTTTTCTGAGTTAATACAAAGATTTTCTAACTTTTTACTGCAGAAATGGATAAATACCTGGTGCTAAGTGAATGTGAGTCAAACTGGCCATAGCAGACACACCAGTTAGAATGCACTTTTCCTGTGGCACACAATGTATTTTCTCAGAAGGGACCTTCAAAGGACTGTCAGATGTTTACATTTCTTCTTGTTGCCCCAAATAGTTTTGAATATTCAAATAACTTCCAAAAATAAAGTCATGGTCCATTACTGATGTGACAAATCCTTACATTTAAGTATCTACAACAGCTTTGTATAAATACCATTTTAGAGATAGTTGAAATATTGGGCTTTCATACTTTGTAATGCTTTGATGTGACAATAAATATGCTGTTGCTATCTAGTCTAACCTCATTGTAGACCTGTAACTCCCTGTTTCTGGTTATGTCATGAATTGCACTGGCTTGAATTCAGCCAAATACTGACTGTTCAGCTGAAATATTCCGACTGTTATGATGTCCACAAAACATTAATTAAATGCACTTGTATCTGACTACCATGGAGTATGTCAAATTATTCATGTAATAAATCCCTTGTGTATAACTTCTGTTAGTTGTTTATGTGAACCTCAGTTCTTTCACAGTCATGAATGTCTGTGCCTCAGCCAAGGACCAGCTGGAGTCAGTCAGTGATAACCTGTGCATTGACTTTGTTAGGAGCAGGGCTGATTTCCTTCCCTTTCATCACAGGGCTGATGTTTACACACTGTGAGCAAAAACACATAGGACAGGGATGTTGGATTCTGAGTTTTGCCCCTGTCAATTTCAAGTTCAGCCTTTAGCTGGTGACTGTGGTTTCCCACTTCCAGGCTCACCCTGCTCCTCCTGATGCATTCTGCAAGCAAGACTTCCCCTGTCCTGCTCCTGCCTGGCAGCCTCCTTGTGCCCAGCAAGGAGCAATCCTGGCAGCAAAGGAGGTACAGAAATTAAAAGCAGGTCTCCTACCCACACATGCCTTTTCTTTGCAGGTTTCCCTGGAAGTTTTGTGCGGGGAGGGAAGAGAAGAGGTAAAATATGACTTGGCTGAGGCTGCTGGATGCTGAATCAGCTGTGGTTGCCTCATGTTTCCTTTCTTTTAAAATAAGGGGTACAGTTTTCAAAAATGCCCATCTGACTTCTCTACAGGCCCTACCCAGCCCATCACTTCTCAGTAAGTCAGTTTTAAAAAATGGTGCATGTGACTCTAAATCACATGGGACTCTGGATAACATCTCTTATAATGCCTTTCTCCTAGGTCTGGAAATATGATGCTCTGGGATTACAAGGACCTGGTGCAGCTGCTGCAGCTTACTACAGTGCTCATTATCAGCCACACATAGTTTTACCCTCCTAGAAGTGTTCTTTGCAAAATACAGATCAGGCAGCAAAGGATTGTTTGGCCAGGATGTGCCTTCGCCATAGGAAAGCTGATGAAGCTACTGCTTGAAGCTTGCAAGCTGGAGAGGCATCCCTGAAAAAATTAGTAGTTTCTTGAAAAAGGGAGTAGTTTCTTGAAAAAAAAAATAGTTAAAAACTAATACCATTTCTCTCCAAATTCTTGACTCCCCTTCCATCTTGTTAGGTCATATTTAGGTTTTCCTTTGGCTAATGCGTTCCTACCTCCTGCTGCAATGCCAAGTCCAATGTAAACAGCGAGGATATTAAACTTAATGAGTGCTTTAATCACTCTCCTTGTGCTGCAGTTCCCTCCCTTCAAGCAGCACCTCCCCACCACACCCGTGCGCACTCGGTCCCCTCTCCAGCAGAGGAAATCCGTGAACAAACCTGTTCTGAGCCCGAGGCGGAGCAGCTCTGGCCAGAAGGCTCCGCCCTGCTCCCAGCAAGAGGTCCCGGTGCCGGTCCCGGTGCCGGCAGCCGGGCGCGTCCCTCCGTCCGTCCGCAG
>NW_005054423.1:411222-428429 GCF_000277835.1 Geospiza fortis
CGCGCCCCCCCGGCCGTCCGCAGCCAGGGATGCGGCAGCCCCAGGCGCTGCTGGAGCGCTCCTCGCAGCTGCTGCTGCTGGAACAGCGAGCTGGCTCCGCAGCCCCGCTACTGCCCCGCAGGTACTCAGCGCTGCCTCACTTGTACCATTAGAGTGGGGAATCCTATGGCTGATTCCTGTAGATATAAAAAGGAAGGGTTTGAAGTCGTATAATTACCAAAGAAGCATTTAAGTGATATTTCAGACTAAATTCCACTAATTAAATGCCACTTTAAGAGATAATAATCTCTGCTGTAATTGATGTTTCTGAAGACAGATGGGCTGTCTTCAGAATTAGAGTTCTTATCATATTTCTACATTAAAGGGATTCCATTTTAGACCAAAATTCAATACTTGTGCTTCCCTCCCTCCACTTCTGCACAGACTTTGTCTCTTTTTTGTCTCATGTACTTCCCAGAGAAAATTTTGAGACCGAATTATTCAGTCTATCTGCATCAGTAACTTCCTCTAACCTCATTCCTTGTAGTAAAATAATTCACTAGATTCAAATTTAGATGTCAAATAATCCTAGCTGCAAGAAAACAATTTCTGTTTCAATGCGTTTTGTACTGTGCATGCTGCCATCATCCTGCTTTATTCTACTACATTTGGGACCTGCTCTTCAAATGTGGCCTCACAGAATCATTATGTTATAATATTACTTCTGATGTGAGGTCCTCATGGAAATCTGCTGCACCAGAAGCAACTTTTTAGCAATGCAAATGTCACTTAGACAACAATAATATTTTTTTGGTGCCCTTAACGGAACATATTATTTCCCAGTTTATTTGCTTAAACTGCCAACTTTTTTCTCCCTCTCCCACACACTCATCTCTATGATGCCAAGAAAAATATTTATGTTATAAAAATTGTTTGAAGACTAAGCTACACTTCTCTTTCTGGCTTACAAAATAAAAAAAAACCAAACATTATGTTAAGATTTATGTTATAAAATTAACTTTGGAGAGGAAAAATAATTTGCACCTTCCTGAATTGTATTTTGCCTGTTTATCCCCAGAAGATACCACTGTGAACAGGCACAGCTCTTCTTTTTTTTTTTTTTTTTCCATAATTTCTGGGAAAGGAGAAGAGTTTTTCAGACACATTTATTTCAATGCAAGGCAAATGTCAAGCAAATTTCTCATTACTCTGTTTCAGCTTTGCCTTGTGATACCTATTGTAAAGTCCTGCTCTGAGACAAGACTTCATTGGTTCTGTTCCAAATTGTAAAAAGCCAAAAGTCACAGGTGGTGAGAAAGGGAGGAGCCACTACCAAGGACTGGATTAAACCACCAAGGCTCTTTTTAACCAAGCAAGGGCCACAGCTCCGCGTGTCTTGTCTGACTCTGACAATCTGATTGTCTAACTATGACAATCACCAAACATTCATTTCAGTATTTTTCAGTAATATGTGAACATTCCCCTTTGGCTATTGGCTAAAGGCAAACTTACCTGTCCTTCCCAGGCTTTTAAACTGTTAGCTTTGCAGGCTTTTTAGCTTTCCTTCTAAATACTATAAGCAGTATATCTATAAAACATACATGTGATAATGTGTGTGTGTGTATATATTTCAGAGATGCTTTTCACAAAATTAGTTTTCATAGTGACAACATCCAGAAAAAGGGGGGAAAAACTATAAACTAGCCCTTATTAGAAAAGATGAGAATAAAAATATGAGCGGCCTAAAGCTATATTACATACAACTGATACCAAAAGCAACACCGCGTTTGTTGAAGCAGGTGGGAACTGCACAGTCTCGACATCGAGACACATTTTTTCCACGCACTCAGTGGAAGTAAAAACTTATCCCGTGCTGACCTCCTGTGGTACGTAAGGAATCTGCAGTCGCCAAAAACAGTAGCCAGAAGTCAAGAGCACGGCGAGGTCGGAGAAATAGCGATAGGCTGGTCCTCCACTGCCAGGCTGGGAACGCAGGGAACACAAGGAGCACGTCCCAGAGGACACACGTCCCACACCCCTCTAAACTTTGGCGTTTAACTCTCATGCGCACAAAATCCTGCATCTTACCCAATACTTAAACATGGTGAATGAATCAGGTAAAAACAGTTCCTAAATTTGAGAAGGGTTGCTCTAAATTCCTTGCAAAGAAATACGAGCAGCTTCAGCTTGGAATCTTGTCCTTCATCCTTGCAGGTCAGAGGCATGTTTGTGTCATCACCAACACTGAGCTATCTCACAGTGTACAAGGCATGAGTTATCTCACAATGTACAACCGCTTGTTGTGCTTGAGACCATTTGACTAATTAATCTGTGGAAGGCCAAGTCTTTTGTCTCACTTCTGACACCTTTGCTGCTGTTCCATTCCCCACCACCACAGTGCACACCACAGCTGTCCAGGGGAGGTGACACACATGCTCTGCAGCTCAATATTCACTCTTCTATGGGCTTGCTCACATCATTCAAATCACTCATTCCATTTAGGCTCCAGAGGATCAGAAAATGAGTCAGAAAGTGGGAACCCAAATATATTTAACACCATCCCTCAGTGGGGAGCCCATTTAAGGTCACAGGAAGCAGACACTACTAGCTCTGCCAGGAGTGAACAGTCAGAGCCTGAGGGCTGGGACAAGACAAGAATTACCATATTCTCACCCCACCCTGAAGTCCAGTTGCACTAGGTACCCTTTCATTTTGGTATACCTGTCCCACTAGACCTGCTTCCCTGTCCCTGGATACACCTCACCTACTCTCCAGAGGATGCAGGGCATTCCCTACCCTCACACACACAAGGCTCTGACCAACAGTGCCCATACCAGCGTTCAGAAAGAAGGGAGCTCTGAGTCCTACCTCAGAAGAGGGAACAAATTTATTCCTGCAGACTTGCTCTTTTGTCACTGGCAGAAGCAGCACTGTGTGTAAAGCAGGCCTTCCCAGTGCACCCTCTGAAACCAGAGCACACCGAGGATGCCTTCAGGATGCCTTCATCCTACCCCACAGCTGGAACTGCTATTCAACCACAACCACAAACACAAAATCCTCCTAGCTGCAGATCCTGTGCTTTCAAGTCCCACCCCCGCACAGTGAGCAAGCCACCCCCAGAAATCACTGCCAGATATGCTTGTAAGTCTTTTTGAGGCCATCGACACACCTTGTAGCCATGGAAGAGGAGAAACTGGGACTTTATTTTTGTTTCTCATTCCTTCTCCCCTCTTCTCTGCCCTGGTGTCTATCAGCATCGCCGCCTTGCTCCGTCGTGCCTGCAGTATGAAGTCAGTGAAGTGGTGACTCACGGAACCAAGTTTAGCCTGAGTTTTTAGCCAGGGCTGACCAGGCTTTCTGCAGTGCTGTAGGGCAGAGATTTCTGTTCAGAGACTTAAATGACATCCTCTTTAAAAAAGGGCTGGTTCCTTCCTTCTGGTCACAGACCTCTTGACCTATGAAACTAAACAGGATGCAGAAAAAGGGAAGGAAGGAGGAAGGAAAATGTTTTTTACTTCCGCAGCTTTGCTAAAAACCGGAAATTTTCAAAAATATTTGTGAAATCCCACTCCCAGGCTGCTTCTTTCTTGAGTTCTGTTTTCTTTAAATATTTGTGTTTTCCCCCACAGCAGTGGTGAGGGGTTTTGGCATTTCAGGCTGAACTTAGACCATTTGGCTCACTACATGTGCTCATTTTCTGCGCTCCTCCCCCTCCTCCTTGTTGCTTCCCAAAGTCAGCAGCAAAATGAGAAGTACAATCCCTCACTGAAAATGTTTCGTATTTAGAACCAGCACTTTATGACAAGGACACATCCTGCACTGTACTGCACTGACATGTGGAGAGAGGCAGAGGGGGTATGGTGTCAGGGCAGGGGAACTAGAAAGCTATCAGAGGAAAGCAAGATGAAAGTGGAAGGGAAATGAAGTAAGTGGGTGATAAAATAATTCTGTTATATAGGAGCAAGCCAGAAGGATCAAAGGATCTCTTATATTTGCATTTTATCCTCATTTCTGTTCCTTGCCATTTCCTTCCTCTGCTGTATATTATTATCACCTCTATTATAAAACTTTCTGGTTGCTTGCAATTATCCCCCCTTTAATCTCATGCTAGGCTCTTCCTCTTTGATCCATGCCTTCTTGCCATATGAGTGATTGTGTGACTGCTGCATATATATGTAAAAAACTACATTTATTTCAACTTCATTTCCCCATTGTGTCTCCAGTTAAGCTGTGTGTCCTTCCACAATCCTTTCTGCTTACCTCAGTTAGGCTTGATTCAGCTCCTGATGCCTAAAGAGGCTGCCTAGAACAGAGCCTAGACAGAGTTAAAGGAATAAAGTAGGTATTTATTAAAGGAATAAAGTAGATATTTATTAAAAGGCTTTCAAAAGATACACCTTGGGCAGTACAAGAGCCTGGCCATGGCTCCACCCAAGGTGGACTCCCAGACATGAGTTTTCACACTTTTATAAGTTTTGGTCCATTTATATATTGGGGTTAATTGTCTAATTGCAGCTTCACTGTTTGAAGTCCCATCTTCCTAGACTGCTCTCCTCTATTCACTGTCGTTTATACTTCTATACCTCCAGCTGCAAGGGTGTCCTTGGTTCTCAGGCTGGAAAAGGATTGCTTTGTCTGACTGAACCGTGAAGGCTGCGGTTGCTCGTAAAAGGACAGCCCGGCAAACAAAGAGAACTTGCTAACACTTTATATGAAGCTCAGAGTTACATACTAATGCAGTACAGAATCTGAAAAACATGAAAACTAAAACTTAAGGCATCACTCCCAGTAAAAATGTTGCAAATGGAAAGCTCCTTCTAATGTCTTCATTTTATTTTTGCACAAGTTACAGTTACAATTTTATACAATAAAAGAACTCAATCTACAGAGAGGAACGCCTAAGTATGCTCTTCACAGCAAGGCTAAGCAGAGAAAATAAAGAAACAAACCTGTGACTGGCAGCCTCTTTATTATTTTGCTTTTTTTTCTTTTAACTTCTGAAAAAAAACCCACCTTTTTTTTTCCAGTTCATCCCCTTGCCTCCCTTCTACCAGCCTGTCCTGGGACCCCTCCGTATCCTGTCCCTGCAGACCAGGCTTGCTGGCAGGGCTGAAGCATTCCCTGAGCTGACAGGGAGTTGAGCAGAATAGGCAGAAATGTCAGAATAGAGCAGAGTCAGCTGGAAAGTCAACAGGGAAGATGATCCTTCTCCCAAGGACAAGCCAGGGGTGCTTCCTCTGGCAGAAGCAGGAGGCAAAGCAGAGCTGCCCAGCCCGGGCTGGCCCCATCCCTCTGCAGCTCCCACACACTGGAGCAGCTGCTCTCTCACAGGGCTGACACCAGGCAAGAACACCTGAAGCCCTGTGCACATTTTCTCTCCTTCTCACTGGTTTTAAGCAACATTATTTTAGCTTTGGTAAATCTTTTGAGTGTATGAAACACACTGACCCTGGATGGCAAGAAAATCTTGTCTTGATTCTTCTTCTCTAAAGGAAACATGACAGAAATGGCCTGGATAGTCTGAAGTAGTCAACTGCATGTACGTATTCTATACTTATGAATGTGATAAGGAGTGTCAAAAAATACCAAACTCCACAAAATCGTTAAGAAGCTTGTAGCATGAATATTGTTAATTAAACCTCTTGATTTTAAAAGAAACATAGAACATGATGGAAAAAATATTCTTTCCCTTGATCACTGAAATCCCGACAAGCACCTGAATTCCAAATAAGCACCCCAAGAGCTCAGGGAAAAAAGAGCCACTGAAAGGAGCCACAGAAATTAACTAGGAGAGCACCTAAACTGTAATTTTCATCCTGGCCTACATTAATCTTCTATGAAGCAACACATCTTCTAGAAAAATCCAGCTTGTATTCCCCATGGCTTCGTGTCCTCCAGAGTACCAGCCCCATGCTGTCCTCACTATCCCCTTCCTTGGGAAGAAGAGAGTTATTTGAGATTCTAGAAGAGCAACAAGTGATTTCATTTTGTTTTCCTTCGTGTGAGTTTTGTGCTAATAAGCACTCAACAAAGCATCTGCAGAGATGAGAGTGACAAAATGCATTTAAGTTTTTTAGACTTAAGCTCTTGCACATGCAGCACTGCCTCTCTGGAATTAAATGGGACCGTGGTTGTTTCTTATACTGCTCTGTATTCAAATAAATCCATTAGTAAGATGAGTTTATTTGAATACAGAGCAGTATAAGGTGCAGCACCTCACTGTTTTGTATTCTTAGATCACAACACGACCTTGAACATGTTTCTACTGCCACCCTTAGAGGCTACACTGCAGACACACAAATGATTTGCATGTTATTGCATTAGAAAAGAGACCTCAGGATGTTGCTACCTCACATTCTTCACCTGCACTAATCTCCTCAACACACCATCACATCTCATGTGATGCAGCTCAGCCTTCTCTCTCTGTTTTAAAATCTTTATCAACAGCAAGTTAATTGATGCCCCCTATGTTCCCTGCTGATCAATTACAATTAATCACAAAAGCCCCACTCTCCAGCCCCAGTGATTAATTATACTTCCCTCTCAGGAATATACTTCATATACTGCTGAAGATTCTAAGATTGAGAGCAAGAAACTGGATCTTGCTCTGAAGAACTGAAAAGCCCTGCACCAAAACACCTTTTGCAGCTGTGAGTATCAACACCCACTCACCACGTTGCATTTTCAACCTTCTCTTCAGTAAGGTGCATTAGTCAGACTCCTGAAATAAGCACCTTCAGGGCTTATTTTCTGTTCTTGTGGTTCTTCTTTGAACTCAAGCCAGCCAGTGCCTTCCCAAAACATTAACAACTGTGGTAATAAATACATCTGATAAGAGTTCACAGAGCATTAGCATCAGCAAGCCAACAAATGGCTACCAAGTGTTGGAGAGCATTATGTGCTGGGGATATATCACAGCCCAGGGAGGCTCTTTAAGACCTCCAAAGGGCAGCTGCCCTCCTGGGGGGTGTGGATGGGCACAGCTGGCATGAACTGACTCACAGGGCTGCATGTCCCAGCCTCAAAGACTTCAAAAGCTTCTAGTTTGGGAAAAGAATATATTGTTTGTCTTGGTGATTCAAGTTTCTTATGATTCACCAGAGAGAAAGATATAGAAGGCCTGACTGACTCTGATTTGGTTGCTTTTGTTATTTTGCTTTGGGTTGGTTTGGGGATTTTTTTTTCTTTTTTCTGGATAGTGGTGCTCTGATTTCCTAGCCTTTAAGAGAGAAATGGTGTTTCATGTGTATGGCTACTGAAATAACAGTGGTAACAGTTATCTCAGTGGGCTGGTGAGAGATGTGTTGGGCAGTCAGCCTGCTGGTTCACAGCCTGAACAAGAAGATGTGGACAGATGGTGGAACTGGACCCAGAATTGGCAGAGCACTGATGAAATGTGTGTGCAAATGTGCTCTTTGTCTGATGTGGTGATGTGCTTGACACCCACAGAGGAGAGGCACATAGGTTAGGGGTACTTTCTGCTTTTGTTCCCATGAGATGTGGGCTCTGGGCTTCTCTGCTTAGCCTGCACTGTGTTACCAGTACAAAGCAGAAGGGCTCTCTCTCTCTTAGCCATTCTGGCAGCTTGAAGTTTCGGGGTGTCAGAACTTCCTGGGCAGCCTCCTGCCACCAGGAGCCCCAAGCTGTGAGCCATTAGCTGCAGAGGTCTGACTTGGGTTTTGATGCTTTTCTCCTCTGATCTTAAGGTGGGATCCAGGGTGTGTGATGCATATTTCATCAGGGATCAGGTTTCAGGAGCAGATGTAAGGGCTTTTCTTTCTTCATCGACTAAAGACCCAAGGCTGTGCTCAGTCTGTTCAGGTGCTGTTTAATTTTCATCAGATACACAAAGGCTATCCACTATCCTCTTGCTGAACTGTATCTCAATCACCCAAGAAACTACATGGCAAGCTCTAGCGGGAAGTGAATTGTGCACTGTGTCTAGTTAAATCTGCAGAGGGGATACAGACAAATCTAGTGTAATTAGATTAGATTCCAAAGTGGAAGCTGGACAGAGCTCGAGTCCATGACTCCTCCTTGTTACTCCAGGTTTCATCAGGGAGAAGGGGAGAGTGTGCTGGCAAGAGCAATGCCTCAGTCCAGAAAGGAGGCTCTGCAGTATGTACTGCTCACTTGCTGACTTCAAATGCTGTGTCAGAGCACAGGTACAAAGGCTGTGTGGGAGAAGGATGCACGTGGACTTCAGAGGAAACACTTGGCTACCACAGCTCTTCAGACAGACAGATGGGAAGAATTTCTGAGTTCTCATTGTAGTGATCTTAACTGCAGGTGTCACTGGAAATTTAGTGCAGCTGTCTTAAGGCACAGGCAAAGACAAATCAAACTAGAAAAGTGATACCTCCAACTGAGGTACAGTCAGCAGTGAGGTTCTCTGAAGAGGAATTGACATTTCTAATGACTTGCGACAGAAAATGAAAATGCAGGTTTCATGTAGTGAAAGCCGCAGTATTGAGGACTTCTGCTTCAATTTCACCCAACATTTCCCTGCTATTTGGTCTAATTTTGACTAATTTGGCTTCTTGCATCTTCTGAATGGTGCCCTTCAACCTCAGCCCTTCTTCTGGGACTATATTTTTATTCTGAGCTGACAATTTGTGGCCAAGCTGATTTTGTTCTTTCACAACAGAGCTCTTTTGCTTGTACTGCAGGCAGTACTCACTGACTGGAGGGGATTATCAACACTGGGGGAGAATCAAGTTGGAAGTGACATGTCCATCTAGGAAAAATATGGTAGAGATTAATCCAATTTATAGTAGTACTGTTCAGTAAACATCTGAATACATTCTTTCCTAACCAAAACTTTGAAGAGTTGAATCTGGATTTCTTTAGTCTACATTAAGATCCATAATTAAGAGGATAATTGTCATATATATCACATTTTACAGCTGTTTTAAAACTTGCACCAAAACAATTTTTAATAGGAAAATGCAACTATGAAGAAGTTGACTCTTTTTTCCCTAGAAGATTGAACTATTTGATCAATGACTCTATCATCTTAATAAAACATGTCTTGTTGGAACGTACAAGAAACAAGTTTGGGATGGTGGTTCTTGTCAAGGTGGGTATTTTTCCCCTCACTGCATTCTGTTTTCTGGCTGGAGTGGAGCATGAGAACTGTGACAGTGTTGAGTGGATATAGATCCCAAGGACTGAAAAGCAGTAAAACCACCTGTAAGGATGCATCTCCATGTGAAACAAAGCCAAAATGAACTAGTTTGAATTGGAAGACTTCAAAATGAAACTTTCCACATGAGAGCATTTCTACATATTTCACTGGGGGGCGGCGGTCATTTTTTTTTTTCAGTTTTCATCCTGAACATGAGACAAAAAGATTGTGTTGAAATACTAGAACTGAAAGTGTTCCTCAGCACAGCAAAGGCCAGTGCGCATGTAAACCATTTCTGAGGATATCAGAATCCTGGCCTGGCAGGTTACAGCAAGCAGAGAATTTTGTGCTTTAAACTGAGCAAACTACTATCTCTGAGGACAAGCCACCAGACATTTTAAGTTTCTGTTTTTAAATAAAAAACTAGGTCTTTCTAAAATCTGTCAAAGATGTCTGGTGGCAACTTCTTTGATCTGTCCCTGATCAAACACAATTTGAGGTGTTGAATTAAGTCTAGATGGGAGGCAATGTATGGTGTTAGGGAGAAAGTGGTGGCGCAGATAAAGAGGGCTAGGGTTATATGTCCTACAAGGTGCCTATCTTGTTTGTTCAGGTAATCACAATTATTTCTCTGAGAACACTTCTCTTCATTACTCATGCCATTCATATGAATGTAATTCACATCTTAGTACAATTTACAATTCTCAGTTTGCTTAGGAGGAGAAGGAGGCACCCTTTTGTTGGCCCTGCTTTTTGAAAGGCTGGTGCTTGTTGGCCTGCTGTAAAGATAAACTTCTGAGTCCTTCTAATGCACTTCATTATACCTTAATAGCTGGATCCTGGTTTTGGCATGAGGAAGAAAACTGAAAAATGGGCTTGTAGTTATAGCAGCCACAGGGAAGGAACAGAAAAATGATAGGACAGTCTGTGCTCATCAAGAGCTGTGCTTAGATGCAGCGGAGATGTTTTGAACTGGCAACAATTTCTCCTTTGATCTGCCAATGTACAGTTGAGGGAAATGTAAGAAGAGAGGCTTCAAAACTGGAGGCATTCTAATGTAGTAATTTCTAAAATATTTTAAAAGTATCTGAGAGATATGGTCAGACTCAGAAGGGTAAAGGGCTAGAAGGTAGTGGACAGCTAACAAGCACCATGTGTGGAGTAAAGGGAAGAGAGAGGAGGAACTTTCCTAGGGGGTGCAGGTGAAGGAGGGAAAGAGTGAAATCTTTGGCTTAGCCAGCAATGTCAGTGAGTAGGGTGGAAGCCAAGATTTTTTTAAGGGTCTGGCTGACAAACTCTGTAAAGCATTGCCACAAAACCCAGCATCATAGAGTAGGCACACGAGTGCTTTGTTGAAAGGGTCTTAAAACAGTTTTCTGTTGGTTTGTTTTTTATTCTTTCTTCAGCCTTTCTGTACCATCTTTAGCCATCTTCTATATATGTTGGCTATGTAGTGCACTGTAGTTTTTCCCTTTGCCATGTTCAGGCCTTCTGTCCTTGCCACTCCCTTTCACATGTCATGAGACTCCACAGAAAGAGTTTAACAAGTTCAGTTCACTGGCCTTTTAAAAGAGGGAGGGGAGATGTTGCTACTGCTTAAAATGTGGGCTGTTCCAAGGGGCTGGTGGCTCAGCCCCATGATGTAAAAGAGTGTTATTTCTGTAAAGGACAGGAGGAATTGACTCAGGTCTGAAAAAAGTCAGAAAATAAACAAGATAAACAAAGCACAAGTATAGTTTAGTTTCTTTCCATTCAGTGCCTAATACACTAATTTCACCACACAAAATACAAGCTGTTGCAATTACCCCAGGAATTAAGAAAAAGGAGAAACTGGGGTGTTTTCTTTTAGAAGTGGTTTTCATGTGAAGTTACAAAGATGAAGTGCACTTCTAGCTACTAATGAGCTTTAAAACTATGCTATTCAAAAATCCATTCGAATTTTCTGTAAGATATTCTTTAACTGCATAGACAGATTTTTCTACAGTTTTCATATTTGATTACTAGAACTGCTTGGGGAAATTGAACCATATTTCTGTACTCTGAGGTTCTGAGAAAAGACTGAAATAAAAAGGGGAACAGAGAGTTATATGGCTGTAGACTCTAGGCTGGAGGCTTGACACTTACAAGGCCAGGCACAGAAAGCATTCCATTTAAGAGCAATGCAAAAGCAGTGACAACTCATTTCTGAAGCACTGAAAGTTTCCTTGGGTCAAGCCAAGGATGGCCCAGCTTGTAAGGTAAAGAGTAATATCAATAAATATTTCAGGGTGCTTTTCCTCCTCCATGCTGATGAGGAAAGCTTAGTACCCTTAAATCCAATTTACAACACGGTGGTTGGAGTTGTTCGAGACTCATAGAATGGTTTGAGTTTGAAGGGACCTTAAAGACTATTTAATTCCAACCCCACTGCTGTGCAGGGACACCTTCCACTAGACCAAGTTGCTCGACACCCCACGCAAACTGGCCTTAAACACTCCCAGGGAGGTGGCATTACACCATTCATGCTCAAATGCTGCACAGCTATGGGAGCTGGGACCACACACTGGCAATGCTTTGAGTCATAGAATTATTACTCAGAATCTCTGAGCTTTTCTCTTTATGTCTTAAACTTGTACTTCTAATTACTGCTTTTAAGCACCCTGGTACCACTGCAAATTGAATACCTAAATACAAGAGGCACCTTCAGCCATTTGAAACTCCCAAGAAAAAGGTGTATGTGAATTCAGCATGTTATCTGTGCAAATCTGGACTGCTACATCCTGATTCCACACACACCCAACTCTGTGCTGGAAATAGCTCTCCTTCACTATTGTATGCATAGAGTCATAGAGTATCCTCAGTTGGAAGGGACACACAGGGATCATCAAGCCCAATTCCTGGCCCTGCACAGAACCATCCTCAAGGGTCACACCATGTGCCTGAGAGCACTATCCAAACACTTCTTGAATTCTGTCAAGAATTGAATTGGCGCTGTGACCACTTCCCTGGGGAGCCTGTTCCAGTGCCCAAACACCCTTTGGGTGAAAAATCTTTTTCTAATATCCAACCTAAACCTCCTCTGACACAGCTTCAGGCCATTCCCTCGGGTCCTGTCACTGGTCACTGCAGAGAACAGATCAGTGCCCATCCCTCCACTTCCCCTCAGAACGAAGCTCTCAACTGAAATGAGGTCTTCCCTCAGTCTCCTCCAGGCTGAACAGACCAAGTGTCCCCAGCTGCTCACGGCCCCCAGGGCCCCTCATCATCACCACAGCTCACTCCTGGATGCTCTGGAACAGCTTCTTTATATTATGGTGCCCCAAACTGCACACAATACTTCATGCATATTACCTTTTCTTTAACATTTGTATTTCCCCTGCCTTAAAAAAGACCTACCTTAAGTATGTAGCAGGTGAGCTTGTTACTTGGTTTTAAAGGCTTGTCAAGTGCACAACCCACCTGGTCTTGTACAGACAGCTGCTGCAGGCTATAAGGACACTGCTCTGATGAAGCTTCAGGTCATCAACACACTTATCCAGGGAAACTCTGTGAATTAAAGTCCCCAGGTATTCATACAGCCTAACAGAAGGAGCGAGGAGCAAAACCTCAGGGATTTTAAGGCACAATTATTTTACAAGTGAGAGCTTGCATTCACTGTCTTATTCTTATGGAAGGCAGTTTTAAAGGTGCACACAGGTCCTCATGTTCTGTTTCCCAGTTCAACAGGACTTTACTGTTTTCAGATGCGACAACCCATAAATCAGACTAACTAAATCTCTTGAAGTTAACTGCATAGGCAGACCTTATGCCTGAACAAACATATTCAACCCTAAATGTGGTCTTAGCCCTGTGAAAATGTCAGTAATTGCTTTCAGTCTGAAGTGATGTGATAGCTCAGGATGAAGGACTGCCTGGCTTTTCCCTGACACTTTGCTCAGGCTGCTTAGTAAAAGGGCAGCTCTAGGTTAGGTGAGGCCTCTACTCTCCTCTGCTCTTTTTTTCCATTCCCTATTTCTATTCTTATTATCACAAAGCACTGAAGGAACACAGTCATTCCTACGAAATTACTGTGGTAAGTGGAAACTTTGCAAATAACCTAAATGGGTGACCACAGACAATATTTAGGGAGAACCCAGGGGGCTTGGGGAGGGAGAAGAAGGGAAGCTGGAATTTATTTTGTTGTTTCACAGCTAAATCCCTAAGTTTAGTGGCTGAACAGCTGAAGTGACATGCTGAAGGAGGCAGGTTCCTGACATCTCCTTTCTCCATCTCCATCCAATTGCTCTCTCACAGAGAAATGCTGGAAGGCTTAGCAGTAACGTCTGAGGCATGCAAGTGCCCAGCTGACATGACACTCACTGCCAGAGGTTACAGACTTGTAGAAGAAGAAAACACAAATTACATCCATCTTATTTCTCCCTTTACCTTGTAGTTTATATTTCACAGCCTAAAAGAAACCTACATTTTTTGATAAAAAGACTCCTCAGATATATCTGGTGCTGCTGAAATCTGTATTTTTTTTAACTTAAATCACTATATACTCTATAAAGAATCCAAGCAAGCAGCTCCATGCACCCTACATGTTCTATCAGCTTGAGACCCTCCTAGCAGATTCTGCAGAGGACCAGGATCATTACACAGGACAGCTAAGTACTTAATGAAGCTAAATTTTGTGTTGGTTTTTCTTCTAGTTACCTGATCACAGTTACATCTGTATTACACTGTACAGGTTTAGTGCCTGTCCTCTGACTCTAAAGGCCAGTGGCACTGCCCAGCCTGTGTCCATGTGGCAGTATTTTCCTTGTCTCCCAAAACAAGTCTCCATGATGTCTCCTGGGAACAGTTTCTGGCTTGTGTCTGGGCACTGCCTGAGAAGTATGGGCTGCATGGACCAAAGCCATCCCAAGAAGCATGCTGTCAGCATGAACTCATCAGTCACCACTTGTGCCCTGTTTAGCTCATTATTTTTATATGGTAGTTATTAAAAAAAGGGAAGTGCTCTTCAGAAGAGAACAAAGTAGTTATGAAAACAATTCATTTGAATACAGACTTACAGGCAACTGTGCAACAGGGAAGAAGAGTATGGGGTGCTATGGGGACACAATGACCCAGTCCTTCCAAAACCATGCAGCAGTTCAATCTGCATTTTAGGAATTTTTAGACCATGATTTTAGGAGCAACTGGAAAAAAAAAAAAGGAAAGAAAAAACCCAAAACAAAGTAACCATGCCTGGCAGCCTAACTCTTACTTACTGTGAACTGTAAAATAAACTCTGGAGGCAATGTTATGTTCTTAAGGAGCCACTGTCAAATTAAAAACAATAGAAAACACAATTGCATTTCAAATCTATTTGTCTTCTGGTATTGTATGTTGCACAAACCTCAAAACAGATGCTATTAGTAGTATTTTATTCTTTCGCCTGGTGTGTTGGCAATCTTCAGAGCTATTTTGGTGGATCTTCCAACCAGCAACAGGAATGAGAAAACATTTTTGAAAGTGTGATTGTAAAACCACAAAATACTGACTTGGGAACTTGGTCACTTGTCCCAGAAGCTGCCCTTATTTCAAACCAAAAGGAACCCAACAGACATGCACTAAACTCTCTAGATTCCCCACCCTAACTGGTCACCATTTCCTCAGCTATACACAAACTTAAAACAGTCTGGTTTAAAACTGTCACTGCTGGATGGGTTGTGCTACTCTGTAAATAAGGAGGTTTTCCCCTTCTCTGTATCCAGAACCCTTAAGCCTATTTGCTTGTCTATTTTTTCCACAAGACAAACAGAACAAAGGAAACTTCTGGCTTTGCCAGCGCCTGCTCCCTGGTTTGCTGAAGCATATTGATCTCTGGCTGGGCAAACCATCCTCTCACAGGGCCCAGCTGCCCTGTTCTCTCACTGCCCTCCAGCAAGAGTCTCCCCCAGCAAATCAATAACTATCCCAGAGCCTGCCCTGTCCCGGGGAATGCAGTCCCTCTCTCCACCCGTGCAGCTCAGGGGAGGGAAATGAAGGCAGCAGCCGAGGCTGGCTGATGCGATGGGCTGGGCTGGGTTGCCCCAGCAACAGGTGGCACTTGGAATGCCAAATCAGCTCACTGTCACTCCTCGGGCTCCAGGATGTGTCTCACAGCCTGCAGCACCCTCCCAGGGGCCTCACTCTGACAGGCTGAAATGGAAAAACAGCCACCCGGACCAGGTCTGAATGGGAAGAGAGGTATTTTTGGATAAACAGAATATCTCAAAGGATATTACTATTTTAGTCAAATGCTGGTTTAGAACCCTGCCTCTTGCACAACTATGTGAAGATGCAGCCTGTAATTACATGAGATGTTCTAAGGTGTTTTTTTCCTGTGGGATTCTAGCATCATTGGTGAGCAGAACAGCCAGTGACCACTTGGTGCCTGCTCAGTAATTTGATTTCTCTTCTGTTCTGCCTGTGTTTGTGCATCTTCCTAAGCCAAATGTTGCCCCAGCTGTGTTCTCCACAGAGGATTATTCATTGGAGTTCCTCAGGGCTCAGAGAGCACAATTTCTCACCAAAGCTAATGCAGATGTTGTTAGACACCTTCAGGAGCAGAGGGGCAAATTTTCACACCAGTGTTACTACTTGAGTGATGATGGACTCACGATGTTGTTACAGGAAAATTTCCTCCCATAGCAAAAGCAGACAAAGACATCCTCTCTTGTCTTGGTTCCTGTCTCCAGCTTCCCACTCCCACTCTGGCAGCACAGTTGGCTGCCTCCATAGTAGCACTGACACAATCATTTACAAGGCTGGCCTGTAAATCATCTGCACTGCAAGCCCACAGACAGTTTCACTAGTGCGTTTGTGGAGCTGGTAGCTGCCACACAGAGCAGGGAACAGCATAAGGGCAGATGTAACGTGCAGGAACTGGATTTTGATAGAAAATCTTCATTTAACTAAACCTTATGGCTGACAGAGAACATGAGCAAAGGACATGATACTGTGGATTCTCAGTCTGAGACACCTCCAACTTTTTTTTTTTGCTTACTTTTTCAAAGTATTTAGCTTTTTTTTGAGGGGGGTTCTAGAAGTCTGGTAATCTCAGCTGTAGCTGTGACAATGCAGGTTGGATATCTGAGAATGGGGCACACACCTGCAGTGGCCAGCAAGCTGGAGTTTAAGCTGCTGCCCAGAGCTGTGTAAGCAGCTCTGTCACGCATGCTAAGTGGCATTTAACTATCTTGCTCCTGAGACCATCCCAGCTCCATCATGCCTCCCCCACATCACTCACTGTACATGGCCCAGTTTTTGCAAAACAAGAACAGGAGCCACCCAGATAACATTCCTCTAAGTGCCCAGCTACCATTCATCCCCAGAACACCATCCACCTCAAGCACTGAGGAACAGAGGCACCCTGTGGAAAACAACACACAATCTACCATTACAACCTGCAACATGCTGAATATATGCAGGAGGAGGATAAATTAAGAACAAGCCCTGCAGCATAATCTTTCAGATCATATCTAAAGCAAAGAGAGGACACCCATCATCAGAATTCATGTATGTCACCACAAGATCATTAGCAGGCTTGATGAATGCCGTAACTCCACAACATGGCCTTCTGCCATTTGAGCTGGAGGATTAACCTCTGTCAGTGGCAAATTGCCATCTTTTACACTGATGAGCAGTGCAAGAGCTTGATGGTTTCTCACTGTTATTTCCTGACAGCAGAGGAACAGCAAGTTGTGGGCGCAGCTCCACTTTTCCAGCCCAGCTGTTCCATCAGCAGAGGACATCCCGCTGCCCTGAGCTCTGCAGCTGGGAGGGATGAACCCCTCCACCGCTCTGCCTCCTTGCCCTGGCTGTGGGCAGGATGAGCACAGGGCAGTACCGGGGATGAAGAGGGATGGAGGCAGAGGCGCGCTGCTGCGGTGTCCCTGGGGCCGCACCGACTGTGGTCAGTCGGCCCGAGGGGTAATGGGCGCTCCTCCAAGCTCGGGAGGAACTGATAAAGAGTACTCCTGTTGCCTCTGTACTTCCCAGGCACACTTTAGATCCCTCCCCTCTAACCCGCTGGGTATCTCTGCCTTGCTCAGAAGCCCTGGTTTTACATTCCTGCCAGCCCCCGCACACCCCGTCCCTCCAGGCAGCTGCAGCC
>NW_005054423.1:428489-449048 GCF_000277835.1 Geospiza fortis
CGGCCCCAACGCTGCCTCCCCCCGTTCAATTCCTCCTCTTTCACCCAGGGGAAAAAACCCGCCAGCTCGGCCCGCTGCCGCTTTCCTATGTTAATTAAATTCAGTAAATATAACAAGTGGTGACTAAATGCTGACTACATTTGGACGATTCCTCCCCACCCCGAAAAAAACCAACCCCCCCAAACAAAACAAAAATACCCCAGACAAAACAACAGAAAAACCCCACCAAACAAGAAACCTCGCAGACGCGCCAGCACTGCGTGGCGCTGCTTTCTTTCAGTTTGGCTCTCCCAGCTGAGCTCTCTCGGTTCTCCCAGCCCCGGGCGGGCTCGCTGTGTCTTCACCCCAGAGAATTACGCAAATTCAGGGAATGGCCTGTGAGAGGGGCTGAGCGCCTCAGGGCAGCCCTTTCCGAGCCAGCAGTTTTCCCGTCCCTGGTGGACTAGCAGCAACAGCTTGTTTTTTCCAGGAGGAGGGTGGTGTTCCCCAGGATAATCCTGTGTCCCTGTGGAACGCGCACCGGTGGCTTCCCAGGGCCAGAAGCGGAAAGTCGTGGCCAGCACACACGCATGCCATGCCACAGAGAGGGCCTGTGGCCTGCTCCTGAGCCGCTGCGAACGCGCCTTTCCAGACAGCTCTTTGCCAAGTGCAGTCAACACTCCACTCTCAACCGCTCAAGATTTTACTAAAGTAACATAGTCAATGGAAAACTCAGCCGTTAGTATCTCCTCGAAGGTCCCACTGCTGATCAGTGGGGGGGATGACACTGTAGTCAAATTGGTCTGAAACAAAAATCATTATTCATTCAAGGGTATCTCCATTTTTCTACACATAAGCAACGTTTCAGTCACAAGAAAGACGAGAAACCACAGCAGCACAGTTAATTCTTTTCATTTTATTCACAGTTTTGATACTGAAGTCTTCCATGAAAATGAAGAACAAAATGTTTTTACAAACACCAGGGTTATTGAAATAATTTAACTTTAAAAAATCAAGAGCATTAAATATAAGCATCAGCAGTGCGTTGCTAGTGCTATGTAACTGCATGCATTATGTCATGTCTAATTCTAGGAAACTCAAGGAAATCCATTGCTTCCAAATGATTCACTCCTCCAACCTGGCACCCAGTTTCAAGTGAGTAGTGCAGAAGAGTAACACATCCTACACATTCCCTGCAAACTTCAGGAATCCAGGATGGGCAATGCTCTGCCTTAGCCAAGCTCTATACAGATATTGCCTTGTGCAGAAGCCTACTTGGCTACATAACTGTATAAGCTTGTTTGATATTTTGATTATTATATTGCTGCTAAGAACTCTCACCCAAATTAAATAGCTTCAGAGAGTTGCTTTCCAAGCACATGTGAAGATTAGAAGCCCCTTAAGGTTCCATTTATGGGTTATTAATTATTATTATTATTATTTATGTAATTCTCTTCTGTGCTAAGTACTTGTGACTCCATGTGCTTAAGGAGCTTACTGGAGGGATTCCAAAGCAAGGATGTTGCAGAGGAGGAGAGGGAAGAAAAAGCTGCTGCTGCTTCTTAGAGGAAAGCAGTGTGTTGTGTAGGCCTCATGGAAGAAGTTGTTTCATTGAAGTGTATAAAAGGAGGAAAGCATAGGAAGGGACAGTAGAAGGGTTTCAGGTGTGTGCAAAGACAGTAGAAATTAGGAGGTAAATTCACACTGGGGATTTAAAAGATGCCAGCACCCCTTTGAATCTCAGCTTTTAGCATATAGCAACCACAGATTTGTAATGAGCCCTCTTCCCTCCTGAAATGCCGAATGTCAGCAAATTGAACAGGGATCTCTCCAAAATAGCTGTAGGAAATGCTAAGGAGAGAGCCACAAGTTAACCCCAAGGGGCTAAGGGGCTTAGGCTCAAATTCTTAAAGGTAATTAGGTACCTTTAAATACAAGTTAGACATCTAAATCTTTGAGGCTCAGGATCTTACTTAACTAACTCTGGACTGGAGGAAGTCTCCTTAATGGATTCACAGCCATGAACCCTTCCCTGGATTTGGATCTTGTTTTGTCTTGCAGAAACTGAGCAGTTTTATGATGGCAATTAGGCCAGCATGCTGGGGACAAATATTCTCCAGGAAACAAGAGATAGAAATGTAGGGCAGTTAGGAAATGTATAATCACTGGTCTCTTGTGGGGAAAAAAAAAACCTACATGGCTTTTGGTCAGCAATGAGATTTTCTTAGTATAAGAAAGTCAGTAAAAGTAAGGAGTAAAAGCCCTAATTTATCGTGCCATGGAGCAGAATATCAGAATTGTCATAGGCCCTTCATTTTTATGGACATTGCTCATTTCACAGCTCTATTCCTATATTCTGGGAACACAGCAAACTTGCTTTTATTCATCTCAGGCATAAAGAGCCTTGAAATTGCAGTAACAATAATTTACACTACACACAGGAATCTTATAGTATTTATAATTAATTCCTTGAAGTATTTGTGTGCGTTCTTTGGTTTGGGCCTCTGGCATATATTACATTCCACACACAAGTCTTAAGGGATTCAAAAGGATTGTGAGAGCTACATTATTAGAAACATAGTCATATATTTGCTTCTGTATAATGTTCAGCTTTTAATAAATTACCTTCTCTCTTTGTCTCTCTCTTCTGTCCCTGTTGCCTACTGTCATAAACCTACAGCTTTTCTCTTTAGGAATCTCAACATTCATTGTTTTGACATTATTTGTGGTATAATACTCAGTATTTATGAACCCTTTCCTGCTGTTATGAGGTAAATAAAGAAGAGCTAAATTTAAAATCAGAGCTCGTTTTTGTACCATGTGAGAAATTCATAGTAATAGAAAGGTTTCTGTGATTTAAAATCCAATGGAAGTAGTTTTCTTTCAAGTTCCTTGAAGCATTTACAGCCCAAACATTACAGTGTTGCAACATTAAATTACATACCTGCTAGAAACAGAATGTGAAAATATTTGTTTCCTTTCAGCCACTGATGGAGTGAGTCTGGAAAATTGATTTCATTTTTCGTATTTCCATTTTTAATAACTTTTTAATACAGCAAAATGAACAGATCACCGCCTGAATAACAATGCATTGAACCAATTCACTCATTTTTCCACAAAAAAAACATGTCGAGGAGTCTGAAGAACACTCCTCTTTCTTGCAGAGCTTCCTGTGCAACGTCTCCTCCCAAAGGACTGCAGCCTTTTGCAGCTCTTTCCTGATCTCCACACAGCCAGACAGCTCATCTCTTCCTGCCCCTTCTCCCAGCTTCTTTCTGTCTTACAAGCCTTTGCAACCTCCACACCTGGCTGTAGTAGAGCTGTGTATTTGTCCTCATGCTCTGCACCAGGACACAGCCCAGGAGCCCTGTCAGTGACTAAGGATCACATCAAGGCCAGGCCACAGCAGCTGAGGAATTGTGAAGGATCACAGTGGGAGCAGAGAACTGTCACACCTTGAGTGCTGTATAGCACAGTCAAAAACACCCCCCACCTGTAGCTGTTGTGCAGGGAGTGTTCACTGTGGTGGCTCTTACGTACCATTGGGGCTGCTGGAATGAATCAAAGGAACTCAAGGGCTGCTGAAACAGATTCAGTTCTTGATGTGTGCTTATTCCCTAGAACCCAAGCAGAAAAAGAGCTGCCTTGGTACATGAAGCCACTTCTGCATCCCATCCCCCATCTGTGCCTTTGAGAGATGATACAGCTCAGCATTTGGTGCCTCGTTATCCAAGCGAGCAGATGTGGTATAAATCGAAAAGGTTTTCATGGCAGGAAGTGGTAGGTGGAGATATCCTAAGGGCTGGAGCAAGGCTAAGACACAGCTGCCAGGGAAACTCGGGTGGGTGAGTGGGTGGGAGGAGGCAGGAACATCCTGGCAGTGGAGCGCCTTCCCAGGGATGAGCACAGCTGAGAGAAGGTTATTGAGAGACCTGAACTGTGCAGCAGGGATGGGCTTTGTCCAGTGCTCACTTTAAGACCAGATGTGGAGCACAACTCCCTCCATTGTGTTGTAGAGAAGTGAAACAGAAGTGTCAATGTCCTGTCTTACCTCTCCACCTTTCTGCTCTTTCCAAGTAGAAGAGGAAACCTTATGGAATGAGGTTTTTTCCTTAAAGCAAAAAACAACCTTTTCGCTCCTGCCAGTATTCCTTTGGCATTGTTAATCAGTTGTGCTGTTGTTACCAGCAAAAAAAAGTGTGAGGAGCTCCAGTCTCTGCTGGAGCTGAAAAATGTTCTGAACTGAGACCTAGCTCTCAAGTTTAGAAATGGAAAGTGAGTGTCAGATGACATTCATGGAAATTCCAGCTGTGTTGCCTTCTTTAGAGGGCCTAACTCTATTTGTTCTTGAAGGCAACTCAGAGGAAGCATCACTAGGAGGCTGCTGGCACCTTCCAAGGACTGAGTGGGCTGGAGCACCTAGAAGCCACTGCTGTCTTCAAGGGTATCGGGAGGATGTTTAAGATGTAGGCTGGTCAGAGGCCATGCTCCCACTAAATCTGATTGCTTACCAACTTCTCCAAGGGAAAAAAAATCCCTAATAATTTGGTCCTGATTTTCTTGGGAGATCTTGCAGCAGTAATTGAGAGGTCTGCCTGTAGGCTAAAGCAGCTCTTAGAAAGTTGCAAGTAAGAACTTGATACAAAGCACTTCTATAGGAGAAAAATCCTAACTCCAGGTCACATTGTCAGCTGTGTCCAGGTGCTCCCGAGCTGGCATTACAAGTAACATAGAGGTAGAAATGTCTTTGCTGGATCTGGAATGCAAGAGCATATGAGCTATGGCCTCTAAGGCAGTTTTTCACATTCATGTAACAATCTTTGACCTTGGTTGTAGGTTCATAAAGCCTGTTACTCAGCAAAAAGCTAATATAGCAAAAGCAGATTAGACAGTGAAGACTTTTCCCCCCCTTTCCTAAATGAGTTGCGCACATCTGGGTTTGGTCCCTTTGTTCTGGGAACAGTAGCAAATATTTGTCATGTGAATATACTCTCTACAAACTTCAGGCAGTTTGTATTTTTTAAAAAGTGCTTTTCAGCTTGTTGCTGCAGACAAACGGGTTCTCCCAAATCAGTTGGGGCAGACAATACAAAGAAGCTAGAGAAATAAGTCTGCCTACTGGGACTTGAGACTTTGTTTCCATATCCTTTTGCAAAAACAAAACTGAAAGCTCAGGTACTTCAAAATGCTGAAGTGAATG
Organism: Geospiza fortis; assembly: GCF_000277835.1. Lineage (NCBI taxonomy): Eukaryota > Metazoa > Chordata > Aves > Passeriformes > Thraupidae > Geospiza > Geospiza fortis. The sequence goes on from NW_005054423.1 coordinate 433,669, forward strand.
TGGTCATGTAGGACAGTATAGTTAAATCTCTTCTAGTGAAAAGATGATTCATTTGACTTACAGTAGGAAAAGCAGATGATTTCCTTTGTTTGAGACTCAGTGGAGAATTCCTTATTTGGGAACTGTGCAGTTCCCCATATTTGGGAGAATCTGATTGCTGTTTCCTAAGGGTGTTTCTAGCTGTGAGAACAGCCTAGATTTAAAAAGCAGAGGACTTTCTTCCTGCTAGGAATGCAGGCTACCAAGCTGCTTCAGCTGCTTCTCTGTCCAGCTGAACAGTTGTCTTTCATCTGAATATTGAATTTAGTTATCTGTTTGGAGAATACAGATTGGATGTTACTGTGTCCTCTTTGGACTGTAAACTTTAAACAGATAGTAGTTTTAGCCATTTATCTGAAACAACAGGTGGTTTCATTAGGAAAGTACAGGACATAGCAATAGACAAGAGATTATGCAGCTGGAATAAATTACGTGTCTCGATGTAAAAGTCTGTATTTACCATGGCTCCAAGAGTGTTTTGCATTCATTCACTGAAGCAACAGCATGGGATTTTGCAGAATGGTGTTTTTATGCATGGCAGAAAACTAGTAAATGTCAGTGTGACTGGGAAAATTCCTTAGGATTTATGTTTTGACTTAGTGCTTAATCAGACTTTGCAAAAGTCAACCAGTCTGATAGACTGGTGAGATGGGAGTCAAGGCAGACACAAAATCCCTATTATAACATCAGTAATAACATTACAGCACCATAACTAGTAGCTTTGTTTTCAGAGTATGCTGTAAAATGTGCTCTGAGTTGAAATATAGTGTATGTAATTAGATTTTCCTGCAAAACTTGTTTCTGGGGGGCTAATATTCCCAACTGGTCTCGGTCAAAAAAAAAAAAAAAAAAAAAAAAGAAAGAAATTCCGAGAAAAGCTATAGAGAACACATCAGAAATCCATGCAGAAGGCAAAAAACTAAGTTTGCAATCTTCATGGTCTAATTAACGTGTAGGTACTTCTGATTTCTCCATTTCTGCAGTGTCAGAGTACGGCTGCATCTCACTGCTCACAAAAAAAATTGCTGGGATCAAATATAAAACAACTGTTTGACTTTGTCAGAATTGCATTGAATATTTGCCTGTCACTGCTTTGATCACTATATTTTCTCCTTGTGTGGCTGTGGCATTCTTTGGAGGGGATCTACAAGGCCAAAAGCTGGGTGATGGGACCTGGGCAAATGCTGCAGGTTGCAAGATTAGAGGGAACTCATTCAGGTAGGTAGATAAGTGCAGGGCTTCTCTTTCTTGTACAACAGTCGTGGTCAGATGTCTTCTCCAAATGTAAAGAGCTTATGGGACAGAGGAAGAGAAGTTATGGTCTTCATCCTATTCTGGAACCCTTTTGCCTGGTAAAAGGCAGCCATAGGCTTTATTTTCATGTTCTGGGTGTGGTTGTTAGCTGCATTTAGGAAAGACACAGAATGGAGACTGCACATGGGCTGCACATTCTGCATCCAGAGAAGTTTCTCCTTGCAAAGTGAAGAGCTATTCCTGAAACAGCTGGGAGTCATGCTGTACTCTCAGTCCCCCCTGAGGACTGAAGGGGAAATTAGTCATCTACCGTAGAGCAATAGGAACAAAAAGATGATAAACAAAAGCAAAGTCACATGGGTTTTTCTTTGTTTTTATTTCTAAACCTGTATTTTCTTCTGGTAAGACAGTCAGAAGTCAAGGATTTTGAAGGGAGGAGTGATACAAAATCGTTCTGTTTAATATCTTTACTGATGATCTAGAGGAGGGGATTGAGTGCAGCCTTAGTAAGTTGGCAGAGAACTCCAAGTTGGTTGGGAATGTTGATCTGCTGAAGGGCAGGAAAGCTCTGCACAGGGATCTGGACAGGCTGGATCTATGGGCTGAGCCCACCTGTACAAGGTTCAACAAGGCCAGGTGCTGGGTCCTGCATTTGGATCATGACAACCTCAGGCAGTGCTGCAGTTGGTGCAGAGTGGCTGGAAAGCAGCCCAGTGGAAAAGGACATGGGGGTGCATATTGACAGCCCAACAGAACATAAATCGCTGTGTGCCCAGGGGGCCAAGAAGGCCCATGGCATCCTGGCTTGTGTCAGCAAAGGTGTGGCCAGCGGGATCAGGGCAGTGAACATCCCCCTGTACTCAGCACTGGTGAGGCTGCGCTGAACTGTGTGCAGCTTTGGGCCCCTCACTACAAGAAGGACATTGAGATGCCGGAGTGTTTCCAGAGAAAGGCAATGGAGCTGGGGAAGGGTTTGGAACACAAGTCCTGTGGGGATCAGCCGAGGAAATGGGGATTGTTTAGCCTGAAGCAAAGGAGGCTCAGGGGAGACCTTATTACCTTCTACAACTGCCTGGAAGGATGGTGTAGCCAGGTTTGGGTTGATCTCTTCTCTGAGGCAATCAGTGACAGGACAAGAGAGCGTAACCTCAGCCATAACCAGAGAGGTTCAGGTTTGCCATCAGGAGGAATTTCTTCACTGATAGAGTGGTTTAAGCACTGGATCAGGCAGCCCGGGGAAGTGGTAGAGTCACTATCCCTGGAAATGTTTAAAAAATTACTGTCACTTAGTGCTATGGTTTAATTGGCATGGTGATGTTTGGTGAAAGTTTGCACTTAATTATCTTGGAGGACTTTTCCAAACGAAATGATTCCGTGATTCTATGATACTTGTAGGTGACCTTGGCTTTTTCTGCTCTCCTTTTCAGTGGAGTATGGCAATTTCTTTTTTCCTTTCTGCACATCAGATCAGGTGAACCAAGGAGTGTCTGTACTGCTGCAGAGAAATGTGAAAAATATGCTACAGCCTCACATTACCTGGCGCTCACAGGCTTCCCTCATCGCTTGGCAGCCAGGCAGAGCAGGGCTGTACCCACCCATGCTAGGGGCACAGTTTCGCCTTTAGAACTCTGTAGTTAAAGTATAAATATGTTTCCTAGATTCCTCCTTATGATAGCATGAAGATACCTGAAACTTTGCAGTATCTAACTGATACTGAAGTATTCTGCTGCTTACACTTGGCAAGTCCCTGCATTACTAGTTCTTCCAATATTTCATGCTTTCACAAGAGGCTTGGCCCTCTAATCACATTTGTGTTCCTGCTAGTTTTTCATTACAGCTATTATTTTCCTTTCGAAGAAATTGCATAAACTACTTCAGTGCAAAGATCTCTCAACGTAAATCAGTCTCCTTGTTTTTATGAGTTTGCAGTTTTGGCAGTATTGGTGATTTTCTAAGAGATCAGAGACTTTCAAGTCTTTAATATACAACTGTTAATTAGATTTGCTGCCATTAAATCTAAATAAAGATTTTCTAAGATATTTAGTTCTGTTAAGACTGTCCAGGCATCAAACAAATGAGCTTTGTTCTTATACCCAAACAGCACAGGTCACAGAGATTCAAAAAAGCCTCTAGGACTGTTGTTTCAGCTTCATACCTAAGAAAGAAATGTAAAGTTGCACTATTCCTTGAGTTCTGACCAAATCCATGTGGGCCTGAGCAGTCAGTACATCTCACAAAATAAGGGCTGTATTAGGTTTTTGTGGCAAGTTTTTAGTTGCAGGGAGGCTACAGGGGTGGCTTCTATGAGAAGACCCCAGAAGCTTCCCCTTGTCCAACTGAGCCGATGCCAGCTGGCTCCAAGATGGACCCACCACAGGCCCAGGGCTGAGCCCATCAGCAATGGTGGCAGCACCTCTGGGGTAGTGTATTTTAGAAAGTGAAAAAAAGCCAAACCATCAAGTTCAGTGGGGAGAGAGGAGTGAGAATATGTGAGATAAGCATCTTTGCAGACACCAAGATCAGCACACAGGGAGGGGCAGGAGGTGGTCCGAGCGCTGGAGCTGGGATTTCTTTGCAGCCCATGGTGAAGCAGCTGTGCCCCTGCAGCCGGTGGAGAACCATGGGGATGCAGTGATCCACCTACAGCCCATGGAGGACACCAAGCCAGAGCAGGGGGATGCCTTGGGAAGGTTGTGACCCCATGATCTGCACTGGAGTGGGCTCCTGGCAGGACTGTGGTCCCATGGAGAGAGCAGCCCATGCCAGAGCAGGTTTCCTGGAAGGGCTTGTGACCCTGGGGGCCACCCATGCTGGAACAGCTCATGAAAAACTTCAGTCCATGGGAAGGACCCATATTGAAGAAGTTGTTGGAGGACTGTCTCCCATGGGAATGCAGGGGAAGAACGAGAGGAGTCTTCTCCCTAAGGAGTAAGTGGCAGAGACAATGTTTGATGGACTGACCTCAACCCCCATTCCCATCCCTCTGCACTGCTGGGAGAGAGGAGGGAGAGGAAAATGGGAGTAAAGTTAAGCCCAGAAAGGAGGGTGTGATGTGTGGGGGCAGTTTAAGGTGTGTTAAGATTTCGTTTTTATTTCCCATTATCCTACTCTGATGTGATTGACAATAAATTAAACAAATGTCGCGAAGGTGAGTCTGCTCTGCCCATGATGATAACTGGTGAGTGATATCTCCCTGTCCTTCTCCCAACCCACAAGCTCTTGTTACACTTTTTTCTTCCCTGTCCAGCTGAGGGGAGAGTATTGGAGCAGCCTTGGTGGGCAAACTGGCATCCAGCCAGGGTCAACCCACCACACTGTTTTCCAAGTTTATCAGCGCTTCACACAGAAGTAATTTTTTTAGACAGTTGTAATCTGAAGTGAGAAATGGGAGGTGATGATTAAGGCTGGCTGAACTGTAAGAACAAACTTACTGTCATAGTGTTCCTCAAGCCCTCCGGAAACAGCCCCCGCTCAGTTATTTTCAGAGCACATATTTGTGTCTATTAGGTCGACCCATTTGGTCTAAGTTAGGAGTGTTAATCTTTTGTTGGTTTGAGCCAGTCATTCTGACAGCTACTTAACAGTTTGCTCAGTGTTCATATGATCACCTTCTTTAGCCTAATGTACTGTCTTGATACTGAAATGTTACAAGACAGCACTAACCCATAGAACAAATATAAAGAAATAATATAACATTTCCTGACAAATTTTGGCAAAGTTGCTCAAACAGTTGCTGTGAGTATGAAAGCATTTAAAGATGAGCCCATATACTTGTTACCAGCTGTTATTGTTTTATCCTTGGTCTTGCACCATGAGTAGGTTTTTTCTCCATAAAACCACAAACTCCATCATTGGAGCGAAGATTATGCAGGAATTTAGCCTTTTATTTTCTTTGCCATTGATAATTCCAATGGTTGCAAAGAAAAAGAATTGTATTCCATAAAATGGTGGAATTTAGAAAGAAAAAAAGCAGTGCTTAAATTTTCATGGCTTCTGATTTAGGCAGGCCTGCCTGTGATTGGGTACTGCACATGGCTGCACAGGTGCTATGATGGCAGGGAAGCCATGGAAGGAAGTTTACTAATGATTTTACAACAGTTTGAAGTGCTTCTATTTCTCTGTATGCATTTTTCATAGTAGCTGTAGCTGATTCTTAGATTAAAATGAAGTGGTTGGATAAACAGATTCCCAGGATTTCAGTAGAAGGTTTGTTTGGCATTTCAAGTCACTTCTTTGAGGAGCACTCACCTGTGACAGATTACCATGACTACTAATTTATATCTCAGCCTGTTTTACATTAGTTGTCCCTTCCTGACTCCAACAACAATTCGTTTATTTAGTTTGTGGCAGATGTGCCAAGCTTGAGGATTAAAAAAAATGAGTAACTTCTCCTCCACACGTCCCCCAGTTAGGTGCCTCCACACTGTGGTTATTTATTTTGGGCAACATTGTTAGGTTCTTTTATTTGCTTTCTGGTTTCTGAGCTTGAGAGTGGACCTGACTCACATTTTCCAAGCTCTGTGCAAGTGCTAGGAGGGATTGTTTGGGGTTTTTTTTTCCTTTAGCAAAGTTCTCTTCTACTGCAGTCTCCCTGTTCCTGCAACCCAAATCTCGAGAAAGAATATCTATTATAAAATGAGGCGCAGCAAGCCCAGAGAAGCTGGCATCTTACTGTGGAGCATTTCTTAAACAAGACAGAGGGCTCAGAAACATTGCATGGTGGTCTGTTTGTTGCAAGATGAGAACAGTAGGTATCCATATTATTTGCTGTGTCAAAATATTATGTTCTAGGCAGAAGTAAGAAAATTACAGCTGGTACATGATTCCAGTTATCACATGATCTTTGGAAAAAACAAACCCATACTGCTTTATGGACAAGCCAACAATTCCTAAACAGTAATTTATAATGAAAGCAGGCCAGAAAGGCTACCAGCATCCAGCCAAGACCCACCACTCATGCAGAACAAGACTTGCAGAAGATGAAGGTAATTTTTTAATTCTAAGCACTTACAACTCCCTGTTGTATTAAATCTCTGAAGTGTGACTCCACAGCTCACTGATAGGGGCCTCTTTCCCCTCAAGATGTTGGTTCTCTGGTGGCTGCCCCTGCTGCTCTGCACCCTCCTCCCCAACCACTTTGACAAGGCTGTGCAGTCACCTCCAGCCCCTCCAGCCTGACTGGCCTCATTTATTCAAGGAACTGTTAAGTTCTGGCTACAAAGCTATTATTCTGCAAAGAATCTGAGAGTGAAAACTTTCATCCAAGTCTACACAGTGAATTTCCACTCCCTCAGATGAAACAGCCTAGTAGAATTCATTCCTTCCCTTTTCCTGAGATGCAAGTAGGAAAAATATATTGCAATCTATCACATTAAGAAAAATTGCTGGAGGATGCAGAGATTTTCCCTCAGTCTGGTCCCAATTACATTTATTTTCTACTTTAAATGTGACCTAGTGTGTTTATAGCAGTTTCAATGCTACAGTGCTCTCCTGTGGTCCCAAACAGAGCTTTGTGTGTCCCAACTCCATTTTGTGATTCCGTCAGTCACATATATTGGCCCAAGTTTTTCTTCATGTTGGACACTGAGGGCCTAAAAGCCTGAAACCAAAGCATTAAACCATTACAAACCCATTAGAAGGGAAAGTTTGGAGATCTAACTATCATTGCTAAATCAGTTCTTGCTTACAATTTGCTACATAGCTCACAATTTGCTACATTGGTCTAATTCCAGGTAATTCCAGATATCATTTGTCCTCCTCCAGCATAAAGCCACCTTAAAGGAAGAAAAAACCTATGTGGACTGGTAATATACTTATACTATAGAGATGTGGCATTAGGCATGTGAGCCCATATGTTTCTTTGAATTTAAAGTTGGATTGTCATTCTCTATGCTTGAGGAATGTAAATATGTCTGTGTTTGCATGCAGAAACACAAAAACCAGAAATAAAATACTGAGAATCTGACTGCAAAGAAACCTAGCCTTGATTTGGCCATCCTTCTGGAGCCTCCCAGCCACAATACTAAATTCTCATTGCAAATCAGCAGTCACAAGCAACATACTGTATTTACTTTGCAATCAGGACAGAGAATGTGCTAGAAATGGCTCATGAGGAGGAAATGAGAGTGCTCAGGAGTCCCATAAATTCGATGCAGGAGGCGCCAGGCTGGTGCTGCATTTGGGTCTCAGTGCCGTTCTACAGAGTTAACTAAAACCAGCCTGGCTGATTCCCTCCTTCCTGTGGGGCGTCAATAGGCCCATACACAGAAAATCACAGAATCTCTGAATTGTTTGGATTGCAAGAGACTTTAAAGATCATCTCATTCCAAGCCCCCTACTGTAGGCAGAGACACCTTTCACTAGACTGGGTTGCTGTTTCAACTACCTCTGGTGAGTGGATTAAAACAGATAAAGAAGTGTCACCAAAGACACAGGTAAGGGCTTGGATCTCCAAATGCACTTTTAGATCCCTTGCTGAGAGTTTATTATTTTTTCTGCAGAGCATGCCAGTACCAGTGTCAAAGTACATGATGAACCTCAAGTTCTTTGTTTCCAGCAGCTACAGCACATCTATTCCATCACTGGGAGATGGAAGCTGATAGGCAAACAATTCCAATTCTGGCTACCTAAAAGCTGAAGTATCAAGACATAAACAATTAAGGCAATTTATGACTTCTCTTGCCTATAATGGCACTGTTTTCCAAATCTCTTCACATCTCCTTTTTACAAAAGACAATCTAAACCTTCTTAAAACCACATTTTTAGCTACTCAGCAGAACACATACTGTCCTTTGGGATGGGGACAACATGGTTAACTGACAATAGAGGTGCATACAAAAGGAAGAGTATTTTAAACTCACTGTTGTTGTGTTGTCCAATTTAGAGAATGAGTTATAAAATTGAAACTGAAGTTTTAATGGAGTTTGCATTGCAACTACTATGACCAGTCCTTTTTGAAGAATTATACTTTGGAAGCTCCAATAACTGTACGTATCTTTATGCAAATAGTTAACATGTGCACTGGGAAAACTGCAACCTTCATCCAGATTTGGTGATGACCACAGCCCCTTGTCACTATTGATATATCTTTATAACAACACAGTCAGGAAGAGAAAAACATTTTAGATACCAGTATGTCAGCTTATTTTACTGTTTTTGTGGTACTCTACCTAAAATTTAAAGAGGAAAGCATGCTAGTAACGTTCAAGCTTTGCTCCAATAATTAAAAAACCTTGTGAAATGCTGAGAGAGCGAGCCCTGGCTTTTCTTTTACAAGCACTTGGCAGGTCATAAATAAAGCATGAGAGAAACAAAGGAAGTAAAATTGTGCCAGCCCCCAGAGCACCTTAAGGTTCATTTAATTGCCAGCAGTATTTTCCCAGTGAAGGGAAACTGCTTGTGTAAGGCAAGATGCAAAGCAATCGATATTGGCAGCATTCAGTTTGCCTATGTCTTACCCATTTTGTTTCATTTATCTGTATTTTTTTCGGATATTAGCAGCTGCAAACAGGATAAGTTCAGGTTAGATTAGTAATGAACATGCCCTTAGAAATTCTACAGGTTTTACTGCTGTGAGCAGCCAAATGCATTTAGATCAAACATGTATTGGATAGTTAAGCACTTTTAATGGACCAAGCATGTGGCTGCAGCAACCTACATCTTTGTGGAAGGGTCTGACTGTTGCAGTATGGACTGCTCAGCAACAGTCTTCACCCCCCAAAAAAGCCCACAACTCAAAACTGAGGAAATTTTCATATCAGTCAGTTCAGCCCTTTTTGCATCCACGATTTGCCAGTTTGTTTTAATGCAGTTTAGTTTTACATTAATTCCTCCATCTAGTTTATTCAATGTTGGAAGGAAATATCCAGCACAAAATATGTCCATGATAGATTTCTGTCTGTTCTGTATAGCTTGTGGTGCCTGATTCTGTGAAAAATGTCAGTCTATTGAAACTAAAAGTAGTGTGCAAAAACCCCTCACCATTAGTCCCTGAAAAAATACAGAAAGCTTTTTGCAAGTTAGTTTGCATATTTTTAAAAGAACCTGGGTCCACTGGACAAATAATTGAAAATTCAGATATACAGACAAATAATTGAATATTCAGATATACAGAAATTAGTCTTCAAGCTACACATACAAAATTTCATTGACTTCCAAGTGCAGCTGAGAGTTAGACTGATATCCTAAGTTTAAGCCTGTTCTATACTCTTTTATTCTGATTATTTTTTACTATGAATCTGCTGTTGTGCCTTCATTCATCCTCAGCTCCTCCATGTCTGCCATGAGCTGTCTGTATATTGTGTACAATACTTGGACCTACAAGACTCAGAAAAAAGACCCTGTGCTGGTTCAAATGACATCTCTTTTCCCTGTGAAGTCTAAGGATTTGTTTTCTGGCAATGGAACAGTAACCAGCAGTTTTAGTTCTCAGTCTAGAGAACCTGCTTAAAAAGCTTGGCATTTTTGCACAATCTCAGCCAAGTCAGTGGGACTGGCTTCTGGTGGGACTTAAGTGCTCTCCTGCCTTTAAAGGATTAAAGCTGTAATAACATCTTCAATTTGAAAAGAATGAAGAGCAAAGAGTTTTATATATTTTTACTATTGTACTTTGGTATTCAAGGGCTGCACTGCTACATACCTCAGTTTCTAGAAGAAATGCATGAGACTGTGCATGTTTAAGCTTCTTTATTAAACATTTTATGAGAAAGCATGACAGACTTGACAAGAAATTAATGGCTAAATATAATTTTACATGTATCTTTACAGCTTCCTGAAAGCTAAAGTTTGTACAGACTTGTTTTAATTACCTAATTATAAAACAATACATAATGCCAAAAAGCTATCAGTTGACATTATCTGTGTATGTCAGCACCAGTTTGTTTCACTGAGCTTTTGCTTAACTCCTGACTCCCTTTAATTTTCATACTCTATGGATCTTTCAAAGGTAAATAATACAGCTTTGCCCACAATAAGATTCTATGATATTTTCTGCACATTAGTGTTAAGAATCTTATCATAAGCACCAGCAACTTCTAAAGCAGCTCTGATCTAAAGAATTGGATTCCAATCTGAGGATTTCCTTGGCAGATGCAGCACTGGCTGATTTTTGGTGGCGCTGTTTGCCATGTCTAACTCATATACACTCGAGAGTTGTTATACCACATTGTTTTGTGAAAGGAAGAATGAGGATAAAGGGCAAGTCTTACTCTTTGGCCCAAGTAGCTGAAAACCCCTGGAGTTCTCTGGATTTGTGAACAACAGTGGAATGGCTTTTCCATGCATGTGTACTAACAAACCCTGTTTGCTTCAGCAGAGAGCAGGAGGGAGCACCACTGTACATACCAGCACTTATCTGGCAAAAACCTTTTCCAGGCCTTTCTCAGGATCCTGTTGCTGTGGGTTCCTGGCCATCAAGGCAAGCTCCATCCTGTGGAATCAATTCAGTATTTCAGTTCTTCAAACTCCCAGATGGGCCTGGCTGGGACCATGCAGGAGCTGTAAGTCACCCACCCACCTGACCAGCAGATGAAGGCCAAGGGAGGTGCCCTCAAACATCTGAAATCAAGTGTCTGGATTGAGCCCTAGCTTCCTTCTTGTGAAAGGGTTCCTTTTATAAGGATCAAGAAAGCACAATCAGCTCCTGGGTTAAGTTTATCATGTTTTAAAGCAGCCACGTGAAATGAGCCTGGCTGAGATGCAATCCAGTACTGACATAAATCTCGCTCATGCCTTTGATTGCATGGAAAAGCATGCCTGGGTTAGGGGGAGAGATTGTGAATGCTTCATATACATCATCATAAATTAAAAGTAGCAGCCACATTCTCCACAGCTAATTAAATGTAACTCTTTCAGTCTTCCCAGCACATGCAAACAGATTCTTTTTCCTTTAGCTAAAAAATGTTGCCTGCATGCTTTCGCTTTCTTCTTTTTACTTATGTTTATTGTTTGTTAGAACGTCTGGCCTCTTTCCAGAGGGAAGCAGCTTTGATGACTCTCCTGCTGGCACAACTCAGAGAAACACATGGAATTTTTATTCTTCATTTCCATCGCAGCAGCAGCAGTCAGAAATAGCTGTCCAGCTAACACTTAGAAAGAATGACAGCCACACAAAGGTTTTAGGGACAGAAGAATCAAACTGTGTGAAAATGTCTGTCAATGATTTAAACATCATTCTAGAGACAGACCTGGGGACACCAAAAATGTGTTTTGTTTATTGGAGGATCACTTTTATTTAATATGAATGTGTATATTAAGTAAGATAAGTAAATACAGAGAAGAGACACTATTTGAACTAGCTGTGTTTTCAAAGAAGGGCAATAAAGCTGGTGAAGGGTCTGGAGCACAAGTCCTGAGAGGAGCAGCTGAAGGAGTGTCACACTCTTCAGCAGTAGCCAAAGGCAGTTGCATGGATACAAGCCTGGGAGCAGCACTGGATGTGCCAAATTTCCCTGGAAGCAACAGCAGCTCAGGGACTGGAGAGTATGAGACAGCACTGCACAGAGGATCAGAGCAGTGATTCCACAACGTGGGGAACTGTAAAATCAATACTGGCATTTGGTAAAAAGTGAAGATAAAAGGACCTTTTTTTGTAATTTCACCATGGTAATCTATAAAATAAAGGTGGAGGACAAAGGACTGGCTCTTGCTTCTTCATTTAGACATGTATAGCTGGGTCTATGCAGATTCCTGCAAATCAAAGCTACTGTTCCTACTGCAGTTCTTGATAAGGATCTAAAACAAATCAGCTCCGAGGAGATGCTTATAAGGGAATAGAGTGGGATTTCAGGAAGATATTTATCTCTGAAAAAATAACTAATTGTTCAATTAAAATTAACTCTAAAAGTGACTTAAAAAGAAGGCTCTCTATCATTCTTAACACTTTCTATTTTAATTGCAAACACTGTTTTTTCCCTCCATCTCATTTTCCAATAGGCTATCCAATACAGCAATTTAATGAAAATTTAATTTGAGAATTCTTTGTGCTAATCTAAACAACAGAAATTAGAATCTGTGCAAAAGAGGTCTGAATGACTGAATATTTTGTACAAATGCAGACAACGGGCAAGCTCTTTCTAATGAAAGGTGGTACATGGCTGAAGATGGTTGGAATTTGCATTCAAGACATTTCACAAATAAAGAAAATACCAGCACAAAACCATCAACTATCAAAGAAACACAAAAGAACATGGCATCTGTGTTTTCAAAAATAAAATTAGATAATTTCTTCACCGCAATTCCTAAATTAATTTTCATGGATTGTTACGAGCTGGAAATAGGATGCTGAATCTGAGGTCTACCAACCAGCCTAGTTGGAAAGCATTTGGAGAGCGAAGGTCTTCCCTGCATCCTTTGACTGATTCCCATAACTATCTTTTAGACTAGATTTTTTTTCTCTGTACTGTATTCAAGTGTTTTCAAGCTCTTGGGACCATCAAGCAATTCCCCAAGACTCTGTGTAACTTGAGGTAATAAATACTTCATTAGGAGCTCAGCATTTAAGGCTATGCAGTAAATTTCTTTCAGACTGGCCACTATCTTAGCATCCTCAGTGATCAGTATCACTCATCAGCCCCTCAGATACTTACATAAATTAAGACCTGGATGTTTTGAAGACACTTAAGGTAAAACTCAAGTGCTTTGAAAAATCGGGGCATATAAACTTGTCAGATTTAATGAAACATTTGCTAAGCCTCTTCAAATTAAAGAACTTGCATTTTAAGAAGTTGAAATTAATGATCCAGAATGAAATATTTGCTTTGGATTTGCCAGTTATCAAGAGTAACTGATCAGAACAGTAAATCTGTGTAGGACTGTGCATGACCAGACAAACTGGAGTGTTCCAATTCCACTACAAAGTGAAGCCTCTCAGAATTGGGGTGATTTTTTTTCCAGAATGTCTCTTTGTACCTGCTGCCCTGGCTGGTGACAGCCATCCTTCACTGGCTTACATGGGAATCACAGAACAACTTTTATAGGTTCAAAAAGATGGTCATAACTGAACTGATTTGTCATGTAGGCATAAAGATCCACCCCTGTCACATCCAGAGCTGTGTCACTGAACTAAGCCACTGAGGCTTAACTGGGTGTGCCTCTTTTGCTGGAGTAGGCTGGAGAGCAGGGGCTGTGACATAGGAACTCAGAACCTAAAAAAACCCCAGACCTGAAAATAAAGCCAACTCACCAACTGCCACAATCAAATATGGGATTGGAATTTATCCCCTGGACCTGTATTTGCATCAGGTCCATTTGAGAGAAGCAAAAATACTGTTTGTCCTCCTTAATCCAAGTTTCACCCTAGCCCAGCATCTTTGGAGGGCTGACACTTTTAATCCTGGTGGGTAACAGACACTTCCACAATTAATTCAACATCTGCTCACCACTTTGAGTCACACCTAACAGATGGGCCACATCAGCTGGGAAAAAAAATTAAATGGAAAGGGCATCTCATCAGTTCCCTGACTGAAACACTTTGTGACATATTGCAAATGGCTATTAAAAAGGAAGCAGGACAGCTGTAGGGGAGGATGTTATCTTTAAATTGGATCCATTAATACTGTGCAGGTAGGAACAAACCCAGACTGTTTGGAATCCTGCACCCCAAGCCATCCCTTTCCCCCTGCTCCATGCCAACCTCATTGTCTTTGCCTGGCAAAAGTGGCAACTGGCTCCCTAGAGCTGTAGGCATTCCAGCCTCCATCAGGGAGGTGTGATTGCTGCCTGCTTGCATTATCACAGGACAATCAATCTGATCTCTGGAAGGTGCCCAGCTTGTTTAAAATGTGTCTATGAAACCTGCTTGATGAAGTTTCCCAATTTGCATGATCAATGAGAGTTTGATTAGTGATGTTTGTGATATCAGAATAATTCAATGGCTGGTTTCCAAGCTAACACAATTGTACTTTGAGCAATGGGCACAAGAACAATCAAGTGCAGCTTAGCTTCTCACATTACCAGTCATCTTTTTCATTCTCAACGTGCTTCATAAACATTAATGTCTCCCTGTCAAAATGTAGCTTCTACAAGTGTGATGAAGATTTAATCAGACTGAGGAAAGATTACAATCAGCATTATTGTGAGCACTTAACATGGCAGAGAGACAGTAGAAGGTTTGTGATCAAGTTCTGCACTATATAAATGCACTCCCTTGTGTTAAGTGACAATTTGTCAAAATACCTTAAGTAAATTGTTGTCCTTTCTAGGACCCAATCTTGCAACTCCCAGAATAAGAAAGGAAATTGCTTAGTTTTAGAAAGGGACAGGACATAAGAGCCAATGGTTACTCGGCTTTTCTTTGATTTATTTAAAAAAAAAAAGTATTCTAGGCAGGTCCAATCAAGGGCCTAAAGAGCTGCTGAGTCTCATCAGCTTTAGTTCTGTGACTGCAAATAATTTTGCAATTGTTTCTGTCCACCTTCCCCAAACTGGCCTGTTACAGACAGAACACAGAACAGGCACTCAGGCCACCCCAGACAGCTCCTTGTGCAAGTGTGACTCACCTGGACATTGCTTGTGCTGCTCTCTTTCAACCAAAATGACAATGCAGGGCACAAGGAAGCATCACTATTGGATCCCGTGTTCAGTCAGTGCAATTCCAAGTACTCACCATACAGCCAGAGAACAGGGCTAAGTGAGGTTTTCCACTGTGGCAATAGCCATTGCCCAGCCAGTCTTCTTCAGCAATGTGCTCAGCAAACAAAGCATAAGCAAACAATTTATGCCTAATGTTCTTCAGAGGGATGTTGGAAGTCCCTATGAGAGCAGAGGCATTACAACACCCCATGAATTGTTTCCTGAAAAGCTC
The DNA here is from genome assembly GCF_000277835.1 of Geospiza fortis. Taxonomy (NCBI): domain Eukaryota; kingdom Metazoa; phylum Chordata; class Aves; order Passeriformes; family Thraupidae; genus Geospiza; species Geospiza fortis. Next base: position 448,763 of record NW_005054423.1, read on the forward strand.
TAGGACAGAGTAGTTGTGAGTTCTTCCCCTGTACTATGTTAGAAATAGGCCACAAAAAACCACATCCACAACTGAGAGCTAATCCTACTCTCACCACTCTGACTTCCCCCACCATAGTCTCTACTTCCAGTAAAGACACTGCGCTGCACCAGCACAGCTCTAAAAGGAAATGTAAAGACTATAACATTTAAAGACATTTTGTTGGTTTCAGCTTCATTTAAAAAACCCTAAGCCACAGCAGGATAATGAAGCAAAACAAAATAAGTGAGGACATGCAAGATTGCAG